>NW_006159649.1:1972016-2005402 GCF_000334495.1 Tupaia belangeri chinensis
AGACAACTATGGTTTAAATAGACCAACTAAAGAGAAGATAGGAAACTTGACTTCAAAGAAGCCTATACTGGAAGAACAAAGTTCACTTTTAAGTAGATTGGAGAGTGTTCACCTAAATTAGTTGTAAGGTCCTAAAAAGCACCAAAATGCTAAGGTTCTTGGCTATCCACTGTGGCGCAGCAGAAATGCAGTGTTCGTGAGGCTGACGCCACATGGGAGGCCCATGGGTTACATCAGCATTTGCCAGGCTTGCATGTGCGCCTATGACCCTGCCTGGCTGAGGCTCAGGGTAGATTGGGGAGTGAAGACTCTGTTGGGTGTACTTGTCTGTCTCTCTGTCATGGTGGAAAGAAAGAAGGAAACTTTAAAAAGTTTAAAGTTTTGCTTATATTATATAATCAGTGGGCTTCAAATCATTGTTATTTGTCATTTTGTGTGTCTGTGAATTAATAGCAAAGGCCTTTGCTTTCAAGGGATTTTATGTTCATACAAGAATTTCTTATTAATACTTTGCTGTAGACTCAATTATCTTTTAATTATTTTATGGGGAAACAGGATGAATAACAAGCCTAGAAATTAATTTGACTTTCTGGAAATTTTTAAATCTATGGTTATTTGTTTGTTTTAGAAAATCAAATATACCTTATTCTCATTTTTTTGGTCATATGTCATATTCCTAGATGAAATTATTGTAGATCATAACGGCTAGCAGGTACATGACAAAGCAAGTAGAGAAACTTTCTGAAAATATTTCACATAGTTGAAATTTCTTCCAAGATGTTAGACATTGGGAGCCCAGTAGGTGGTGTGGTGGTTAAAGGCGTTGGACTCCCGCATGGCCAACTGCAGTTCAAGTCCCAGACTTGGCAGCTTGTTTTCTCACTTTCACTCTCTCTCTCTGGTCAAATTGAAAAATAATGATAATAAATAAATAAATAAATCTTTTTAAAAAGAAAGAAATTAGACATTCGAATAAGCACACTCTGAGTCATTTTCTATTTACTCAAAACTCTTTGAAGAGAAATTCTCAAGTTGTAGAGTAAACCCAGACTGTTAAACTCTGATTAAATTGTATGTACTTAGCAAAATCACTAATGAATTATGTGTTCTTAATATACTGAGAGTTTATTATGTCTATTTTATATAGTGTACGTTTCATAGTGAAACAGTTTGGCTAGATTCTTTTTCCATTCCTCATGTCTGAGACAGGAAGGAAAATGACTAAGTGGATTTCTAGTTCAACTGAAAAAGCTATGCATTTCTCTTTGTAGCTAGACACTGAGCATTCTGCAGTCTGCAAAAAGAACATAATGTTTACCATAGACTTTGAAAGTTTTTACTCTCCTGAACGCCAGAGATATATTTTTATTGGCTAGAATTATTGAGTATGTGAGTTGCAGAAGGTTATTAACATAATAACTGGAATAACTGGTACTTCACGTACAATTGAAATCAAACTACAAAATTCATGAACTATTTCTTAGGAAGACAGATACCCATCTATTCCCTAATCTATACATACAGTGATTTTAAGAATCATTTACTTAAAAAACTTTGGAGTTCCAGAAATGAAACAGAGTTTAATCTTATATGTATGTAATCTCTATGCCTCATTTACATAATACATCTTCCTAGACTTAATAAAAATCTAATGGAACTCGCTATTTCAGCCTTTGTCATTAGTACCTTAGTGTAGATTTTTTCCCATCTCTTTCTGGGTCACTTGGAACTTTTATTAATTAATTGACTTTTATTGAAGGCTTTTGTTCTCAGCATGCTTTTAGTTTTATTCTCATGGGTGGTAAATAATTTTTACTGCTTTCTTTCTTGTGTAGATTGTTTCTTCACTTTATATATTGAAGTTCTCACCATGGTGACTAGGATTTGACTTATTTGTTTTACCTTTCCTAAATCTTATTCTGACCAGTCCAATCATTGAAGATCCAATGGAAATCTCTATTTTTTTCATATCACTTCCCCTGGTAAGTTTGTCTGTTTAAGGATTAATATTCTATTTTTAAAACTACTTTTTCACTACGTACCATTCACTCACAAATCTTTATGGAATATCTTATCTATTCGCAATGTATTAGCTAGACATGTGGGTTCACCAATTGGGGAGGGGGGAGAAAGTGAACTTGATTTGCTTTAGGCTCTTAAATTAATTAAGTTTTATGTAAAGAGCAGAAAGGCACACAGAATAGTATGGTATTAAGTGGCAGAGAACAAAAATCTTGTTTCCCAAAACACCTTTGGCAAAATTTCATTTCAAGTAGAAAAAATGTGAGGTTCATCAGGAGAGAAAAATCATCCCCATTCTTCAAAGGGACACATGCCTGGCCTGACTGTGTTGTCACACACTGAGGGGATTAATGTTGTAGTATAGGGCAAAGGGTCCTGGCCTGAGCATCAGGGGTCCTATGTTTTGATCTTAAGACCCTGAGCAGGAACCTTGCCTACTGTACTGTGTCACTGCTTTGAGCATAATGTCCTGACTGATGATGAATTCTTTTATACCTACAATGCAAAGCTCTTCTCAAGTTCCAGGTAACATGACTTTCTTTCCTTTTTTTTTCCCTCTAGCTAAACATTATTCATTTTATCTATTGCAGTACCCATCACCATGCTCTGTTGCGTGACTAAACTGTCTGATAAATATCACTGGAATACTATGTATTCTCAGTTGTAACAAAAGCAACTATAATCCAGATGTAGCTAGAAACGGTTTTCCTCTTGAGAACTAGGCAAAGTGGATCTAAGTCCTTATTCCCTAGATTTTGAAAGACAAATACTCTCTCTTTCCTACATTATTTTATGGAGCTTACAGTCTCGTGTTTATTTCTAATTCTGAGCTCTATGCTACATTATTTCCAGTTAGAAATGTTCTTGTCATCTCAAATGCACTGTACCTGGCCAAGCAGATAGGATGTGCTGCCTTATTAATTTCTTCAATGAAAATGTGTTTGAGAGTGTCAGGCTTTATCAAAGTTTTGGGAAGATGAAGATATTTATATTTAAATCAAGTCCCACCACCACCACCAAACAATGTCATGAATTTACTGTTGGAAATCTCCAACGAGCAAAGTGGATAGTGACGAGCAAAATGGATAATAACTCAGCCTTTGAGTCAGAGTGGATTTTACCAATGCAGTGAATCATTGTGTGACCTCGGGAAAGTTACTTCATGTCTCCAGGCCTCAGTTTCTTCATTAGCAAAGTGTAGATGATAACAGTACCTAACTCATGGGATTTTTTTTTTTGAGGGGGAATTATTTCCATTTAATTCATGCAAGTTGTTTAGAATAACCTAACATACAGTAAGTGTTTTATATATGTGGCTGATCAACTAAAATATATTTTTAAACCTTTGACCATTTCCACACTCATGCTGTTATGGTTTGACCCTTGCTCTTCCTCTCGTCTCAGCAGCCCAACCCACGCCCCTGCCAAATTCCCATCTTAATTTTTTATATTTTAATACAAAGCAGTTTCATCAGTATTTTTGTGGTATTAGCTATGTATGAGCAATAGCCTTTGGATTTATTGCTCCAAGTGGCTTATCATGACAAATTCTTAAACCAGGACATATTCCTCTTTAAGAGAAACCCCGAAAAACTGACTATACAAATATACTTGTATATACATGTAAACATAAAAGTATATGCGTGAGGGGGAATTATTTCCATTAATTCATGCAAGTTGTTTAGAATAACCTAACATACAGTAAGTGTTTTATATATGTGGCTGATCAACTAAAATATATTTTTAAACCTTTGACCATTTCCACACTCATGCTGTTATGGTTTGACCCTTGCTCTTCCTCTCGTCTCAGCAGCCCAACCCACGCCCCTGCCAAATTCCCATCTTAATTTTTTATATTTTAATACAAAGCAGTTTCATCAGTATTTTTGTGGTATTAGCTATGTATGAGCAATAGCCTTTGGATTTATTGCTCCAAGTGGCTTATCATGACAAATTCTTAAACCAGGACATATTCCTCTTTAAGAGAAACCCCGAAAAACTGACTATACAAATATACTTGTATATACATGTAAACATAAAAGTATATGCGTGTTTGTGTGCGTGTAAGGTATAGTTGTATGTATAGTCAGTTGCTTCCAGGATTCCATGTGTATGTTCATGTGTGTATAACATCCTTAGATGTATTTTGATCCAGTGTAACAGCATGCCTTTGAAAGGGGACTGGTACCACTGTATGGCCTATTGCCCTGCCCTCCATTGCAAAGGTGTCTTCCATGTGGTCAGTCTCTGATACCAGGAAGGTTGGGGACTGCTGTTGTAATGGCTGTCATACTTTATAAGAGACTGACTGTTGTTCAAGGTCACTCACTGAATAAATGCAGAACAAGAACTGTCACAAGACACTGTCTACTCCCTAAAGCCTGAGCTCCTTCTGCTATATATGGCCCGTTGTCTATGTGATCTCGTTTGATTCTCATAGCAGTTCCATGAGGTTAGCACTACTGTATCATTTTACATGTGAGTTGAGTGATTTCATATAGTTGGTGTTAGAGCTCAAATAAGCCTCCAGCAGATGTCCTTATACATTTTTTAAAATTTTTAATTTTATAAAATAATTGCCAGAGGGTACACGCACTGACCAAAGAGAGAAAAGGAGGAAGAGAAAGAAAGCGCCCCCAACGGGTCATGGTCACATGCAATCCCTTCCCTCCATTTCTCTATGGCACAGGACTTGGGGCAGCATGCATATATGCCAGGCCATTGGTCCTGGATGCAAACCACATGGCGGTCATGTAGGCTCCAGGTCTGTCAACCACCAGGTCACAGGGCAGCCCAGCAGATCCATTTCTGGAGGATTATGATGGATTAATACCCACCCCAAAATAAGGATTAGATAGACAGGCCAAGGATGCAGATTAAATACATATTTAGGATGATTTGTTCTAATACACACGACTTACAACCATAGTGAAGGAAAAACAATTCCCTAAAGGAATTCCACAGGATCTCATCAGAATGCTAGAAATTGAACCAAACTTAGCTCATGGAATACCCAAGACAGCCTAACATTAGGCTTCCTGTTGATTTATAAGATGCAAATAAAATGTTAATGTTAAAACCAGGGGGGAAAGCTATTATTCGGAGAGGAAAAAATATAATATAGCAGTTCTATTCCTTTTTTTTTTCCGCTATAGGGCGCGTGCGCTCACCAGACAGAGAGAGACATAGAGACAGAAAGGAGTTCTATTCTTAAAAACCGTTAAGGTGCAGAGAACCAGAAGAACAAGACGGGCAGACTTTTGAGAAAAATTACAACTCAAGATGGAGCTTAGTAGTTTTGAGCACAAAAGAATATATAATTCAAAATCAGTGTGTGTACACGCATGTGTGTGCACGCTAAATTTCTCTTGCCTCTAGTCTCTCCTCCCCCCCCCCCCTTTTAAACTGGTTACTGGAAGCCCTCTGTTGAAAAGCTCAGTACGTGACGATTACCAGTTGGCATTCTCTGCTGGAGACAACCTCGCACAGGGTGACCCTGTGATGCACGGAAGGCTGTTTAATGCCCCATCGAAGTGGTTCAGGGACCAAGATTTTATTATGCTTCGGGGATGAGAGTTGTGATCTCGCATCCCTGATTTAGAGTCACTTAGGGCTCCGACAGCTCCACCCCAGTATTCTAGAGGAATATATTCCTTCATGCTCTCTGCCTGATCTGAAAGCGACACAGCTTCCCGATGTTCCGCTTGGGAGGCGGTTCATTCTTTAGAAATTGCCAGAGAAGCCTGTCCATCTGCTGAGGTGCCAGGCTTTCTGAACAGATCAGGAGGAGCTTGGCTTTTAATCTGAGTAACTTGAGAATTTTCTATTTGTAACTTCAAATCGCCGCTTAATTCAAAATAAAAGTGACACACGCTCCGGCTTTGTAGATACTGGGAAAATCCGTATGACGAAGAATGGTCTACAAATTCCTGATGTAATTTCCCGCGGGAAATAGCGAAAATCCTCGGTTAGGTACTGGGCAGCCGATTCAAGTGATCTCCCTTTAAAAGGAGTGTGCGAGGCACAGGAGGAGACAGAATGGAGGTGAACGGTATTAGGGAAAGTAAGGGAGGGATTGGTACAGTTTCTGAGTTCTCCCAGAAGCCAGATTCCACCTTTGCCACCTCCCCCAGCTCCTTCCCTCCGCCTTCTCCACCGCCCTTGGACCCAAGGTACGCACCCGGCTCCCACCGCTCCGCCCCACTCACTACTCGTTAGAGAGGGAGGCTGCAGCCTCTGAGCGGAGAAAAGTCTCCGAGGAGTGAGCCAGTAGGTTGGGGGCAGAGGGCAAGAAGAGGGCAGTCTGGATCTTTGAACCGCGGCGAGGCTGGGTGGGCAGCGGCAAGCGGGAGGCCACATGCAGAAAGCGCGTAACCACCGCAGGAACGGTCCTTCCAGGGGGCCCTCCCAGATGCGCCGGGCTCCGGTGCCGGCTCCCCATAGGCGGGTGTGGCCACGGGGGCGGAGCCACGGGATGCCCCGCCCACTCGGGCTCCTGGGCTGGAGCAGTCGCTCTCCCCCCGCCAGAGTCCTGGAGCTGGGCTCGGTCCCGGACTCGGTCCTGCAGCGCCTCTAGGCTGCGGATCGGCGCTCCAGCCACCTGCTCCGCGCAGCGTCCTGGGAAGCGGGGAGAGTGGGGAGGGCAGGAGGAGGCGGGGAAGGAGGAGAGAGGCAGTTTACACACGCCTTCCAGTCCTCCACTCAGAGCAGCCGGAGTCCGCCGCCGCCGCCGCCGCTGCCGCTGCCCTCCCTGCTCCCCAGCTGCCACCTGAGGACACCTGCCGGCCCCCTGTCGCCGCCGCCGGCGATTCCTTCCCGGCGCTGGGCCGCTTATGCACACTACCACTACCGTTATTACTATTAGAGCGAGAAGAGGGAAATAAAAGACACCAGCCCAGAAGAACCACGTCCACCGTTCCGAATTACTCAAGTGTCTCCTGGAAAGAGAGAGGGTCGCAGGTCCCGGCCAGAGCTGCGGAGGGACCGAGGGCGGGTGCGGGGGAGGGAGGAGTTGGGGGCTGTGCGTGGTGGAAAGTTCCGTGCGGCAGAGACCCGAAGGTGCCGCGCCACAGCCCAGGGGACGGCGTGTCTAGGAGAAGCCGCTGCCCCCAGCACCGGGACCCGCGAGCACGCCGGCACCGCGGGGCCCAGGACGACGCCCCCTCCTGCGGCGTGGACTGTGTCAGTGGCCCCCGAGAAGGAGGAATATGGCATCCAAGAGCGGCCCCTCCTGCCGTCTGCTCTTCTGCCTCTTGATCTCCGCCGCGGTCCTCCGGCCAGGTGAGCAAGGGCCGCGGAGCAGCCCCGGAGCTACGTGGGCTGGGCAGTTCCTGGGTCCCGGTCCAGGCCACGCGCGCTTCGGGCTGTGCGCCCCGGGAACGCCGGGGAGGTACGGGGCGGCAGACCGGCACGGAGCTGGCCCTAGACTCGGTCACCTGTGCCGCACGTTTGGGCTCGGCTTCTGGGCTCAAGTTTGGGCAGCGAGCGGGCGTTGGGGGGACTGGGTACATTTCCAGGAACTTCGGGTGCTGCGGGGGCTTGGGCTGCAGGGGCCCGCGGGCAGGGTTCGACCGTCTCTCTCCTTGTCCCTGCGGCTCCCGGCTAGGCGGCGGGCTCTCGCCCTCTGACAGTCCCTCCAGTCTCTCGGTATCGAAGTCCACGTCACTGAGCTCCGGGCAGTTTTCCTTTCGCTTAGCTCTCCGGATGAAATAACTGCCCTCACTTTTTCTTGATAAATCCCCCCAGTAACTTCCCTTTGGTGAGAGATGAGAAAAAGATGGGAGGAATAGACGAGAAAGAAGGGGTTTTTTCACCCCCTTAACCCTCTTAATGCTTAAGTTGTGACTTTAAAGCCCCCCCTCTTCCCCCCGCTTTTGTCCGGGTGGATGGTGGATGTAGGGGTGACGGCAGGCAAATAAGGATACCTGACCTGGAATGAGCAGCCAGGTTGTGAGACCTTAGAAAAGGAGCTTGTGGATTTCCAGGACCTGCCATAGAGCTCAGTTCTCAGTTCTGTACTGAGCCTTAAAAGAAAAAAAGGCAAAATTCCCAGCAACTAAAATATCTCTAGGGGAATCCCTGTCCTTACTCTCGGGATGTCCCCTGGCCCTGACATCCTCAGGCCTGCCAGGGGCTGACAGAGTTGATCCTAGCAGGGCATTCTGTGTGCTAGCTCTGTCACTCAACAGAGCAGCAGGTTCATCTCCTTGCCTGACTTGAGGATTTGGGGATTTTTTTTCCCCTTTGAAGTTGTAATTTCTGTCTTTTTCTGCGCAGTCGCCTGTTCAAGTCCAACTTCCTGTTATTTTGGCTTGTTGGTTCTTACCCTTTTCCACACCTTTTATTCCTGCACATCCATTCAGTTGCTGGCAAGCTGAGGCCACAGAGGAGGTTTGAAAGCCTCTGAATTTCTTCCAGGAAAGACGGGGAAGTGGGGCCGGAGGAGAAAGCCTGAGAGACCACAAGTGTGTGTGAACTGCTGTTGCTGTTGCTGAGTGTGTGTGTGGGAGGCCCTCTCCAGATCTCTCCATTAAAGTTACATTTCTGAGTGAGGTAATGAGCTCACCTGCTGTTTCTGAGGCTGAGACCCAGGCTCTGTGACAAATCTGTTCTGGGCAGGGACTGTGAAACCAGAGTTGAAGCGAAGGAAGGGTGGAAACATTGGGGGGGTGGAAAGGAAAGATTCCCTAGATCTGGCACGGTGGATTTCACTTTTTCAGGGCCCCAGTTTCCGATGGGGGAAGGAAGGGCACTCTGGAGACAGGGGAAAGTCAAAATGGGAGGAAAAAGTGAGGTAGTTGGTAAAATGCAAAGATGCACACGCCCAGAGGTGGCCATCCGTTTAACCCTCTCCTGACTTGAAGAGTGTAATCTCACCTACATCTCTAGCCCCTATCGTGAGGAGCACACGCCTGGTTTACCTTTCTGTGAGGTCGTGCTGGAATTTATTTTCAGTTGGGCCACGTCGGTGGACAGGTTTTCCTACACGTTTAATTGATAAAAGGAGAAAGGTCCCGCTTTGGACCTCCTTCGCGGCGATTTTTATTTATTTATTTTTTGGCGCCGCAGATCGGGTGTCCAGCGAGCACAGAGTTGGGAGCTTTGGGCAAACCTCCGTGAACGCTCGCACCGCCGCCAATCGCTGCTGACGGATGCCGCAGACCCCCAGATTCTTGGTTTCCCTGAATCGTCCGGTTTGCCCCATGCGAAATTCTGAGTGCGGTGTCAGTGTTTTTAGAGGAAGGATTATGCTACTAAGGGCGCCGCGTCTACACTGGGAAGGCAGTCCTGGACGGCAAAGCGCGCCTTCGTCGGCGCCCTCTGCAGAGCAGAGCCGGTGGGGGCGCGGTGCCAATGGCTGGCTTAGGCCAAGTGGCCAACCGACTTCCCCGCCTGACGCCCTTCATTTCCGGAACAGTTTTAATAGTAGCTGTCCACTCCTAGAGGACGAAACCTCTAGTTTGTGAAACTACTCCTGCAGGTCTTTTCGCCTGTAGTCGCTACCTGGTCATTATCTATTTTAGACTTGCCATGTCTCCTGTTTCCAAGAAGGGGAAAAGATACATGTGAATCACAAAAACTGAATCCGGACTTAAAGGCAATGAAATGTGTGCTCAGCATCCGAGGTAGCAAGAATCTCATTATTCTTGTAGAAAGAGCGTCAGCCTGTGGTGACATTTTGTATTGCTTTTTTTTTTTTTTTTTTGACTTTCCTTGATTATTTACAACAAGGAGGTAGGGCGCTGCAGTTAACTGTTTCTTCACTTTGGGTCATCTGTGTGCACCCCTCTGTGGAATTATTCATAATGGCCCGCTGTTGTAAGTTTCATTCCAAGGCATTAGCCACCTAAACCTTTATTTAGTATTATATTATGTTTAGAAGTATTACTGTGTCTCAACAGGCCTTGGGAAAAGTACCAATTCAGATAATGTCTCTTCAGTCTATTGATGTAGGACTATTAAAATTTATTAATTAAAAACCTGTAAACTGTTTAGTAGCCTCTGTATGTATGTGTGTGTGTGTATATATATATATATATATTTCCCTTGATGATTTATTTAATCCAGTAGCAATTTTCAGCTTAATGGGGCACCATTTGTAGTAAATTGCTTTTCTAGCCTTGGCTCTGGATCATCTACCTTTAGGCACTTGAGCTAGTCAATTTAACCCTTTTGGACTTCAGTTTTCTTATCTGATAAATAAAAAAGTGCACTAAGGATCTACTCTGAGGTCTCTCCATCCCCAAAACTCTTTGTTTCTAATGTCTTAAGGTAAAAAGCCAACTTGGGCAGGCAGAATCACTTTTCAATTTTTGGTGCGGACAAAATTCATATAAATCATATTACTAGCAAGGTGTCAATGGCTCCCAATTGCTAATTTGCTGTCTATTTTCCCCCTACTTTAATACATTCATTGCAATATCTCAGGCATATTCTTCTAGTCCTGAATAGAGCTGTTTAAAAAAAAAAAAGTGTGATGGAGAAGAATTACTTTCCCAGTCTTTTGGGAAAAGAGACCAAAACAATGGGAAAGGTTTTTAGGTCTCAGAAAATCTTGGTACTATAAACCATTCTTCCTGCAAACTATCTGTATTTAAACTACATATATGGCTCCTAAAAGGAGTTATAAATGACAGTTGGAACTAAAATGTTTATGTGACAAAACCTTATTTACTCCCTAACGTTGCTCCAAAGCAAAGACATTGGTTGTATTACGGTTGAAAATGCAATGTACAAGGGGATAGGAAATACTAATACTTTCCTATCATATTAAAACCTGTGGAAATGTAAAATATGTTGTGCTACTAGATTCCAAACTTTTTCTGACAATTAGAAAACAAAAACTAACTTATGTTTCGTGATAAAATCAGTACAAATCTTTTTTTTTTTTTTTTTGCTTTATTTAAAAAGAGGTTTTTGCTCTAGGGCATGTGAGTTCACTGAAGAGACAAAGAGAAAGATCTCTCAGGGTTTTGGGCATGCACACACTTGCACTCCATGTGAATATCAAGCTGCTGGGTCCAGGAGTTGAACCACAGTCAACCACTGGGAGTCCAGGGTCTTAACCACTAGACTATTTAATTCCCCTCGAAAAATTTTAGCCTGAAGTATTCACAGAAAACTTTTCTGTGGGAGTCAATACTCACGTATTGAGTTTTTAGCTATGCTATATAAAAATTTTGTGACCGAGGAAGAGTCATTTTTCTGCTCCTCTTTATTTCCCATCTGTAAAATGTTTTCTCTGTGTAAGGCACAATTCTGATTGTGGTGAAATTAGTAATTATCTTGCACAGTGCTTTCAGTTTTTCAGGTAAAACATACTATGATAATTAAGACTTTGTATTATATTGTTAATAGAACAACACCCTTTAATATATGCCACTTAATTATCACTTTGACCATTTTATTAAAAGCAGGTGGGAACCAGCAGTTAGCGTAATGGCTATGTCGCTGGACTCCCATGTAGTCAACCGCGGTTCGCGTCCCGGACTCGGTGGCTTAAAATTCACGCTGGGCGCGTGTGCGTGCGTGCCCAAGATCCCAAGAGGAGAATGGAGGAGAAGGGATTGTGGCATGACCATCCCCCCAGGGGATGATTTCTCGCTTTCTGTCTCTGTGTCTCTCTCTGTCTGGCGAGCGCACGCGCCCTATAGTGAAAACCTCTCCAAAAAAAAAAAAAGCAGGTAAAAAATGCTTCTCCTTTTTCCCCCTCCTTTTATTCTTTTTCTCTCTGAAGTTTTCATGCCATTAAAGACAGGCCTTTGTTAAACTGAGCACCAATATAATATGTCATCGTTACTTGAGGAAAGATAGTAGTATTTTGTTTGATCGTATTTTAAGTGCTTTATTATCATCGTTTCTTATATTCCCAAACACACCTCTTCCTGTTCTGCCTATTTATTTAGCATAAAACACCATCAAAGAGTTCTAGCTCCCTGAAACTATTAACTCAGGTAGACACATGCAGTTTATATTCCAAATATGCAAGACAGTCACACAGGTGCAGGAATAATAATAATAAAAAAAAATCTTTGTGCCTCTGCATACACATGTAACTTAAACTTAATTCTTCTTAAAGTGCTAATTTTATTCTTCATTGTTAAGTTTTCTTAAAAATTCATCTTATTTCTTACACATGAATGTATGTGATGTAAGAAAAACAAGCTAATTCACTGTAATACTAAATAATTTTGGGGGGGAAGTGATGAGTGATAAATTAGTCTTTATTTGATTATGATTTTTGGTCAGCTCATTTTACTTTTAATAAGAATGAAAGACAGTAGAAAAATGCCCATTGATTTTTTTTTAATTTTTAAATTTTTTTTAGTAGGGGAAAATTTTTCATTAACTATGGAGAACAAAGTCAAAAATAAAATATGTGTTCTATATTCAAGAAGAGGATACTATAGTCTATTTGATAAGGTTAAATCCTAAATTTATTATAGTATCCTTATAAAATCCAAATTACCATATTTTTGGAGTTACTGATATTAAAATTCAACTAAGTACTTTGTTTAAATCACAACATTTATACTTCCCTTTCCCCTTGTTATTGAATGGATATATATTTCAAATATGATTAGATTCAAATGTTCTGTGGTATTCAGTAATTGTTCTATGGTAACCTATTATCATAGCCCATTGTTGTAAGGTATATTCCAAAAATGAAATTAACTTTTAAAGCTTCCTCTCTTACTTATCTTGTCAATTATCAATTACCCATTCCACTGAAGGGGAAAATCACAGTTCTTCACAGTCCCAAATAAGTCCTAATGAAAGGATTACTTAGTTTGACTTGGAGTTGAGGTACTTCGATGGGAACATGACTGTATCTGGTCTTCTAAGAATTCAGAGTAAATTGACATAAGGAAATATAAGTATGGGGAAACAGATTAGTCAAAAATCAGATAACTGTCTAGCTTCTCTCGCTTCCTTCACTCCCTTCTGTCTTTCCTCTCTCTTTTCATTCTTCCTGTATCACCTTGTAAACTGATACAAAATCTTGACCGAACTAAGACCAAAAACATCCATGAGATGAAATGAAATCTTTTAAATCTCTGCCAATCATAAAAATGCTGTGGACTTTTGATGGTCACAAGAAAAACATCTTATGATCATGGCAATTGGTATAGTCTACCTTTATCCAATCATGTGTCCACAAGAATCATTTCTTTAGCTATACAGAATCACTGTGTATCCTCCAGTTCAGTAAAGAGTTCAACACCTAGGAGCTGCTTAATTTTTTTCTTTGAATTAAATAGAAGTAATGCATGTATGGAGAACTGAGTCTTTCCACATGGCAGTCACTGGCCATTAATGGGTTACTAAGAAATTTTGCCGAAGAACTTGGGAATCGAGGATATAATATTGCTCCCTGTGAATTAAACTAGAAAAATAACACCTTCATGAAAGAACAGATATGTGCAAAATTGTCTGTGAGGGAAAAGGAGTCATAGGCCATTCTATGAAGACTCACTTTCTTAACAAGTGGCATGCTCCTTTAACTCTTCATATTAGAACTTTATTTTCTCTGCTGTAACAATAACATGAATAGTATAATAATCCTCACATATATTGTTGAGTTGAAGGAATGATTTTACATATAATTGTGAAAAATAAGATGACTTTATAGCTATTTTCTAAGTAGCTGTTACAGATAGGATACATTGATTGCTGTTAGGCTAAATCAGTTTTTTTAGAGAGATTTTTTTGCCATAGGGCATGGCACTCACTGAAGAGACATAGAGAGACAGCACGAAATCACCACCCAGGGGGGATGGTCACACCTCAATCTCCTCTCCTTCATTCTCTTCTCAGGATTTTAGGCACACATAAACAAGTGCCTGGTGTGAATTTTAAGCTGCTGGGTCTGGGACTCAAACTGTGGTCAACTACATGGGAGACCAGTGACATAACCATTATTCCATCTTATGGCCCTGACTAAATCACTTTTCAAAGAAAAGAAATAATCTCAGATATTTTTCCCTAAAGTACATTATAATATGTGTTTATCTTTTAAAAGAATTATTTAATTTTATTTATTATTATTATTGATTTTGACCAGAGAGAGAGAGAGAAAGAAAGAAAGCTGCCAGGTCTGGGATTTGAACCATGATTTTCCATAAGAGAGTCCAGCACCTTAACCAAGTTGCCACTTGCCAGCCTATACCATAATATTTAAATACATATGTGTTTAATGTATTTAAAATATTAAAATGCATATGTGTTTAAAAATAAAAGTAAATGTAAAAAATGTCATGATAGCACTTTGAGAATGTATTAATGAAAAAAGAAAAGAAAAGGATTTGTATATTAGTAAAGGACTTTTCCCTTAAGAATGGAAAAGGCCAAAGCCTTCTGGCCTTTTTCAGTGTGGATAACAGATAAAGAAGAGTTGTTGTACTACATGTAGTTACCATAGGTGCTAACTTGTGAAAGTAGTCCCTCTGACTAGAAGGTATGACTTGCCCAGCTCTCTTAGTAGTTCTACCATTTTTGTATAGATGAAACTCATTATAAGGGCCAAATGCTGTAAATATTTAAATCAGATGCTGTGATTTCATGGTCACAAAGAAATCTTCTAATTACACCATGACTTCTCATAAAGCTAACTTACAGAAAAAGGATACCCTAGTTGGAAGATTGTGAACACTGTATTCCCTTGGCAATAATTGCTCTCATGTAAACCAGTAAGCTGGTTTAAGAATTTAGCTAGTGAGAGTTCATCCCTGAAAGATGGGAAAACTCTTGGTAAGCAGCCAAAAGACGCTTCTCATCTTCCAGTGCTAAAGGCTATTCATTGAATCCTGGCAAATTCATCTTGTGAGCCCCCTCGAGGTGCAATCAGCCAGCATTCTCTAGGTGACACCTATTCAGTCATCTGTTGTCACATTTTGTGTTACCTCTCATATGCATTTGTTTTTATTTTTTTAACATTTTTTATGTTATCTGACTAAATAAACACATTATTAGTAGGATGAGCATACATCCTGGTATGTAATGATTCTGGATTATTAATGCCTGATGTTCTGATGCAATTGCTAATGATATTGTCTTTCACTGTTAAAGTGTAGTTTGGACAACAAATTGAATGGCAACCGTAATTACTAGTAACTTATAGCTTGCCTTTCAGTATGTCCATTTTAGAGTACTTTCAACTAAAATAAATTTACTCCTTATGTTGACAAAGCACATATTTCTAACCGTTTTAAAGTTAAAATATCAGCTTCAGTGAAATATCACTTAAGGAATTTTATGCCCCTTCCATGACAAGAGAGAAAATGTGGTTATAGCCTGGCCCCAGAATACTGTAGTGGGTGTGGACCATTGAAGATCCCATGGTTTAAATGAAAACTGAATTAACTTGAGGGGGTAAAAGATGAATAGTCTTTGAAATTTACCTGGGAGTTACTCTTAGCTATGGGGTTATTTAGGAAAGGCCCAAAGTCCTTTTGTATCAAATTATAGAACTGCCACTCTGGTCTGTGAGGTTTCTCAGTAGCTCCACTGTCAATTTCAATCTTAAAAAAGTCATCAGGAACATCTATAGAGTTGAAGAAATCTAATCCTTCTGTACATGTAACCTACAGTCTTATCAGTCAGAAATGTGGCCTGACTGGAGCAGCCAAAAGTACAGCTAAGACAATTGATACTAAGACTGGCCATTCCTACCAAATTAGGCACCCTCATGTTATTTTCTTCAATGATCTCAGAGTATTTCAGATACTCAGAAAACCATCACAATGAATGGAAGTAAGGATAACTGAGAGGATGTTGCCTAAACACACAAGTAAAGAATGTTGAAATTTTTTTCTCATTAATGGGGCAGGATGGTGGAGAGCACCTTGGCTCCTGTGGCTAACACTGTCTTCAGCATATATCCATATATTTTCCCCAAAGTTAGGAATGGTATGGAACTGCCTTGCTCTATCTAAATCAGGCAAAAATGTAAAAAGAGGTCCAACTACTCTTTTTAAAATTTTGAATCACAGCGTATCAGCTAACTGATCCAGCTGCTGTTTCTACATTTTCAAACCACAGTGTATCAGTTACATAATAAAACTCGAAAGTGTAGTGGTTAAAACGCAACTAGTTATTTAGTTATTATTTGCAGGTTGACAATTTAATCTAGATTCAGTTGGGTATTTTTTTTTTATCTTATTTTAGCTAGATGTCTTCATTCTACTATAGTCTGTCACAGATCAGCCTAGGCAACTCTGCTTCTGAGTTGTCTGGCTATCATTCAGGAAAAAGGAACTCTCCTCCATGGTCTTTCATTCTCTAAAATGTTTGCCTATGCCTATTCTCTTGGTTAGAGGCAGAGTTTTGAGAGAACGTTTTACTTGTTTTCTGGGCCTCAGAGCTGGCAAATGATCACTTCTGCCATGTTCTGTTGAAGACAAGTCACATGTTCCAAGTCAAATTCAAGAATGGGGACATCTCACCCAATTCAATGTGTGGAGCTTAAACAGTCACTTTGCAAAAGGCATGAATAAAAACCACCTTTGCCATCAATCTAGTCAAAATAATAGCAGGGAAAGCGACAACACCCAGTACTTTACACCTTGCCCTTCTAGATACTCAGGTAAAAATAAATGACCTACTAGAGAGAGGCAAGCAGTGTCTAGTAAGCATGCTGCTTCCTACTGTGAAAATCTTAACTTACCCTGGAATGAAATTTTAGAAAGCTCAGAGTATGTGTGTATATATATGTGTGTGTGTGTGGGTGAGAGAGAGAGAAAAGGAGAGAGAGATTTGGAAGGATTGAGAGGCGTACAGTTCACGGTCACAAGCTAAAATGTGGTGAAAAGAGGGGTTATTGGAAAAATGAGAATGTTCTTTAAATGTTCGCCTTGTTCAGCACCTTATTTGGGAGCTGAAATGAATGAAGCCACAGGTTTAGTAGTAAATCCACCATAGTTCTTAGAGACAATAATGTTCTTAGTTTCATTTGTACCTAGACTGGTACACTAAAGATTTTAGAGTTATAAAGAGCCTTAAAATTACTTAGCTGCTTGTTTAAAGTCACACTGTTGGCCAATCAAAAACTAAAATTCAGGACCAGCAGATGGCAAAATGGTTACATTGCTGGACTCCCACATGGTCAACCACGGTTCCTGTCCCGGACCCAGTGACTTAAACTCACACCAGGCAAGTGTGCATGCGTGCCCAAGGTCCCGAGAAGAGAATGGAGAAGAGATTGAGGTGTAACCATCTCCCCTGGAAAATGATTTCTCGCTTCCTGTCTCTCTGTCTCTGTCTCTCTTGGAAGCACGTGTGCCCTATAGCAAAAATCTTTCTGAACAAAACAAAACTAGAATTCATGTGTATTGATCATTCAACATTGTACAAATAGTAATTGAGTACTCAATATGAACAAAACATTGTGCTCAGGAATATGGAAGTAAGTTACCAGTCAAGGCCTTATCACTATAAGACACATATTTCTCTAAAAAATAGATATCTATCAACTAATACTGTAAAAGTTTGCTAGAAGTTTTGTTAAGTACCACAAGAACTAATCAACACTATATTACATCAAAATAGCCAGATCCGTTCTGGGGGTTCAGAGAAACTGAAAAAGGTTCATTCAGGAAGTGGAATCTGCAGTTTGTGCTGAGGAATGAATAAGCAAAAGGTGTGAACTGAGAGACAAACATCAGTGAAGATGTGTGGGAAAAAATATTGCTTTTCACTACTAGAGGTGAAAAGGTACCCACCTCCCTTCTGAGAAATTGTAATTTTGAAGGTTAAGACAAAAACAAGAGATCTCTTGAAGTTGTTCAAATAATTTGCTGTAATCTCCCTAATTTATTTACCAGTTCGAGGGGTTATCGTATTCTGATATTTACATACTTACAAATATTTGCATATTTACTTCACCCCTTTAAGAAAAATAAAATGAAAACGTACTATGTATATTCACCATTTTGCACTTTTTCTTTCTCAGCAACACATTTTGGAGATTAAGAGAATGTTCCACGTCAGCCGATATAGCTATGCCACTTATTGTTTTTGTTTTTGAGAGATTTTGGCTATAGAGTGCATGTACTTACCAAAGAGACAGAAAATAAATGAGAAATCACCCATCGGGGGGATGGCCACACCAAAATCTCTTTCCCCTCCATTCTCCTCTTGGGATTTTGGGCATGCAGAATAATTCCCTGACTTGTTCTGACCTCAGTAGATACTAATAAATAGAGTTTCTTTGAGAAATCTCACTTAGAATAAGATTAAATTACTTTTTAAAAATCATACGAGAGTGGCAATAAATATCTGTTTATTAAAATGAACCTTGCATCTTCTCAGATGTTTTCTTCTTTGCTGATAAGAAATATGTCTCCTTTTAAAAAGAAATTATAACACAATAAGAGTACAACTTCAGAAGATGGTTTAGAGGTTATTGTTTTCTAGACTCGATAAGATATATATTTGGTGAGAAAGGATTTGAACTGCTTGAGTAGTGATTTTTTTTTGGTAAGTAGTATAGTTATACCTCCATGTTATTAAAAAGCACATTCTTTGCTTTATTTGTATAGACTAGCCATGCTCACAGAGTCCAGACTGTCAGTTCAATAGATTTCATTGCAGAAGAGCTCAATAGCTTAGGCCATGGATCAGAGCATTAGTTACTTTTTAGCTCTTATGTTTGTTTTCTCCTTTTTAAGTTGAGGAAAACAATACTGCAAAATTAATTTGATAAAATAATCAAGAAGGTAAAAAGTATAAATTGCCTTTTTAAGGACCTGGGCTTTCCACCAATATTAATTATTATAAATCTAATTTTTCAATAATCATAATATTATTAGTAATATTAGTTTACTTATTTCAGAAAAACTTGTTACATGTCTTCATTATTGATTAGAAAATATATTTATTCATTATGGGTTTCCATACTAAAATTTGAAAGCATTAAATTTTATTCAAATATTGCATTCTTCTGATAGTCATCATGTCTTTTCAATTCAATAAAAATAAAAGACAACCTTGAATTGAAAACCGCAGTTTTAAAATGTGTTATGTTCCAAAGAAAAAAAATAATTTTCAATAGGTTCTGAAATTATAAAGATACATTAGGGAATCTTAAAAACATTTGTGAAAAATGGATATTATGGAAAGACTGTGAATGGAATGGATTTCAAAAAACATTTGCATTGAAATAAACTTATACTTTATTTTTATCTTTTCCACAAATTTTTTGAAGTCATCTCATATGTAATTATTCTTAGAGGTTGAGATTGTATATGTGTTTCTGTAACTGAAAATATTATATATATTAAATATATATTATAATATTAAACATTATTATTTGTCTTTCAAAATGGTTATTTCAACAGGTGAACTTTTCTCGCTAGTACAGTTGATAAAAACTACGAAATATCTTCAACAGATAATAACACATTTCTTGGTGTCATTAATGCTTTGCTTCCCTATTTTTCTTCTAAATGTCCTTCCTCAGACCCTCCTCTTTCACACACACAATATCTGGTATTTACATCTATATACTGTGTTTCTATATCTCTTAGTCAATTAGTTTCAGTCATAGAGTGCGGACACTCAGTATATATTAAGTGGGGACATACAATGTCTCTCCTTCATAGCCTGGCTTGCTTCACTCAGCAGTAAATCTTCCATATTCATCCACTTCCTGTCAAAAGTCAGGGTTCTGTTGTTTTTTATGGCTGATTGGTATTCCATTGAGTATATGAAATTATGATTTTTAAATTAAGGCATTTTCCCATGTATAATTCAATAGAAGTAACTCCACTACTTTCTTTTAGAATGCTCGTTGTAGGATGCTTCCATTATTATGATTTGCTAGAGACCTCTAAATTGAAAATGAAAAATACTAGAAACCTGTCATTTTAATATTATTTGTGAAATTGAACAATATCCTTTTATTTATGGGATTTAAAAAATATGTCTATGAATAATACATGTTTTAAAACCTCAGTTCTTAGATTTTTGTATAATAAATCTCTAGAAGAAATTAAAGTAGGTGTACTCTTTCTTTTTTGTTTTTTTCTTTTTTTCTGGAGTGGTTTTGCTATAGGGTGTGTGTGCTTGCCAGAAAGACAGAGAGAGACATAGAGACAGGAAGCGAGAAATCACCCCCAGGGGGGATGGCCACACTGTAATGCCTTCTCCTTTCTCCTCTCGGGATCTTGGGCACAAACGCACATGCGCCCGGCATGAGTTTAGGCCACCGGGTCCAGGACTCGAACTGCCGTAGAATACGTGGGAGTCCAGCAGCATAACCATTATGCTAACTGCTGGTCCCAAGTAGGTATACTCTTGAGAAACATACTTTAATATAGTGAGGCAACAAAGAAGAACAAAGTTGATTTCTAATGAAAAATAGTGCATATTAATTTTATAGTAGCTATTAACTTAAAACTGTTACATATTTGAATAGCAGAGAAAAAGTAGCTGCTATTTTTCTTCATTAATCTGCCTAGATTTTTTAGAAATAGTTTTTCTATAACCTGTGCTCCCTTGAGATAGAGACAGAGAGAGAGAGAGGAAGGGAGAAATCAACCCCCAGGGAAATAGCCATGCCACAATCTCTTATCCCCTTGGGATTTGGGGCATGCATGCACTCATGCCCAACATCATCTTCAAACCACCAGGTCTGGGATTCGAATCTCACAATTGACCATGTGAGATCCAACAGCCTTAACCTCCTTGCCACCTGTTGGCCCACTCTGCCTAGATTTTTAACCAAATTATGGATTTCTACATAGAAACAATCTATACTTGTATCCTTTTTTTTTTAATTTTCTCAAATATCCTTTTGGCTTAGATAACTCCAATTACGTTTTCAGTCTAAGTTGATATCTATAATCTTATCTATTATTGCTTTATTGCTTTAACTTTTAACTTGGTTGTGATGATAGTTTTTCTTTTTTTTTTTTTTTCTTTTTGAGAGATTTTAGCTCTAGGCCATGTGCACTTGCCAGAAAGACAGAGAGAGACAGAGAGACAGAAAACAAGAAATTATCCCCCAGAAGGGATGGCCACTCCTCAATCCCTTTTCCCCCATTCTCCTCTCAGGATCTTGGGTAAGCACACACACACATCCAGCTTGAGTTTAAGCCTCTGGGTCCAGGACTCAAAGCTTGGTCGACAACATAGCCAGCGACATAGCCATTACACCAACTGCTGGTCCCAGAAAAAAAAATTTTTTTTGCTCAAAAACTTAGAATTTTTGTTATCAGTTCACTAAAATGGTTTAGAAATTTGAATAGTTTCAAGTTTATGACATGTCCTAAGATGTTACTACGCAGAGAACTTCCTATCCTTTCTGTGTGACCCTGACAATTTGTTGTTTTAGAGTCACTTTATTTTTTTTGGGGGGGGGTTGCTATAGGGCACATGAGCTCGCCAGAAAGACAGAGAGAGACAGAGAGACAGAAAGCGAAAAATCACCCCACAGGGGGGATGGCCATGGCATAATCCTTTCTCCTCCATTCTCCTCTTGGAATCTTGGGCACTCACGCACACGCCCCCGGCGTGAGTCTAAGCCAATAGGTCCAGGACTCGAACTGCAGTCGGCTACATGGGAGTCCAGCTCATAAAGTCACTTTTAACATAGAAGTATTGTATTATGTGATTTGTATGTCTCAAAAATTCCAAGACTCAAAACCATCTTTGATTTAGTAAATGAATACACACATTTGTAAGTCTGCATCAATGGTAAGCAATAATTTTACCTGAGGCCCAATTAATACCATATTTATAATGACACAATTCCCCTATGATGGTGAAATATTACATTGTCATTTTGAGGTTGAAATCTAAATTTAAAAATGAACTGAAAACTAAAAATAAGATACATTTAAACCTGTAGTTCATAATATCTGAGAGCAATAGTCATTTTAGGTTAATACTATAAGCAGGGCAGAGGTGACAGATTTTTGTAGACTCTGTAGATTCAGGGTATAATAAAAACCAGTGATGATTTTATATATTCATACATATATATATATATATATATATATAAAAGTGGTTTTTGCTAGAGGGTGTGAGCGCGCGCCAGAAAGAGAGAGACAATGAGATAGAAAGCAAGAAATCACCCCCTGGGGGAATGGCCACCCCACAATCTCTTCTCCTCCATTCTCCTCTTGGGATCTTCAGCACACATGCACATGCGCCCAGGCGTGAGTTTTAGCCACAGGGTCTGGGACTTGAACAACGGTTGGATACATGGGAGTTAAACGACATAGCCATTATGCTAACCACTTGTCCTAGTGAAAATAATATTTTAAGGAGATGAATAAAAAGTAACATGGACTGGGACCCTGAATCTACAGAGTCTACAAAAATCCGTCACCTCTGCCCTGCAAAAAAACCTCTCCAAAAGAAAAAAAGAAAAGAAAAAAAAAAAGTAACATGGACTAATGTGTTTCCCAAACTTCAGTCTACCCCCTCCTAATCTTTTTCCCCTCTGCCATTTGAATGATATAAGATGTGAATCAAATCTTATAACTGTTCAGTTGTAAATTCTTCAGTGGCTCCCAGTATAAGTCATAGTAAAATACGTACAAACATCTTATATGATAGTATTTTAGCTTCTTAAATTTCTCAACATTGTTTTCCTTAGAATTTCATGCTCTGGCCATACTGCTAAATGCACTAGGCCATTCCTGTTCCATGGATTATTATTCTCCTCAGTCTTATTCTAGGATACACGCCCCTTCACACCTTCCCCTATTACCTCTTGGCCTGAATAACTCATATCCCCAGCCTTCAGATACAATCTAGATGCCATCTCCTCCAGAAATTCTTCTCTGATCTCCCTAAGGTGCCTGTCTTCTCTAGTCCCCAGTTCATTTACTTACCGCCTATTGCCTCTTTATTCTTATCTCTCTCCATTAATAGATATTTGTGCTCTTGGAGGCAGGAGCTATATCATCCTAGTTTTCTTCTGCCCAGTTTCTAGTAATACATAGTACATCCCGTCTGTGTATGTGTTTGTGTGTGTGTATGATTGAATAAATACATTAATAAAAATTAGAGTTTTTGAATATTAATGAAGCCTATTTTATTTTATTATTTATTTTTTGAGGGGAGAGGTTTTTGCTATAGGGCATATGTGCTTGCCAGAAAGACAGAGACAGAGAGACAGAAAGCGAGAAATCACCCCCCAGGAGGGATGGCCATGCTGCAATCCATTCTCCTCCTTTCTCCCCTGGGGTTCTTGGACACGCATACACACGTGCCCTGCATGAGTTTAAGCCCTGGGTCTGGGACTCCAACCACGGTCTACTACATGGGAGTCCAGCGACATAGTCATTACACTAACTGCTGGTCCCAGTGAAGCCTATTTTAAACAGAAACATATATTCTCATACGAGTAAGAAATAACTATATTGAAACAATTTTTAAATTTCTTTTAGAAATGTATTGAATGATAAATCTTTTGAAATAAGGTATAAACAAATATGAAAACCAAACTAACATTTGCTATATTTTACCCAAGCTATGCAAATGAAGTATAAACACAAATAATATAAAGTTAATCTAATATTTTTTCCAGGTGTCAATCCAAGTTAACATAAGATAGAAACTTTGGTGTAATTTACTCTTCTAATGTTTTCACAGCCGTTTGGATCTAGTCTGCTTATTAAATGTGAGCTCATCCAGAAAATACAGAAATTTATAAAAATGCATTTTGAAGCTATAGGTTTTTCAAAGTGCCAAAATTATACTTTTAGAAACATTTTACATTTGTGTATATATATATAGAGAGAGATATAGATTAACATATCTATATATATATATATTTAAAGGCACTCATTTGAAATAGTGAATGACCAGTAATCTCCTATTTTTTAATTCATAGATTAAACCCGTGGATCAGAGCCTTTTCTAGAATATGGCAGAAATGTTACAGGAAAGGTATCATGAACACATTGATCAGTCATGCAGATAGTATTAATATATACGCATTTTCTGTAATACAGAGAATACATGAGTAGAATGAGCCACCTCTTGAATGCTGTTAGGGGTAAAATAGTAGAGATGAGTTGGAGAAATTTTGGTGATGGTTTTGAATGTTAAAATTCAGTCATAGCCTAAGAAAAATACAGAAAAATTGAATGACATTTCTTTTTTATTAAAAAAACATGCTCTTGAAAGTCACCTATCATTTTAAGAAACAGGCCTTTCCTGATAGAACGGGCAGTGCTGTATTTATCACACTGTGTCATTACTTGATGCTGTTTGATAGTAAAAAGTTAATAGATTTAAGTCTGTCTGCTATCTCTTCTCTGGGCAAAATACTCTTAAATTCCCATAATATTTTTACTTAAATTATTTTTCTAAGCCTTAAATTTTCTTTGTTTTTAATCCTTTCTGGTTGTTCAGAGTTTTAACTTTTATTTCATGGTTTTATTCTGTCATTTTTTTTTATTGACAACCTTTTAGTAAATTTTGAGATCTATAATTTGCTAACCAAGCTGTCTCCTGAAATCCTGCCAAGAAATTCTAATATTTTTCTAATATACACTAAAGTATGTGTTCAGATGAATGAATATAACCCCAAAACTTTGTCACTGACAGCTCCTACTTATTGAATGCCCTTTATGCTCCATGCAAAGTAATACTTTATAAAAGACTGGTAAATACATATGTATAACCAAATTTAAGATTAAAAACTATGCTTTTCTATTTTTATTTTATTTATGCATTTATTTATTTATTTTTAGGTGTTTGACCTAGGGCATGTGTGCTTGCTGGAGAGAAAAAGAGAAAGGGAATGTGAGAAATCATTGCCCCCCTCTCCCGGAGGTAGAGGGATGACCATACCACAATTCCTTCTCCTCCAGCCTCCTCTGAGGATTTTGGGCACACATGCACACACGCCTGGCATGATTTTTCAAGCCACCAGATCCAGGACCAGAGGTCACGTGAGGGTCCAGTGCCTTAACCACTATACCACCTGCTGGCACCTCTATTTTAATTTTTTAATTACAAAATATAATCTCACCTTTAGCCTTCAATGAAAGGCTCTGAATATATGATAGCTTATGCATCAAAAAGTAGTCAGAGCAAACATATGATTAAATAATCCCAAGTAAGTGAGACTTCTTCTTTCTTTTTCTGTATGAAACTAGGTGGGTTGTATTAGTGACCTGAATTAATCAAATAGGCTACCTGACCATTTGAAAAAATCTCTTTTATTAGTTGAAAAAAAATGTTACTCATCCCTATGACAAATATCACCTGAATTCTTGTATTCCTAGCATATTATATATGCTTTCCATCAACATTGTAGTGACCAAATAAAATAATCTTCCCACAAACATCTAACACAATTGATTAGTAATAGAGTTCTCAATTTTCTCTGGAAATAGTCTAGGGTTAATGTGGTTGAGTGACTTCTACCATTAACAAACCTTGTTTTATCTATAGAAGTTTTATGATAAAAGATACGAACCCAGTAAAAGGGTATTCAGTACAAGACCTGGCCACAAGCAGTCAGTGATGTAGGTTATACTAAAATAAGAAAGGTCAGAGGAATGAGAGAAACGCTCTTCAGAGAGAAAAAGAAAGGTAAGATGAGAAGCTAGCATAAGAGGGAGCTTTTTATTTAAAAAGAAATTACCACAAATTGTTCAGGTGGGCCAGTAACATCATGTTAATGAAAGATTTTTTTTTCCTGCTATGTTGTGACACTTAGTTGACAATACATTCTAGTAATTTCAAATTTGAATATCTTCTCTCAATAACTAACGCTTGGTTAATTTCTTATCTTGAAAGGGGAAGAGCAATGGCTGGAAAGAAACCATGAACAGAGACATTTATGCAAAATTGTCTTGAAATCCAGATAATTATTGGCCACATTTAGCAATGCTTGTCAAAATCTGTAATAGCAGATATGCCTTCATGGTTCTTTAACAAATTTTTGGAATTCTGAATGGTTTCAGTTAGCTTATTTCTATGGAAAAGCTAAAGTTTAGTTAAGCTAGAGAATATAATTTAGTAGTAAAATTACTTGACTAGACAATTAACCTATTGGTTTCCAGTTGTGCACATCTGAATAGCCAGAGTTCTGTAGTGAGTGCTGAAAGCTTGTCTATCCAGTTGGCTCTATCCTTGAACCAATGGCATCTAGAAAAACAGTGTTTTTGAACCTATTTCCAAGATCAATGGGTTCTATACAATTGAATAATCTGCTCTAAATCTGGGCACTAGTGGATCTGATTTGGGTATTGGGAGCTTCTGCCTCTCTCCACCTAAAGTTTATGTCTTAAATTTGTGGAGGAAGTTAAATTTACAGAAATGAATATAACAGAGAGATGAGTGAGTGACTATTCAAACTATGAAAAAGGAAGTATGATGAGTACACAAATCTTAAGAAAGGAGACATGTTTATTAGGAAAGCAAAGGTAGAGGGACCAGCATGTGACATTGTAGTTAAGGTGTTGGATTTCCACATGGCCTGCAATTTGAGTCCCAGATCTGGCTTCTAGAAAAAGACAACAAACAGGTAAACACATAAATAAATACATTTTTAAAAAAGAAAAATTAGGAAGACAGAAGTGAACCAACTAAATGTCTTTGGTTAGAATAGATGACTTCATCTGTTTGTAAATCAGCAGCATTGTGGTTCATGCATGGGCCAACTAAATAGAAATATTCAAGGTCGTTATAAATTGCAGATTTGATCTTAGTTACAGGTTTCCTATCTTTAGAGTCCAATGAAATCCATTCCTATCGGCTAAGGAGATTACTTCTTCTTCCTAGTTTTTGGAAGACCTTTTTCCATACTCTTCCTCCTACCTATCGTCCCCATGAGCCTGTGTCTAGGCATTTAACCTTGCTTCCCGGGAGACTGTCTGGTGGGTCTGTCATCACACCAGACCAGATATACATCTTTGTTTTCTTAGAGAGTTGAGGATATTGTAGAATAAAATTGTGTGGAAAGTATGCCATATTCTTTCCTATTGAGTTAAGCACCTTTCTAAGAAGCATGCTGTTTGAACACAAAGCACTAATTCAGGAAATACCAAATAACTAGTACCATATATTCCTTTTACAAACACAGCCCCTTTCTGAACTTATTTTTTAATACCAAAGCACATACCAAAGGTAGAATGAGCTGATTACCCAATTAATATTATTTTTCTAAAGTTTTAATTTCACTCTAGTTAAAAATCATATTAGTGATAAAAACATACAGATGTACAGATTTTCAGTTTGCCTCTTTTACCCCGTCATTCTCTAAATACAAATCAATTTTTTTTTTCCGATGAGCGAGGATTAATTCTAGTTTTCATAGCAATATGTAGAAGATTCGTAGGCTGAGCTTTGAGTGAGATTGCTACAGGAATGACAAGTGGGAACAAAAGGAAAATAAGCAATTCTTCCCACCCATTAAACAAAAAAGAAAAAGCAGCCATCAAACAGAGCTTAGAAACACCTCAAACCAAAGATCACCTTTTACTTTACTTTCTGTTGGCTGTTTACTTTGCCTTCTGGAAATATTGCACCATCTATTAGCTTTTTCTCTTTAGACGTTTGCAGGATACAGAATGTACTAGTAACTTAAAAACTAACATTGCTTCTCACAACAGAACCGATGTGTACTTGTTAATAACCATATACCCGCATTGTTAAATACAGTTGCTTCACAAATAATAAAATAAAAATGAAATGAAGAACACAAGCCCTATGGAAACACTCCCGCAACTTTATTATTTAGTGATTAAACTGTAAAACATTTTGAGTGTTGGTTTAGCATTGTTGAATCAGTAAGAGTTACCAGGATTATTATCAAGTTGATACCAGTGACAGGAATTTTCTTTGTTAGTGAAGCCCGTTACCAGTGATCAAGGGCAGAGGGATGTGGAGGAGGACCTAGAGGGAACAGAAGACGCACGTTTCAGTTCCGCCTTTCCTAGCAGCCACTGGTTAACCACTTCACAATTCTGCTCCCTGTTTCTTCGCTCGTTAAGCCATATTCAGACTACGCCCAGTAGGCTTCCTTCCACGTGATAGTGAGTGTGGTGGGACCACTCTATTGCCAAGTAAAAATGATCTTTACATTGTCTCTTCTTTTGTATTATATTTGTTTTCAACTACATGGAAAATTAAGAGCTAATAGCTGTGTAACATTTCACAGGTAAAGATTCCCCAGCCATAGTGGATCTTTAATAAAAATAATTAAAACATAGAAATAACGTTAATATATATTAAATATATTTTAAATTAAAAATATATGGGCCAGCAAGTGGTGTGGAGGTTAAGGTGGCTGGATCCCAGAGGGCCAACTGTATGGTTCGAGTCCCGACCTAGTAGCTTGAAAGATGTACTGGGCATGTGCGTATGTACCCCAAATCTCAAAGGAAGAATGGAGGAGAAGAGGTTGTGGTATGGCCATTCCTCTGGGGGTGATTTCTCACACTCTCTCTCTCTCTCTCTCTCCAGGGAGCACACACACCCAGTAACAAAACTACAGAAAGAAGTAAACACTACAATATAGACAAGTGTCACAGAGCGTAGAATTGTAATAGACAGGCAGGACTACACCCTCTTCCCCACTCAGCAATGAACACACCTTTCATGGGAGTGTAATGTGACATTTAATTTTGGCCTCTGTTTTTTAAATAGATAATAGCGAAATTGGATTTGGTTTAGAGGATAAGAAAAAAATGGAAGGAATGGTTAAGTCCTAAAGAAAGATGATGTAAAGAGAGAGTTTAAGAGCTGTGATGAGAACATTGATCCACGATTCCCTGTCTCCACAGACAGCTGTCCCACAACAACATCAACACTTAACTGCTGAAAGAAAAAGCTGGCTCCTTGACTTGGAGCTTGCTACTTTTGAGGAAGACTAGGCAGCCATTGCCTCTGACCTAACATGATATTTCTGTGTTTCATATATGTACCATACTCCAGGCGGAGATGGTCTCTTCCAACCTAGAAATCAGGATGATAAAATAATAGACTTGGTGACGTATTTTATGACTAACTCCTCATTTTTCTTATCTGTACAGTGGTAGGAGGAAATGTAATGAAGATTCTGGTTCAAATTGTCTGTGATTTTTTAATTTGGGATATGTTGGATCTAAAGTTTTACTAGATATTTGATTGTGGAAATACTTTTCTAGGAAAAGTTCTTTTGAGTTAAGACACCAGATATTTCTTTCATCGTCTCTTAAAATACAAAGCAGGGGGACCAGCAGGTAGAGCAATGGTTACATCACTGGACTCCTATGTAGCAGACCGCAGTTCAAGTCTTCCACCAGCCACTTGACACACACATCAGGTGCATGTTCGTGTATGCCCAAAATCCTGAGAGGAGAATGTAAGAAAAGGGGTTGCAGTGTAGTCATCCTTCCTGGGGGTGATTTTTTTGCTTTCTGTCTCTCTGTCTCTCCATTGAGCTCATGTGCTCTATAACAAAAATATCTCAAACACACACACACACAGACACACACACACACACACATACAACAAAGCAAGCAGGAGACAGTGCGTGACATGGTGGGTAAGGAGCTGTTTTCTCATGTGACTGACCATGGTTCAAGTCCTGGACCAAGCAGCTTGAAAATCACAAGAAATAAATAAATAAGTAAATAAGTGTTAAACATTACAAAGATATTTTTTAAAGTTAATAATTAAATTTCAGATGTTTCTAACCACACCTTATGGATCTTTAGCTCTTAAAGACTCAAAATCATGTGATTTTACAGTCAAGATTTAACAGTATAAATTGAATGGTTTTTCAATTTTCAGTCTGTGGTAAATACATATTATAAAAAAATATGAATGGGGTTAAATTTGTCTTTGTGCCAAAATAACTCAAAATTTATTTCTTTTTTCATAAACTTTTTGAAGCCCGTTTCATACAATATGAGAATGTTGTTACAGAAAAGGAAAAAGAATACCTGAACATTTATTCTAACTAGGAAATTCATGGAGTTTAAGTAAATGTCTTTATTTGTGAAATGAAAAGAATAATAGTAACTATGAGAGGTTTGTTGAAAGAAATGAGTGAAATAATCTTTGGAAAGTGATTAGCAAAGTGAATGACAGGTTAAAGTGTGTTCAGAAATGTTAACTGTTATTGTTTAAATTTCCATTATTGTCAACATCTTAAGCTGAATCTTTTAGTACTGTACCTTCCAATAAAAAGTTCAAATATGATACTTATATTCAAATACCATAGAAGAGAAAAATTCCCCTGTGAAGTAGAATATTATCCCACTACAATTTATTATTATTATTAAAACTAATGATGAATAATAAGAATTAAAGGAGTGACAGAGCAATACATAAACATAATCACTTACATGTTTGCATATACAAAGATATTTTTCTCCTGACAAAGCCACAAGAACCTTTTATAATGGTTATCTTCATAAGGAGATCTGGGTCTATGAGATAGGAGAGAAGTCTTTTCATTTTTAACTATAGCATTTCATGTAATTTGAATATTTACAACATGTGTATTATTTTTAGATGAACTACTAGCACAGAGATAATTGTAACGTTGGTATCACTACAAAAACTGCAGAAGAGGTACAGCTCATGTAGTAAGTTATTTATTTTGAATTGAGAAATTAGGACTTGTGATTAGATATGGTTGTTATGAAAGTTTGGGACAACAGTGCATTCATTTTTGTGTGTTCTTTGTTTATTTTCTCTTCCTTAGGCATATGACTCTTCCTGTTTATTACAATAAGCCAATCGACATATTGGAATTTAAATTATTCTTTATGCTTACTAGCACTAAAATGATGAATCCACAATTAAGTTAAATTACATTAAAAATGAATTTACATGGTTTGCTTCCAATTGGTGTTTTGAAGTGATCTGCAAATGTAAGCATATAAGGCTGGATGGTGACTATGAAAACACTGACCAAACTCAAGGTTAACAAAGGAGCATGAATTCTCTTATCCTTTAATGGAATGAAAGTCACATTTATGATAGCAAATGAGTACAAGAAGAAAACACGTATAAAGAGAAGTATAAGTTTTGAATCACCAAAGAGTATTGAATCATGTGTAATAGAATAGATTATTTTAGCAACTTGTGACATAGTAGTTCTGAAGAAATGTTTTCCAAATTTTTGTTATACCAATAATTAATGACCAAAGTAATTTGGGAATGGTTTATACTTACACTCATTCTTACAATGCACAATACAAAAAAGTTTAACTAATTCTTGATGCAAGGGAATTTGTTTATTATTATTATTTTTTTGAGAGTTTTTTTGCTATAGGGCACTTGCACTCGCCAGAAAGACAGAGGGAGACAGAGAGACAGAAAGCAAGAAATCACCCCCCCAGGGGAGATGGCCATGCCATAATCCCATCTCCTCCATTCTCCTCTCAGAATCCTGGGCACGCACACAAACATGCCCGGCACGAGTTTAAGCCACTAGGTTCGGGATCAAACCATGGTTGACTACATGGGAGTCCAGGGACATAGCCATTACGCCAACTGTTGGTCCCTATTAATGTAGTTTAATCTTGGCATGACTTCAAATAGTTGGAGAAGAACTGTTTAGGAAACAATATCACTAACAAAATAGGACTGTTAAGGAAATAATATTACTAACAAAATGTGCTGCACAAATGAAACATAGTATCCAGATTTAGGATTAGTTTATTTCTGGAAATTTCTAGCTATAAATTTCTGCTGTATAAACAAAAATAGGGTCAGCAGTGGTGGCCCAGTAGTGACACATGTGGAAAGGTCCTAAGTTTGCATTCTGCACCCTGGGCACCTCCAGCCATGCATGGGGATGTGCCTGTGACCCTGGCTGTCTGAGACTGGTGTAAAGTTTCTATTGGGGCTGCCTCTCTTGCTCTTTCTCTGTCTCTTTTTCTAGTTCCCTTTCTCATGGAAAAGCTAAACAAACCACATAACAAAACATACAGAAACAAACAGACCTGTCCATTTCCATGAATGTATATAAGATTATACATGATTTGAAATTTATATTATTTTCGAAAAAAAATTTTTCAAGGTTTTTGCTAAAGGATGTGTGCGTTCACTGGAGAAAGACAGAAAGACAGTGAGAAATCACCCCCTGGGTCAGGGGATGGCTACACCACAAACCCTTCTCCATTCTCCTCCTGAGATTTTGGACATGCACACACACTGCATGGCGTGATTTTCAAGCTGCTAGAACTGGGACTTGAATCACAGTTGGCTGGGTGGGAGTTCAGCACCTAAACCACGATGCCACCTGTGGGCCCCATATGCCTTTCATTTTTTTTTAAAGAATTATTTTTTATTTAATATTATCTTCTCATTTGGCCAGAGAGAGAGAAAAAGTGATAAAAGCAAGTTGCCAAGTCTGGTACTTGAACCGCGATGGGCCACGTGGGAGTCCAGCGCCTCAACCACTACAATGCCAGCCACCCCATATCATTGGAGTTTTAAGCTCACTTAAATATACATAACTCTAAATTTGGGGAATCAGCCAATAATAATCATATTGTTATTACTTTTTGCCCTGTATGTTGGATATTTAGCACTTCATAAATGGATGCTAGATGATTAAGATATTTTCAAGAACATCATCTAATTTCAGAGAATATTTAAAAAAATTGTGTTTCCAGGCTATTTTCATTAATTGCAAAAAACATTTAAATATAGATATCTGGGACATGAAATATTTTCGTTGTACTATGGAGACTGCTTAGAGAATTGGAAGAATGTTATATATTGTCCCTTCATTGGAGGTACATTACTGCAATATAGCAGGATTTAATTCTGTGTGATAGACATAGTTTAGCCCTCCTAGAAACCACTGCAACATCAGGGCTGTTTCTTTTTTATTACAGATTTATACAAAACATATCTATCACTCACCTGATTCAACAGACACCACTTGACCACAATCTCTCTACAACTATTATCTCTGGCATTTTTCAGAAACATCATTCATAAAATGATTCTCTTAGATGATGGCATCCAGGAAATGGTGTCTTACTTTTAGACTATATTCAGGCACTTAGAAATCCAAATTGTTCTGATTTCTAGGCCCTCCTGTGTGTCTGACATTTTGTTCGCAGTTAGTGAAGAGCTCATTCAAAAGAGATTAGACTTTAAAACATATGTCAGCATATTTTAAATAAACAGGTGAAACAAAATATTGTAACATTAAGATGAGGAGTAAAATGCATTCTTTTTTCCATTAAAAAATATGTTGAACATCTGTCTGAAAGTAATCAACAATCTTGGACTATTTTGACTGACCTCACTTGTCAGATACTGAGGCGGGACTGATTTGAATGTAAGTGCTTTCAATTTATGAGCTGGGAGGCATCGCCTGTGAAGGGTACTATGAATCTTTTCAGATGGCTATAGTAATCCGACAGCTCCATGAACAAACAGAA
>NW_006159649.1:2005433-2041861 GCF_000334495.1 Tupaia belangeri chinensis
TAAAATAGTTCTAGTCCATTATTTTTTTTCTAGAGCACCAATCGGTAGTCATTTACTATGGTACTGTTACTGAGTCTGGTAACAGACAGTAAGACAATTAAAGCTGATGGAATTAAACTTTAATTCTTAGATAATTGAACCGACTAGTAAAGTGCAAAGTAGTTTAGGGCTGTGGGTGGAAATGTTTATTTCCCCTTTCACTTCACTGCATGTGTTCGTAGCACATGACTCACTGCGTCTGCCTGTCTGTGTCTGAGACACCAGTTCCTAAGATGACACGTGAGAGGGAGGGACATGCCACAGCTTGAGACATTTATCTTCCAGAGCACACATGATCAGGGTCTAGAAACCACTGCCCTAGACACCCACTTTCCTAAATCTCTGGTTCCATGTTCAACAGGTCATAGACATTTCTGTGCTTCTTCATTGTCACTGCTTTTTACCTAAACCTTGGGGATTTCCTTGGACTCCTTCAACCTAAATGGACTTTATAAAATAGATGTTTGTCTCAGACAATTTTCATGAAGTTGTCTCTGTTTTTAAGAAAACACAAGACATAAAACATCCTGGGGTCGGCAAGTGGCATGGTGGTTAAAGGCGCTGGACTCCCACATGATCGACCATGGTTCAAGTCCCGGCCCTGGTGACTTTCTTTCTCACTTCCTCTCTATCTCTGCCTCTCTCTGATCAAACTGGAAAATAATAATGATAATAATAATAAATAAAGTTAAAACAAAAAAATTCTTAAAAAAAAAAGACATAAAACATCTTTCGCAAAGTCCTCTTGAGAATAACTCTCCTTATTTCAGAGTGACATTGCATGCACTTGTCAGTATTAGGTTGTCGGGAAAGCCAGGATGTGTTTTTCTATGCAAATATGTGTCTTGACTTTCCCAACGGCCCAATATGTTGGTCGGTAGTTTTAGCCTGTAGCCTGCAAGTTTATTAACATGAGCAAAGTTGTTCAGGCAGGGAAGTGACTTTTTTTTTCCATTTTGAGATTAACTTGAACGATCCAAAAAAATGGGGCACACCAATGACTAGACTTTGGAAAGTTATTGAATAATTTATAGAAAGTATTTTTTTCTTTTTTTAATTAGTGGCCTTGTACAATTTTGCTCTATGTTGTTGTTTTTTCCACTAATGTGGAAAATGGTAGCTATTTTATAACTAGTGAAACAAAGGCAACATAGGTGATAATGATCATATTTCACACAAAACTTCGCATAGCCTTGTAACTATAAGTACCATGAGTAAAGCACGCATCCCCTGCCATAAACATATGCCCATAGCTTTGCACAGGTTAACACTTAGCATGTGTGATTTAGATTTTACTGAATTGCCTTCTTGCCAGCTTATTAATAAAAAAACTTGCAATAGTAAAAATGCTGATGGTTACTTTGGACTCTTATATTTGTCCACTAAAATATATATATTTAGTAACTGCATTGAGTATGCTTTTACACTTTACATTGAACAATTTTCAGTGGGAACTTTTTCAAGGGGGGAACTATATTGTCACCCTAATTTTATAAAGTATAATACTGAGATCTGAGTATGTTCTTGGATAATGCCGGAAACTTAGAAACTCACAGCAACAAATAGGCTTCTACTTCTCAAATGCAGATTTCCTTTTCTTACTAAATCATTCTTTATGCATCTTCATGTGATACAGGGTATTTGTTTATGATTCAAGCTTCTTACTTTAGATTATTTCCCCAGCTAATATGATTTTATCTTACTATTAAATTAAAAGTAATCTGTACTATATGACTCAGACTTTTGGTACCTGTGTTACTTAAAATATTTTATTGCAGTGATAGGAGTCTATAGGATCTAGCTTAACAGAACAGGGGATGTTGTGAGGGTACAAGACATCTCTATAACCACAGGAAGTTATAACGTTAGGATTTAGGATTTAAAACTACTTAGAACACTGTCAGTTCTCTGTGTCTCCATTAGTCACCCTTCTTTCCTTTAATTTGCTGCTGCCTCTCTACAGACATCATATTTTGATTCTAAGGACATATAGTAGCCCTTAACTCCTGGATTTAGTCCTCCCCCATTTAAAAAACTAACCAGCATAGTTTACCTATTTATGATTCCAGATTCACAGGGAAAATAATTGATTGGTTCAGCTTGGGTCAGGTGCATACCTAGAACCAAGGTAGTTTGTTTGAAGGAGAAGTTGGCAGGTTTCTGTGTAGTTTCAAGAGAACTTGTGATGGGCCGGCTGTGGTGGTGCAGGAGTATGCAATGCTCTGGGATGCTGAAACCACGCGGGAGGGTCCCATGTTTACATCCCAGATACATGCTGGACATGTAGTCGTGTAGCTAGGATCATGACTGGCTGAGGCTGGGGGAAGATTGCAGTGTGGGGACATTGTTGGGAGCACCTTCTTGTCTGTGTGTTTCTGTGTATTCATGTGTGTACATTTTTGTCTCCCTCTCAGGGAAGAAATAAATAAAATTAAAAAATAGAAAGCTTGGCATGATGTGCTAATATGAATGACTGAAAGAAAAACAATATTTGCTTACTCCTGTATTTGTTATTTAGTGTAATTAAACCAATATTTACTGAAAGTCCCTCATGAGCAATCCATTGCTTAACTGTAGCTAGATAAAGAAGAGTAAGATACAGTGTCTATATTGTAAAAGTCCGAGAGAATGAGACAGCTCCACAAATTATTGGCTCTTGATGCAGACAGAAAATGGAGTTTGGTGATGGTCATTAGGATAGAAATGGAAAGTTAAGGAACTATGAGGTTTGCTTCTCCTGAGATTGCTTGAAATAGAAAAGATCTGGAGATGTATGTGTTCCCAAAGGAAGTAAAGAGCAAGCTGAAGGGGCAGGATCATACTTGGAAGCAAACAGATGAAGTCAAGTCTTAAAGTTGGAGAAAGAGGAGGAGTTAATAAATGGGACAAGATTGCTTAGAATCTTGTCGAGCCTCGTCCTCAAAGATGGAACTGAAAGATGGATAAAGGCAAACTGAATTTTTGTGTTGTTTTTGTCTGTTTTTTTTTTTTTAATATATTATTCAGGATAGAGAGCGTGTGCACACAAACTAGAGATAAAGAAAGAGAAATGGGGAAGGAGAAGCACCCTCTCATCTCATCACACTGTGATCCCCTTGCTTCAGCCCCCCAACTCATCAGAATCCTGGGCACACGTGCTTGTGCCTGGTGCATCTTCAGAACAATCTGGGTACACGAACTGCAGTGGCCACGTAGCTTCCAGGATTGCAGTTTAGTTTCCCATCAAAGTGTGCCACTAGGCTGGGACAACATTGAGTTTTGTTTATTTGGTTGGTTTTTGCCATCAAGTTCAGTGCTTACCAGAGAGAGACAGAGAGAGAGAGAGAAAGAGAGAAGGAAAGTGAGAAATCACCCTACCCCACCACAGGGGAGATGACCATGCCACAATCCCTTCTCCTCTATTCTCCTCCACAGAGTATGATTTTCAAGCAGCCAGTTCAGGACGTAAACCACAGCCAGCCATGTGAGGGTCCAGGACCTTAACCATCATGCCACCTGCTGGCCCCAAATTGAGTTTTTAAGTAGAATGCATTTACAGTGGACTTTTAAAAGTTTTGGACGTTCTTTAGGAATTTTTATACCTTGGTGCTTTAAAAAATGGTGGAACCAAAGTTTCAAGTCCTGTTTCTTCAGTTCTTTTCCCCTGTCTGCGATGTTCATGGTATCAATAATTATTGATATGATTAACTCCACAGATGGCATTCAGGGATAAGATTGGCTCCTTATGGGTTATTAGGCCTCTGGATTAACTTTGTAACAGTTTTAGACTTCTTTTGTTATATGTTAACATGTGAAATAGTAATTTTTATTAAAAAGCATGTGTATATTGTTAGGTGACATTGAAGTGTTCTTTAACTCTCTGTTTGTGAGCTTTTATTCAATATTCACCCCATGGTGACATGTTTCCTATTGCAGATAAATTGAATTAATTTTTTAAAATGGCATTTTTGTGTGTGTGCATGTGAGGCTATATAAAATAGTGTGCTAGAGTTAAAATGTATTACTTTGCCCAAGTTCCCATTTTCTACCAAAGCTTATAATTCAAACAAAAAATACATTAAAGCATGTCTCCTAAAACTGTACTTCGTGAAATGATGATGATCATTACCCTGCCCCTTGAGATTTGTAAGTTTTCCTCTTGGCATTTTTTTCCTTTATTTAACTAGTAATATATGTTTAGAGTTTACAGATAGAAATCTTACAACTTTCTTAAAATTTGATTTTTGTTCGTTCTTTATAAATGTTGCTTTTAAAAAATAAAGTGTATTCTTTGCACATTGAACATGTATGTTCATGTAGTGATCTATCTAAGGTGTTAGCATGGTTTTGTTTGTGTGTGTGCTGTTTTGAAGACAGTCTCACTATGGTACTCAGGTAGCACTGAACGCAAAATCCTCTCGCCTCAGTCTCACGAGCAGTTGGGATTGCAGGTGTGCAAGTACTGCACCTGGCTCAGGGTTATTTTGTAATGCAAAATTACATGACCGTATCATGGTATGTTGAATAACAAGACGTGATAGCTAGAAGTTTAAATGGATGACTAAATTAAAAGCAAATATGCAAATAACAGAAAATAATAGGTAGAAGGTTCCACTGTTTCCAAGACCAATCCTGGGCCAGCCCGTGGCATGGTGGTTGACATGTCTGGATCTCACAGAGTTAACACCAGGATTCGAGTCCCAGACCCAGAAGCTTGAGAAGCACCTGAGTGCAGGTGCTTCCTGTGTGTCCAGCACCCTGGAAGGAGGGAGAAATGGAAGAGAAGGTATTGTAGCATGGCCGTCCCTCAGGGGAGGTGCTTTCCTGCTCTGTCTCTCTCTCTCTCTTCCTCCAGTGAGCACACAATGCCCTCCAGCAAAAGAAAAAAAAAAATGTCTAATCTCTCTTCAAATAATCCTCTCTCAGTTTTCCGCGACAACAGAAATAGTAAACCAAGCACGTATCCACAAACTCAACACTATTTATATGATGACTGTCAAGGTATCTTTTACAATTTTTTTTTGGTTTTTGTTTCTCAAATACAGTTTGTCTTTAAATGCCAATAAAAATTTGCTCAATGTAATGGAGCTCTTTGGAAAAGTTATCCTTCTGTTATGTAAAAGAAATTATTTATTTACCAGCACTAAAAGTACCCGAAATGATGATCTGGAATATTTTTAAAAATCTCCTTTTCATAAACACTGTCCTTTTTAGTTAACTCGTTTAACAGATATTTATTGAGCAACTACGATGGGTTAGCCACTGTGCTAAATTGACTGCTAGGGAAGCAGCAGTGAACAACATTCTGTCCTATGGAGTTTTCATTTTGATAAATGCTGGCTCACAAACTTACACGGGCATCAGGATCACCTCGAGAGGTTCTTACTACATAGATCATTGGGCACAATACCTAGAGACAGAGGATGTCCGATGTGGAGTCTCGAACTGGTATTTTTAACAAGTTCTCGTATGTTGCTGATGCTGCTGGTCCTGGAACCACACTTTGAGAATAGCTGGGCTAGCTGGGTGTGCTCCAGATAACCCCTCCTCCACTGACCCAAGGCCTCTCCAGACTCCACCCACCCTCATTCTCAGCAGGAACTTTCTGTAGATGCAGTCTGTTTTGTGGATGGTGTGCAAATTACAGAGCTGCTTATCGAATTATTAAGAAATTTACAAGGTCAGGTAAATAGAATTTTCAAAGACAAAGTTACCTTGTTTACCCCAGTGAAAATGTATCATCAGCATTATGGCCTGGTTTCCAAATTAATCATCACTTTATTTTAACATAAAGCTTTTCTTTCTGATCTTTTGGTAACCATCCAGTTTTCCATAGTCTTTGAAATGTGATGGCCAGTGGTTCATTTATTGCAATAATTAAGATGGATAGCAGCATGCCAGCTGGAATGACTACACTTGTGTTTATTGTATAAATTATTTTCCTAGTATGAAAGCCTCTTTTATGGCTTTTGCTTTGGTCATATCTTTTGTACCCTAAGCCATTAACCATACCATGTTTAGGAGAGCTGTGTATAAAGAAGTTGCTAATATTTACTAATTTTTAATCACCATTAATTCATGTCTGCTTTTTCTTAGCACTGGAAATTGCCTTTCACTTTGTTCCTTCTCCAAGAGCAGCATAAAAAAGCCTTCTAGGACTTGTAAGACTCGTTTCTTTTCTTTCTTTCTTTCTACCTTCACACTTCTTTTATTTTGCTCTACTTCTCAACCCTTTTCCTTATGAATCTTAAGTGAGTTTGGGCGGTTCACTTGAAAAATATAGAAACATAGCCAAATGTGAATTTCTTAAAGGGATATTTGAAATTTCTTTTAACACAGATAGGAACAGATTCTTATCATTAAAAAAAAATAATAAAAACACTTCTTGAGTTTGGTGGTCTTTTCCATTTCAAAAATAAATGTGTCTCAGGTTCAATGGAAATTATTCGAATACAGTTTGGACACTGGTTGTGTTATTTCTGTATTCATCATAGCATCCAACAGATTTCAGTAAACAGTTGCTGACCTGAATATTTTTATTCTTTACAGTTTAGTCTCAAAGGAAATTGTATGCCCATTCTTTTTATGGGCATTAGGATAGTCATTCCTGCTATATGTAAAATACTCATCTTTTCTTTTAAAGTTTCGAAATCTGCAAGTGTAAATAAAAGTTTAAGACTATATCATAGTATTAATTTAGTTATTATCCATATGTCAGATAATTAAACAATTCCAAATGGCTAATAATGAATATTTAGTGGCAATAACAATGTATCGCCACACATATGTATAGATATTAGGCCTAACTAGATTTATTATCTGCAGTTCTATAAATTTCAAATCAGACTTCAATGTGAAAAAATAATCAAATAATATAAGCAAAAGGCTATACATGGTTATAGTAATTCATGTTAATTATACAGTATTTTAATGGTTTAATGCTATATCTTGGTAGTTTTATCTTTCGGACCAATTTTCAGGCAATCCTTTTCTGAACACCCAAACTGTGAAAACCTGCCTTCCTTGAAAAACCCAAAAGAGCTGGTCAGTTCACACAAAGACAACAAGAGTCACTCTGTTTTGGAAGTTTTGGCTCTTAGTCAGCTGTCACCATTGGCCTGAGAATACAGAGCACTCTCACCCACTGGCTAAAATTAACTTGGTTAGCACACAGCCAGCAACCCTTTGTACAAAAACTGTTCTTAAAAAGTGGAAAACAATGTCCTAAATTCCTTATCCCATCTCCCACTCTCATCACCTACTTTCGGTCATTGGCTCATTAATACATTTGCTCTCTTTCTGAAAAAAAATTATTTAATTTTATCATTTATTTTTTTTATTTTGAGAGATTTTTGCCTTTAGAGTATGTGCGCTAGTCTGAAAGAGAGACAGAGACAGTGAGAGGGAAGGTGAGAAATCAGCCCCTCAGGGGCTATGGCCACGCCACATCCCCTACTTCTCCATTCTCCTTCTGGGATCTCGGGCACGCACACACATGCGCCCGGCATGAGTTTCAAGTCACCAGGTCCAGGACTCAAACCCCAATAGGCCATGTAGAAGTCCAGTGACGTCACCACTACATCATCTGCTGGCCCCAATTATTATTATTTTTAATTTGCTATAGGGCATGTGTGCTCACCAGAGAAAGATGAGAGAGAGAGAATCACAGTGTGAGAAGATAGGCTGCCAGTTATGCTGTCAGTCATGTGGGAATCCAGTGTCTTAACCACCATGTCACTGGCTGGCCCTTACATTTATTCTTAAATACATAAGTTTTATGTGTTGTCTCTATTCTTAGTATAAAATAATTGAAGTTAAAAGCATAATAACTCGAAGGAACGACTACAGTGTCCTGTGAAGGTTGATAAAATCATGTAGCTTAGGGCTAGCAGGTGGCATGGTGGTTAAGGTTCTGGATTCCACAGAACTGACTCATGGTTTCAGTTGCAAACCCAACAGCCTGAAAAACATGGGAGGCTTGTGTGTGTGTGTGTCCAAGATTCCAGGAAGAGAAGAGAGGAGACAGGATTGTGGCATTGCCATCCCCTTTGTGGAGTGATTTTCCCCCTTTCTTTTCTCTCTGTCTCTCTGTGGAAAGCATAGACACCTTAAGGCAAGAAAAAAAAAGTAAAAATAAAATCATGTAGATGAATTTAAATATACACAGAAGAATGAGAGAAGTAAATAATCCTCTTGTGCATCATCTGACAATGAAGTGCAATATTTCTCTTATAGCAAGTTTGTTGGTATTTGAATGATTTTTCTATGCCAAATATTTTATCATAAAATATCAAATTATTGGGACCAGCATGCCATAGTGGTTACATCACTGGACTCCCACATAGTTAATCACGGTTTGAATCCCAGACCCAACAGCTTAAACTCACAATGAGTACATGTGCGTGCATGCCCAAGATATTGAGAGGAGAATGAAGGAGAAGGGATTGTGATGTGGCCATCTCTCCTGGGGCAGGGGGGGGAGGATGATTTCTTGCTTTCTGTCTCTCTGTCTCTTCTCTCTAGTGAGTGTATGCGTCCTATAGTAAAAATCTCTTTAAAAACATTAAAAAAATATTTAAAATAGAAAACTATTTTTGAAGTCTGCCCCAAATGTCATTTAATTTAGAAATAACAAAATAGAAACAAAACATTATTATTTTGGTATGTAAAAAATATTTTAAAGTAATTTTAAAATATAAAGTCTTTTAATTTTATTCATTGATAGTCTTTTTTTTAGAATTATTTTTTAGTTAACTTATTTATTTATTTGTTTCTTTATATTTTTAATTTTGACCAGAGAGGGACAGTGTGTGAGAGAGAGAGAGAGCAAGAGAGGGAAAATGAGAAAGTAAGCCACCAAGTCTGGGACTCTAACAGTGGTTGGCCATGTGGGAGTCCAGCCATTCATTGATGGTACTGAAGGAAAACTTAATAATGAATTTAAGATATAAGAAGAACTTGAGACTGAAGAATTGAAGAACTTAAGATACCAAGCATAACGAATCATTTGTATTTACATAATGATTTCATTACTGCCTTTCTATCATATTATACATTTGGAATAAGTATGTTTAGGGACCAGCAGTGGCATAATGATTACACTTACACTGCTGGACTCTCACATAGCCGACCATAGTTTGAGTCCCAGACTTGGTGGCTTAAAACTCTCATTGGGCACATGTGTGTGTGTGCCCCAAATCCCAAGAGGATAATGGAGGAGAAGTGATTGTGCCATGGCCATTCCCCCCAAAGGGCAATTTCTCATTTTCTGTCTCTCTGGTGAACACATGTGCCGTATAGCAAACATATCTCTTTAAAAAAGTGTAACACTTTTTAAGCCCCAGTTTCAGAGATGAGTAAATGGTCTGCAGGACATACACAAATAGAAAGGACTCTTTCTAGACAGAAAGAAATGCCCAAGTGAAAGATTCACAAAAGATGGGATGGTGGTGTTGTGGTGGAAGTAGTGGTGAGATTTGGAAAAGAGAAAAACTCATATATTGTTCACAGACTGGGGTCAGGTAGAGAAGGAATTAAATTCTTTTTCAGTCTTCAGCTAATCAGGTGATTTTGAGAAAGTTACTCCAATCTTTTAGTTCTTTCATCCCATCTGTAAAATGGTAAAGGCAGTGCCTGTTTTTTTGTTTTGTTTTGTTTTTGGTTTTTTTTGGAGAGGTTTTTTGCTATAGGGCTCATGAGCTCGCCAGACAGAGAGAGACATAGAGACAGAAAGCGAGAAATCACCCCCCAAGGGGGATGGTCATGCTGCAATCCCTTCTCCTCCATTCTCCTCTCGGGATCTTGGGCACACACGCACACGCACCCGGCGTGAGTTTCAAGTCACCGGGTCCGGGACACGAACCACGATCGACTACATGTGAGTCCAGCGGCATAACCATTACGCTATCTGCTGGTACCCAAGGCAATGCCTGTTTTATAAAGTTATTGAAATAATTAAATTTTCAAAATGTGTGTTAAAGCATTTTACATATATAGTGGATACTCAGGAATGAGAACTATTATTATAAAATTCTCATTATCCTTTTGTGTTCTTTTAATTTGCCAGAGGGCATATGACAGACAGAGAGGGAGTCACCCGCTCATGGGGAAAGATTATGCCTTCTCCTTCATTACTCCCTTCTTTAGGGATTTTTAGTATGTGCACATTCAGCATGCTTTTTTTTTGTTTTTAAGATTTTTGTCCTAAGGCACATGTGCTCACAAAGGAGAGAGAGAGAGAGCACACGCAAGAGAGAGACAGTGAGAGAAAGTGACAGGGAAAGTCAGAAATCATCCTTCAGGGGAGATGGCCACTCCATAATCCTTTCTCCTCCTGTCTACTCTCTTCAGGATCTTGGGCATGCATGCACACATGTTTGCATGATTTTCAACCTGCCAGATTCAGGACTCGAACTATAGTTGACCATGTGGAAGTCCTGTGTCCCAACCACTCCACCATTTACTGGCCACTTGGTGTGTTTTCAAGCCAGCAGGTTCAAGACTCAAACTATGCAGCCAGCCACATGGGATCCAGCTCTTTTAACCATCAAGCTATGAGTTGGCCCAAATTTTATTATTAAAAAGAAAATCGGGAACCAGCAGTTAGCGTGATGGCTATGTCGCTGGACTCCCACGTAGTCGACCACGGTTCGCGTCCTGGACCCGGTGGCTTAAAATTCACACCGGGAACATGTGCGTGTGTGCCCAAGATCCCGAGAGGGGAATGGAGGAGAAGGGATTACGGTGTGACCATCCATCCTGGGAGGTGATTTCTTGCTTTCTGTCTCTGTCTCTCTCTGTCTGTCTGGTGAGTGCACGCGCCCTATAGCAAAAATCTCTCCAAAAATAAAAAAAAATAGTTTACAAAAAAAATTAAAAAAATAAAAAATTGTTGAGGAAGAGAACAGTCAGAATTAAATAGCACATATACTTTCCATAAAAGTTGGGCCTTGATGGGGATATAATAAGGGCATACAACAAAAATTGACAGTTTCTTAGAAACCAGCCACTAATTCCACAGGGAACACCACATCTTGGTAGTTGATGATGCTCATGTATGTTCAATACAGATGACTCTAACTAGATGCTACATCACAAGTTAAGATAGGTGCTCTCCAGAATTTATATCTTGTATTAGATAAAGCACTTCTGAGACTTAATAAACGTTGCTGACCCCATGTGTAGCTATCTGAGAAGCTTCTTTAGGAACTATGATACAGCAGGGGAATGGAACAGAATTTCCAGAAGAAGATCGTATCCATATAATTTTGTCATAAGAAATACGTTTCCTTTTCAAATAAACTCATGATTGCTATCAGTGCAATTGTTTGTTTATTCATCTAGTAAATTTTTTATCATGTTTTTGTTAGTCTATCAGCATGGAACTTTATTTGGAAATACAGTAGTAACTAAGGTAGTTACAGGACTTTCTTTCATACAATTTACAGCATGTCTAAACAATTTTAAAATCATTTTGTCTCTTTCAAAAGTATTCTTCATACTAGGTAGAATCAATTGAGTAAAGCTTCTGCTTTCACACTATAACCCTTTCAGTGACCCATGCATTTTTCTTTATTAGATATGACCAGGTGACTTAGATGCCATGAAGCAAAGGAAATGTCTCTACATCAGTAGTTTTCAAACCCACCTGTACCTCACAATCATTTGGGCAGTTTTAAAATATACTGAAAATCGAGTCTCACAGCAGACAAATAAATAAAAATCTCTGGACCTGTGTCCCCGTCATCAATATTGTTTAAAAGCTTTGGGGTTGAGTCTGATGAGTGGTCATGATTGAGAATCGCTATTTGAGAGAGAAAAACAGAGAAGAGCAGTACCAAGGATTGTATCACTCTGTGATGGTGAATAATGACAATAATAAGCATATTTGAATGGTAGAGCTAATACTTCTGAAACTGTCACATGCCCCTGTGATGGGTTTCAACTATATGATCTTTGCAGAAAGCAAGTAAAACAACTGGCTCTTGGATAACGTAGTTATTTCATTTATAGTCAAGGGAAAGTTTCTGTCAGGAAATGTGAAAATTGAGATACTTCACCGTATTGTTAGGATTTCCTGTCCTAAGAATGCATAGATTATTGTGTCACTCACTGCCTCTAATCTATATGATAAGAAATGTAGCTGAGATTGACCTGTATTTTTATAGACTTTATTTATTAGAGAAATTTTAGATTCATAGTGAAACTGAATATAAGGTACAGAAATACTTCTTGCTTCCACATATATGTAGCTTCCACAGTTATCAATATCCCCCACCAGAAGTGTACATTTGCCACACTTAGAGAACCTACATTGGCACCTTATTATCACTCTGAAACCACAGTTTATATGAGGGTTCACTCTAGCTGTTGTACAACCTATAAGCTTAGGAAAATATATGACATTGATCTATATTTTTTAAAATAGTAGCACCCACATAAATTTGAATTCGGCATTTGTAACTTTAAAATATTGGTTTTGTTTTATCCTCATGGTAACCTTTTGATGTTAAGCCAGGGACACCTGCTATTATAGTACCATTTGCAGGGTGAGTCTCCAGGATCACCAATCTGGGTCACCCAGAATTAGCACAATGGGAAAGGCAGGTTGGACAGGCTATTTAGAAACCACAAAGACACGTTGTCTTGTTGGAAGACAGGAGGCAGTGACTGCTGTGACTTCTAGCATAAAATCCACCTGAGAATCAGAGTTGGCTCAACATGAATTAGGACAGAAGACTTAACGTCCATTTGTGTGTGTGTGTGTGTGTGAGAGAGAGAGAGAGAGAGAGATTTGTGTGTATCACAGTATCGCATGTTTGCATATTACAGTATTGTCCATATCTCTGTGGAAATAGGCTTTATTGACTTGGTTTATGATCCACTGCTGGTTCATTTGTAAATTTGAATGCTAACTCATTTATTCTGTTTACCTTTCCAGAGCAGGCGGGCTTCAATTGACTTAACAGCATGCTAACCACTCAGAGGCTGTGAAATCTAATCACATTTTGACTCATCCTTAAATTGCTTCTTCTCCACCCTTTAGACTCTTCATTTATGAAAAAATGTTTGATGAATGTCATATTCTCTCTGGAGTGGGAGAGGGTTGTATGAGGAATAATATTAAAAAGATTGTGGGGCACTTTGAAAATACAAACTGTTATGAGAAAGCTAATTATTTTGAAAATGTCCTTTGACATCAACTTACAGAGAAAAAGAATATTTCCCATTATAGACCTTTTAAAGAAACAGACTACTTGGTTTCTCCCTACCATTGTATATACTTGTATACCATGCTTCTAATAGCCCATTAATGGAGTTGATGAGTAAACATCATCTAATATTGGAAGATATTTCTATTAGATGAGCTTTTAATTATTCATGTTAATGGACAAACATTAATGCAGATCTTACAAAATGACAGACTGTCAGAAAGATCTCAGGAAGGGTGCAGGGTCAGAAAACCTAGAACCCCTGATCTGTATAAATTTGCTATAGCATCTTTGTCAAGTGGATAGTAAGTATGTTAGAGGTCATAGGCTCAAAGAGAATCCTGCTCATCTGTACAATTCAGGGAGCTGGGTATTGGGAGGAGATGATCCCCACTTCACTAAGGTACTCCAGTTCCCACTTTGTAGAAGAAAGTGTATTTTTGAGAGTGAAATAGTGCAGTAAGAGGAGCAACAAAAGAAGCAGAGGAAGTTGTAGTAGTGCCAATTATTAATAGTAGTAGTGAAAGAGTAGTAGTACTTGTTATAGTAACAGTAAAAGTATTAATAATAGTAGCAACAGCAGCAACCACCTTTGGAGTAGCAGAAATAGTAACAGTGGCACCAGAGCCAATAACTAACAGTTTTTGACAGTTTAGTGTCCCAGCTCCTGTCCTAAGCTCTTTACCTAACTTTGCACAATAGCCCTTTTAAAATGAGCAATTCCCATTTTAGGGTGAATTGTATATGAGGACATTATACATCAAAATTTAGCAAAGAGCCAAAGGAATCATTGGTGTGCAGTGCTCAAAATTTAGAGATGTTGGTTACTCATCTGAGCAAGACTGAACAGGGACTTAACAATAATGCAATCTCTATAAAATTACAAGAGACTTTCTTCTCAGATCTAAAAAAGACAATCATAGAATTTATCTGGAATCACAAAAGATCCTGTTTTGTCAAAGCAATCTTACACAAAAAGAGTGGACTGGGTGGCATCTTATTTCCTGACCCCAAAATATATTACAAAGCTGTGATAATCAAATTAGCACAAAAACAGACACAAGGACCAATGGAAGAGATTAGAGACCCCAGAAATAAATCCCCAAACATACAGCCAACTGACCTTGACAAAAGGTGTCAGTCAATCCAGTGGGAAAAGGAAAACCTCTTTAACAAACGGTGCTGGCAAAACTAGGTATTCACCTGCAGAAAGATGAATCTGAACCCCTATCTGTCATCATTAACAAAAATCAACTCAAAGCAGCTCAAAGAGTTAAACCCAAGACAGCAAACTAAAAAACTACTGCTGGAAAACACTGGGGAAACTCTGGGAGACACTGGTGTTGGCAAAGACTTCTTAAACAAAACCTGCAAAGCACAGGCAGTGATCCCCAAAATAGACAAGTGGGATTACATCAAATTAAGAAGTTTCTGTACATCAAAGGACACAGTAATTAGTGTGAATTGACAACCCTCAGAATAGGAGAAAAATTTTGTTAACTATGCCTCAGATAAGGGACTGATAACTAGAATGCACAGGAAACTCAAGTGGCTTACCCAGAAGAAAATGATTAACCCAATTAAAATATGGGAAAATGAGCTGAATAAACTACTCTCTAAGGAAGACATATGAACAACCAAAAAGCATGAAAAAATGTTCAACATCCTTCATCATAAGGAAGATGCAGATCAAAACTACAATGAGATATCACCTAATCCTAGTCAGAATGGTGAAGATTAAAAAAATAAAAACTGATCAGTCATGGCAGGGATGTGATGAAAGAGGCACTCTCCTACATTGTTGGTGGGAATGTAAATTGTTCCAGCACAGTGGAGAACAATACGGAAGCTCCTCAAAGACCTTCAAATAAACTACCACATAATCCAGCAATTCCACTCCTGGGTATCTACCCAAAGGACTAGAGAACACTCAGTTAGAAAAGTACTTGCACAACTGTATTTATTGTAGCATTATTCACAATTGCTAATACATGAAACCAACCCAAATGTCCACAAACAGATGAATCCATTGAAAAAGTGTGGTAAATATACTCCATGGAATACTATTCAACCATAAAACAAACAAACAAACAAACAAAAAACAGCAAGACTCTGGCATTTGATAACAAGTGGAAGAACATGGAAGATTTATTGCTGAGTGAAGCAAGTCAGGCTATGAAAGAGAGACATTGTATGTCTCCACTTAACATATACTGACTGTCTACACTCTATGGTAGAGACTGAAAAACTGGTGGACATAAAAGCACTGAAAGTTGTTATAGATACTGGGGACAAAGTGGGAGGAAAGTAGGAGAGGGGAAGAGTGCAGGAAGGGAAATTTGGGAAAAAATGCAGTAGTAAGACATTTATGTGATACAGATATGGTTTGTTGCCTGTTGATGATGTCATATATAATATTCTCAACTCACCTGGTGTGTGGCATATATCATGTTGGGTAAAATTTCTTCACAATCTAAATGATGTATAGTGATTGAATGTATAAATAATAATAATAATAATAAATAATAATAATTTTTTAAAAGGCAATGAAATTCCTTAGGTGACTCTCAGAATATTCCTGGCAAGGTCATCTTCTGATGCTGAAGGCAAGAATGTAGAGAAAGCTCTGCAGTTTTCTGTGTTTGAGATCCCACAACCTAGCAGAGAATTATAAAATGAAGGTGGAGAACAGTTTTACCTTAAAGATGAAGCATATGAGAAATGATTTAATCACATATAAACAATTTATACTGTAAACAGGAACAAAGGGAAAGAAAAATCTCATAGTGGTAAGGACCTTTTTACAAACCGAAGCATGCTGCTGAAGGAGGAAATGGAATCACTTCCCCTGGAGACATTTAATGCCAGGACTAATAGCATCAATATAGTATGATATGAGTAAAACCTGGAGAAAGAAGGGTTAAAGACTCTAGAGTCCTTTTCAGGACTATGATTTTATAAAGTAATTCTTCAATTTTTAATGTCTCAGAACAATATTTATAATGGCAGGAAAAGATCCGTGGATCCAAATAATTAGGACATCAGTTTCCTTCAGGATTCTGCCTTAGCAACGTGGAAGACGATGGTGAAACAAAAGGACATGAAGATCAAACAGAATTAGAAACAATACTCCTTGTGAACTAATATGGTAGTTAATGTTTGATTTGCATAATTCTAGTTTATTAGAAATGCATTACTTGAAATGTAAGCAAATATATTCTTTTCATTGTAATACTTTAAGGGGTAAAACAAAGTATAATGATTTGATACTCAGACCTAGTAAAATTAGTGATCCATATGTACTTGTTTTCCTGCCAATTATTAATCTTGTATTGTACTTTGGGAAATACATGAAATGTAATTCGGAATCAGAATTTTGAAAGTGCCATATTGCTTCTTTTACACATGAGATGATTTACACTCTTAAGTGCTAAGCTCTTCAGAAGACAAACGACTTACACACAGTGCCAGAAGTCAACATGAGCAGAAAGCAAATGATGTTTTGTTTAGTTTACGAGCAAACTTCCCTAGTCTTCTAACTTTGGCAAAGACTAGAAGAGCATATGAATAAAAACTTGAAGTACATATTAAGGTTCACTCAGTATGTTTACCATTTTATATTAGATATGCAATAAGATCCGATGGGTGTGGTAACAGAGATGTTAGTTAATTAGAATTTCTGCAAGGTAACATAAAATATTTATCTAAATTTAGCATATTTAGATGTTTAAGTTTTGCTTTATGAATTTGTGCATGTAATTAGGAAATATATCTTGCTATTCAAGCAGACATAATTCTAAATCAAAGTCCCAGCACTAGCTGATATTGTGATACTGTGACCGTGAACAGGGTTAATCACATCTCTAAGTTTTCTGCTTATTCTTCTGTAAAATGTGTATAATGTTAGTGTTTACCTCATTGTTCTTATGAGGATTATAATTTGTGAATTAAATGCTTCATACAATGACTAGTGCTTAATACATGTCAGTGAAGATTATATTTAGTAATTATTATATGACAAAATATTTCTGATAACACCACCATCTAATTGAAGTTAAACATAATGTATTAGATAGTTATAAAGAAATACTTTTGTATAGTATTTCTCTCTGGTATTAAATTTCTGTAGAAATTTGCTTATCAGTAAGGATACAAGGTTTATCTCCATCTTCTTTGTACACATGTAGAGATTATTTCAGTCTTGAAGATCTGGGGGATTGTGGAAACCTAAAACATGTATAGACTCAAACATATTTGACTTCTGTTTCTTGCTCTGGTGCTTCATAGATGGAGGTCAGGTAAATCAACTACCCCATCTCTGACCTTCTGCTGTCATTCATAAAATGATAGATCAGGAGGATAATAGAATTGGGAGTTGACTGAAGTGTCCACAGTTCCTCTTGTTGTAACATTTGTTTGATTACTGTAGACTTATTTTTTTTTAATGGAGATTTTTACTATAGGGTGTGTACACTCACTGGAGAGACAGAGAGAGACAGAAAGTGAAAATTTGCCTCTCAAGGGGGATGGCCACACGACAATCCCTTCTTTTCCATTTTCCTCTCAAGATTTTAAGCATGCACACACACACATGCCCGATGTGAGTTTTAAGCCACTGGGTCCAGGACTTGAACTATGGTCATCTATGTGTGAATCCAGTGACATAGCCATTATGCCATCTTCTGGTTCTTGTAGGCTTCTTTTTAATTACCATCTTTTAGCCCGGCCTCAGTGGCACAGGTAGTAGTGTACTGAAGTGCAGTGCCGGAAGCCACATGGCTGACTGCTAGTTGGGATCTGTGGTTGACCTGAAACACCCAAGGTGTGCATGCATACTCAGAATCCTGAAAGCTGGAAGGCTGGAGAAGGGGATTGTGGTGTGGCAAGACCCTGTTAAGGGTACCCACCTGCCTTATCTTTGTGTGCACTTTTTCTCATGAATAAAATAAATAAACTTTAGGTAATAAATAAATAAATAAATAAATCCTCTTTTATTTAAGGAATGCAAAAGAAAAGTAATTTAAAATTTGTATATGTGATATTGTTTACTGAAATTCTGTAATCACTAAACAGAGGAAGATAATATAGTCAGTCATTAATTTACTTAAGCTAGAAATGGTCATGTGTAATGATATTATTTATCAAACATCATTTAGTTCAATTTAGCAAATTTAATCCCTACCATATCAAAATATCATGCTAATGTTGGTGAGGAGGGATGATTAATATAAATGAGATACATTTCTGCCACTTAAGGACTTAAAAATCCAGTCATCAACAGAAACACAGAGCTAAAGATTTGCAGTGAAAGCATTTGAAGAGATTTAGATATATTCAAAATACCTTGAGACTATGAGAAAGTATATGTATGTTCTAACTGGGGTTCATGAATTGGATAGGCTTGTTAGGGAGTTCACCTATGAAGGAGGGAAAGACTGTTTTAAAGTTTAAAGGCATTCTTGAAAACATCTTAAAGAAATAGCTGGATTTGAGAAAGCTCAGAGCATGCTCAAAAAACTGAGATATCGGGTGCTCATGTGCATGCATGTATGTGTGATTGTGATTATTTGTAAGAAATGGGATGGGTTTGAGGATATAGTGGGAGATAAATTTCAAAAGTTTAAGTTATTGTTAAATTGAAGAAGGATTTGAATTCTAGACAGATGTGTCTGATCTTACTTTGTATACATTGGAAATATATCAAAGCCTTTTGACCAAGGGAATGAAAAGACCCAACTTGTATTTGAAAAAGATAACTCTCATAATGCCAGTGTTTTAGAAATGTCTGTAGAGAAACTGAAAGATTGGAAAGTATAATAGTAGGGAGGGCAACTGCAGATACTAGAGATAGTAAGGGAGGGGTAAAAGAGAGTAAGTAATAGGGGGAAGGTGGGAAGGAAACAGGGGGAAAAAAACTACATTTAATTGACACAAAAAATGAAAAACAATGCACTGATAATACTATATATGATAATGCCTTGGACTTGACTGATATGCACTGTATTCATGCTGGGAAACAACCAGCCATTGTAAACTGCAAAGATGTATGGTGACTAAATGTAAATAAATGAAAAACAATAAGATATGTCTGCAGAGAGTGAGATTGCAAACACAGAGAGCACTTAGGAAGCTATGGTGAAGTTAGCAGCAAGAGGCAGATGAGGTCCACCCAGAATCTCGGCAGTGAGTCAAGGTAACTCAAGACATGGCATCAACAGAGCAACAAGAGCTAAGCTTAGATGGTTTCCATGACCGTAAGGCGAGGTATCTGAAAGTGTGGTGTAGTCTTCTTTAGAGAGCATGCTGGAAGAGTTCATGGATGCTCATTTTCCCCACTTGTGTACTAAGCGACTCCAGGCAAGGTGCCTACATTTGTCCTTTCTCTGTAAATTTGATTGCTTTCATCACTTCGGTCTCAGAGAAATTTAAAGATTTATTAGTTGAGATGAAGTTCTTCAGAAAGAACAACTATGAAACATACGGTTTTCCTGAAACAAATCTTATACACGTCTCTAGGTCTGTGCTTTGGAAGTAAATTAAGAAAGGCATTTATTGTTTAAAGTTAAAAATAAGCAGAGACTAGCAAATAAGAAGTCGCTGAGGACCTGCTTTTGCATAGGAAATGAACGTTTCTGTCCACTAACAGCTTTCTTCTGTAAGAGAACAACCTGGTGATCAGCCCCACTGCCCCCAGATTGTTTAGCCTCTTTTTTTTATAAGAATATTCTGAGATATTTATACTCTTCTCATGGTTTTTGTGAAATTAAAGTGAGGAAACATATGTAAAGTACTTAACTCATGTTACTATAAATGTTACTTCCTCTTTTCCCCATTAAAGTGGGTAAAATTGCTCATTTGAAGTAGTGGCAGTTCTGTTGAATAGTGTGAAGCATTTATGTTATTATATTATATATTCTCTTAGGACATACAGAATATAATTTGTTCCCTCATTTTGTCAATATTCTTGGAATGATTGATGATGAGTCATTAGTGTCTCTGGGAATGGAAGAATTACTACATATTTTTTTTCCAGGAATGAGTATTCTTTTTTTTTTTTCTGTAACTTAAGGAGATGGAATGATCTAATGGTTAAAAGTACCAGAAATATAAAACTGTTCTTTTTCTGATTGATTTGAGGCGTCCGATTATGTGGTGCTTTGGTGCTGACTAACCCTGACTAAAAAGTGAGTAACATTCTCGTTTCCTCCCATTAGTGCGTAGCTGTGCTCATTCTTTCTTAGGAAGGTCTTTACATTTATCAAGTATATGTCTTAATGCAAATCTTGTGTGTTTTAAAAATATCTCTTACTCAAATTTTTAAAGGCAAAACCAAGAATTAAGGGGTCAAAGAGAGGACTCTTCTGGTTTTAAGACGATTAAAATGCAATATTCACCAGTTGTCCATTTTAAAATTAGATTTTGGTTCCTCATGTAGGGCATTGTGAGTATTGGCTAGCTTTAGAGTGAATTTAAATGCTTAAAAAGCTTTGAAGTTAATTCTCCATTAAGAAGAGAAGCTGAGAAGTTGAGAATGACAACCATTTCTCCTTGAATCTGCAGTCAAGCATATGTGCTATTTTAAATTTGGACTACCATGAGATTAAAAATAAAATATTAGTTAATGACAATTCAAGTTCACTTCATAGAACAAAGTTTTCTGAAATGATGATTTGTGATTTTGTGATGGAAGAGGAATTGGATTCTTTTCTTTTCTCCAGTTTTTTTTTTTTTTTTTTTTCCTATGAGGAATTGGATTATTTTCTTTTCTCCAGTTTTTTTTTTTTTTTCCTACTGAGTTGCATTTAGGCTCATATGCCTCAAAAATTCTTTGGGTGGTGGTGGTGGTTTATATTACAAAGCTATGATCAAATACAAATAAGGAGTGAAAATTTTTAAAAGAGTATATTCAAAACAAAAGCAGTGTTTCATGTTATATACATTCAGTTTTATCTTTAGTTTCCTAGAGATTCACTTAGAAAGAAATGCTACTGGTCAGAAATGGAACTTTTTCTGAGTAATTTTTTTTAACACTAAAACACAAAATATTTCCATGAATTTCTTATGAATTATTATTCACTTATTCCTTTTTTTTCTACCATTTTCTTGCCATCTTACAAACAAATCTTTTGTTATCAATTTCCATTTTATTCTTTCTTTGAACATTTGATATATCCTACTTTGGTGATACATCCTACTTTGTTTTGAGATTATTTTCCTTTTCTCCTAAATTTCAGTGCTTCTACTGATTTTTATAGTCCTTTAAAAATAGATACTATGTGATATAGAATAAAAATGACCATATAATACCTGCATATGTATGGTAATAAATTTTACCTCATTCTTTTCAGAAAAGTTTAATGATATTGGTGTTAATAGTTCAAAAGTCTTAGAGCTAGCAGGTGGTGTGCGTTTAAGGCAGTGGATTCCCTCATGGCCGATTATAGTTTTGAGCCCCAGACCTGGTGGCTGAAAATTATGCTGGGTACGTGCATGTGTGCTCAAAATTCTAAAAGGAGAATGGAGGAAAAGAGATTACAGCACGGTCATCCTCCCAGGGGGTAATTTCTCATTTTCCCTTTCTTTTTCTCTCTCTTTCTGGCAAGTGCTTGTGCCCTATTGCAAAAACCTAAAAATAAAAAAAAATAAAAAATAAATTCAAAAGTCTCATTTATGGATGGCTGCAGCGAGTCCAAAGGAATTAAGTTTAAGGAAGAAGTTTGGAAATTGTATAAGATAAATAGTCAACGTGATTTCTGAGTCATATTCAGATTGATGCCATTTCTTTTCATTGCTGCATTTGAGACAACAGTGTAAAAACAATTATGTTTGAGTGATATAGGCCTAAGTAATATAACTGAAAACAAGAATGAGGGTCAAGGAAACACTAACAGCTCTAGAGCACCAATGGGGAAATGAGGTGGCATGTCAGGAAGGAGCTTCACTACGTTCACCTTGACGGCTGGGGAAGGTCATACCCCAGCATGTGAGACAGAGACATAATAACTCTGTGATGTTCCGAGGGTCATTTTGACAGAGGGAGTCGAGAGGCAAAGAAGGCAAATGAAGATAAAGAGCCAAATTCTGTTAAGTCTTAAAATAGATGGTAATAAAATTTCCCATAGGGATTTTAAAAAAATATAGCCGACTAGAAATTATAAGTAGTCCCAAAGGAGTCTTATTTTTCCAGTTGAAGTAGCTGCTACTAATCTGAGACCTAACAGTATGTTGTGGTCAAAATAAGCAGGTGGTTATAAGAAATTAAATTTCCCTGGAGAATGAGTAAATAATAGTGACATGCAAGTAATTATGATATCACGAAGTTCACATTCTGAGGAAGGTCAAATAGTAAACATAAATTTCAATTCTGTTGCATGTTTTGCACAGCTATAGGCTAACTGCTCTAGCTATCTGGACGTGGAGGAAAGATGGATATGGCAGGGGAAAATGGCCTTTTCATATGTACAAGTGCAGATACAAAAATGACAGGATTTTTTTCAGAATATCAAATACTATTACATATTTTTAAGTAAAAAAAAAACATTAACAAACATTAAGCACCTAAAAATATATTTCCAAAAGATAAATATTCCACTTTATTCACAGAGTGAATAGGAGTCACCGTAGGAGTCACCCCTGGATGGTGTCATTCTGTCTTTCCAAGTATTCCACTTTATTCACAGAGCGTTAGTGCCTTATCTAATACTGTAGGAGTCACCCCTGGATGGCCTCCTTCTCTTGTCTTTCCACTCTTCATCTCTTTATTCTTTCCTTCCTTTTTTCCCTTCCATTCACTTCTTTTTAAAATTTTATTATTATTTTTGAAGATAGATTTTTGCTATAGGTTGCATATGCTCACCAGAGATACAGAGAGAAAGAGAAACAGAAAGAAATCACCCTCTGCAGGGCATGGTTATGCTGCAGTCTCTTCTCCTCTTGGTATTTTGGGCAAACACACACATATGCCCCGTGTGAATTTCAAGCCTCCCTTGTTGAGGACTCAACCACAGTTGGCCATGTGGGAGTCCAGCAATGTAATCTTTACGCCATCTACTGGTCCCTTCTCCTGTCACTTCTCATTACTTTTCTCATCTCATAAAAAGGAGCTGAAGTTACTTACAAAATCAAGATACATGTTGAAATAAATTTAATATAAGGTGAAAGAAAGATTAGAACTGACTTGAAAGAAAAATGGATGCTGTCACACAGGAATACACATGAGGTAGTAATTGTCTTTGTTTACAAAAGGTATTACTGAGCAACATGATGTATTTGAAAGAGCCTTGACAACGATGCCACGGAGGGTATTGGAATGTTCTGCCATTTGCCAAATAGTTAATTTTGGGAAAACCCATCTCAGTTTTCTCATTGCTAAAGTTGAGGTAACAAAATCTGCCTTTTAGCACTGTTGTCGTTATCAAGTGAAATTACACGTGCTGCACCTCATTTAGTGTTCCTCGTGTAGATGTTACTCATGCAGTTCACAATATTTTCTCTTCTACCATCTTGAATCTAGTGGAAAGAGAAGGCAACATAATCTGATTATGTTGCTCACATTTTTAAAATAAATAGAAAATAATTAATGCAAAGGAAACATATTTATTTCCAGTTTTTTGGGGGGGAAATGAGAACTAGTTTCTACTCTTATTTATAAGATTTCGAGGAACATAATGAACAAACTTTAGATGCAGCTTTAAAGTAGTAGACATATATTAAGTAACAATTTTTTTAATATAGGTTCTCAATAAACGTTTAGAACCATTTATTGACATGTAACTCAAAGTCATATTTATCAATATCTAAACTGATGTGATATGTGCAGGTTTTCGATCATTTCAGTTAATGTAAGCATACAAGTTCTTGATGTGGCTTCCACAGACAGGCTGGAGTATCCACAAGGGCTTTGTAAAAATATATACCACTTGTTCACTTGCAGTTTTCTGAGGAAAATGTCATTGCTTCTTTTAGTTTCTAAAAAGGCCTTTCTGTCTGACAGGACTAAAGTAGTATAATAGAGAGATGAAGAGCGAAGATGAAAGGGTGGTTCATACATCTGTATGGCTGCTTCCCTCAGCTAACAGCTTTCTGAACTGTACCTTGGGAGGAATTGGGTTACAGTTGATTTAGGGACTATTTGAATCCCTGAAATTTCTTCATTGCCCAAATAGCACAAGTTCTAGAGAATAATTACAAGGATATTATTTATATATATATATATATATATATAATCACCCAATGTGGAAAATGAGAAGTTTGCCTTTAGTTCTTACTTTAGAAAGACAGTTTTCTGGACTCCCACATGGCCATCAGCAGCTCAGGTCCCCAACTTGGTGGTTTGAAATTCATGCCGGGCACGTATGTGTGTGCCCAAGATCCTGAAAGGAGAATGGAGGAGAAGGGATTGTGATGTGGTCATCCCCCTTGGAGGGGTGATTATTCACTTTCAGTCTCTCTGTCTCTCTGGCAAGTGAACATGCCCTATAGCAAAACTCTCTCTCTCGAAAAAAAAGCAGTTCTCTCCTCTCCAATTGTGTACAAAACACCTGCAACATCTTACATAAGCCAATGCTTTTCTTTAGCAAATAATAATTTTAAGAAGCTTTAACAGTTTCCAATGCCTACATAAGTGATGGATTGTATTTTATTCTGAGTTCTATACTGTAAAATATTGAGAAGACTGTTTAAAAATTTTTAATGATTTATTTATTATTACTATTTTTAAACACTTACTATAGGTCACATGCAGTCACCAGAGAGAGAGAGAGAAAAAAAAAAAGAGAGAGAGAGAGAGAGAAAGGGTGAGAAAGCAAATCATCGGGTCTGGCACTTGATCAATAGTTAGCCATGTGGAATCTAGGACCTTCCCCACCATACCATCCGCTGGCCTGAGAAGACCACTTTAACTCAGAGAAATTCAGAGATAGGTTCTACACATTGGTATCTACTATGGAGAACACAGTTTTCTCTCTGAGAATGTTTGCTTTGAAGAAATATTGTATTTAAACATCAGTCAAAATAAGCTAACTACAAAATAAAGTTGAACAAATTGATTTGCTGGATGAAATTACAGACAGTCCCTGATTTATGATGGTTTGACTTAGGATTTTTCAAACTTACCATGGGTTTATGAGGATAGGGAGTAAATGCCTTTTCAACTTCCAATATTTTCGACTCACAGTGAGTTTTTCAGGATGTTACCCCACTGCAAGTCAAGGAGCATCTATATTAAGAAATGTACATCTGAATTTTAGAAATTATGTATCCCACCAAATAACAATTTTTGTCAGATGATCTTCTTTAGCTCATAGGCCATCTTTTACTTAATACCATTTCTGGACCGTTCTGTTCATTATCCATGCAGACATCTGGACAGAGTCTAGCACGTACTAAACAGGTACTGCTTCTGGAGATCCAGACAAATAAGGACCAATTCCTTCTTGGTGTGACTCACAGAGTAGCAGACATAACAGACATATTCAGCACTAATTACATGCACTGGGATTGAGGAACATAATGGAAATATTGCTGTAGGAATGTAGAGGAAGAGTGATGTATTTTGGTACAATTATGAAAGGTGTCTGTGCTCTTCAACAGGAAGATAAAAACAGATTTTTTTTTTTATCATCTCTGGGGAAATACAGAGGAAGGAGATTCCGACACAACTTGGTTGTATTTTAACATGGGAAAGCAATGATGGAATAGTTAAAACTTTACACTGGAGTTTTTTTTTTTTTCAGATTATTTTTAAGATTGAGCAAATGATGTATACTAAACATTTGTTTTATTCCTCAGAATCTACTTAAAGCAATGTTTTTAAGTGTTAGCTGTTTTATTTATATTATCTCCTTTATTAGTATCCAAAACCTCAGAGGGGAGAGTTGTTAGCTTTATTTTAGAAATGAAGACATAGCTTCAAACAGAATGAGCAGCTGGTTGGGTTAAACAGGTGGTTGCTACTAATGGTTTAGCTGTAAATTAAGTGCAAGAGTGGAATATATGGAAATGGGAGACAAATTACAAATTAGAAGGTTGATAGGAAAGGAGAACACTATCTATGCTGTTATTTTGATGTCCATACAAATTCATTAAGCCTTTGTATGAAACACAACATTGAAAATGCTTCATCTCTTGCCAGCCCTGTGGCACAGCAATTAAGCGCTCTGCATAGGGAGCTGGCTCACACGTGGAGATTGTGGTTCCAATCCTGGCCCCAGTGGCTTGAAAAACACACCGAGTACAGATGTATATGTGCCCCAAATCCCAACTGGATCAGAAAAAAGGAGGAAAAATAATTGTAGAGTGACCATACTGCATGGGAGAGGGGGTCCTCTCTCTGCCCATTACTCTCTAGTGAGTGCATGCATCTTCTAGTGATTAAAATAAGAAAGAAAATACCATATCTCAATGATAACATATTCTATTTATAGTAAAGTTTTTATTATAAGATAATAATAAAATTGGTAATTTGAATAATTACTTCTCTAGGGACACAAACTTTTTTATTTACTTATTTTTTAGAGAATTTTGCAGTAGGGTGGGTATGCTTGTCAGAGAGTGCGCGAGAGAGAGACAGAAAGACAGAAAGTGAGAAATCACCCCCCAGGTGGGATGGCCACACTGCAATCCCTTTTCCTCCATTCTCTTCTTGGGATTTTGGGCATGCACACACACATGAGTATACCTGGCATGAGTTTAAGCAACCAGGTCTGGGATTCAAACCACAGTTGACAACATGGAAGTCCAGTGACCTAACAATTATGCCACCTTATTTATTCCTTTCTTCTACCTCTTCTGTCCTAATACAGGACTGCAATGAAATGGTTTATGATAGAAAAACACAATGTGAAAAGTTGATTAAAACGTGTTACTGTAGAAATCCTAAAGTCATGAGCCAGCCAGGTGGCATGGTGGTTAAGGTGGCTGACTCTCACATGGCGGACTTCACAGTTCAAGCTCCAGACCTAGTGGCTTGAAAAACATGCAGGGCACGTTTGTTTGTGTGTGCTCCAAATCCCAAGAGGTGAATGGAGATGGAAAGATTGTGGTGTGGCCATCCCCCTTGGGAATGCTATCTCTTTCTCTCTGTCTCTCTGTCTCTCCAGCAAGCACACATCCCCTATAGCAAAAATTTTTTAAAAAATTAAAAAAGAAAAAGGGAACTCCAAAGACCCACTACTTTGACCAATTCATGGCATTCAGAGTGGATCTCCCAGGGAGTACTCGAGAAGTTAAGAAAATTCCTGTAGAGTTTGATTCATTTATGAGTCAAACACTTGATCAGGTTGAAAACATTTTACTCTATCTCTAAGGCCCCAATTTTGAACAACTTTCACCTTACTAGGGAGAAAATACCGTAAAACAACTTGTAAACCCACCACTATTTCCAACGGTACTGGTAATGCTCACAGGCAAAAAAAAATTGACTTTTTTTTTTTTAACTTAAATCAATGTTCTCTTGGGACATTGATTAAAGATTTAATGCTTCTGAATTTTGACTTTGCTCCTGAAATATTTTATAGCCTTTGGGCAGGGAGTGTACCCCTCTCCATACCACAAGTGGTAAGTGTAGAAAACAGTGCCTTTCCTCCATTTACAAGGGCTGCAGCAATTATTTAATGTGTAACAGGCTGAATACTGTCATTACGGTGCAGAATTGGATTTCCTTTGTATATTATGGAACAGAATATTGAACAATAATCAGGTATAATAGCTTTTCAAACAACCTGTGCTCAAGCCACTGATAATTTTGAAGTTATGCCACAGAATTCATTTTGTCCTCCAACCACTTCCTGAAGAGTTAGAGGGATACAAAATGTTTGAGTGGAAAAAGGTGCTAATGGACAGAAAGAGCAACTGTGGTCATTACTCTAGGGAATGGCATAGTTCAACAACTGAACACAATTTTCAGAAATGATTAGACTCATAACTAACAGTTGTACTAGTTCTGCTTTGGAAATATAGTAGCTATCTCATTTTACAGCATGGTATACAGTTAAGTCATATAATTTTACTAGAAACTTCTAATATAAGTTTGTAGTGTTACTGGTGAAAGAAACAGCTAGCCACTAGTGCATTTTTGAAAGAGCAAGATGAAATAGGAATGATGTATAGGATCTGCATTCTTGTATTATAGATGGTGAATCAAAAAGTCTTTAGAGTAACCATTTTATTGGCAGTACTCTAATACAAATATTATAATATAACATCCTTACTTCTTTACTGTTGTGTCCTTGGTTCTTTGAAAAATCTCCTCGTTCCAGTATTCAGTAAAAAAATATAAATGCAATTATTTCAGGGTCGATGAAAATAAATGATTATGACAAATATCACCATTGTCTATGGAGTCTCCTTTGCCTACAGATTCCTTCTGTGGAGGACAAACAGGGCAGTGGTTTAATAAAGACATTGGCCTAATCAGTTATCCTAGAATTTCCATATTTAATCACTTTAACTGTGGGTAAAATTTAATCACATTTTAGTAGGCTTTTTTTTTTTTTTCACAAGTGTTCTTTCAGGAAAAGACAACAGCAATACATCATTAGGTATTCTTTTTTAATTGTAATTTTTAAATATTTTCTGTCATAGGGCAAATTCACTCACCAGGGAGAGACAGAGAAAGAAGGAAAGTGAGAAATAACCTGGCAAAAGGGTTGACCACACTGCACTCCCCTTTCCTCTATTCTCTTCTTGGGATTTTTTGGGTCACGCACACACATGCATCTGGCATCTTTTTCAAGCTGCCAAGTCTTGGGCTCAAATTGTGCAGTAGATTGTGTGGGACTCAGTGCTACTACCATGTAACCTGCTGGCCCATAATTAGGTATTCATACTGTTTTGTTCAGTGTGCTTCTCACGAATAATGATCAGGATTTTTATCAGATTAGTATTAGCCAAATGATTTTATTTGGCAAACAGAATACTTTCAGACATCTCACTAGAAAACAACATACATGTATCTGTCATTTTATTTTATCATTTAATGATGTTCTAATTTTATAACAAAGAAAAATTAGTATTTAAATTTCCAAAGCAAGCGCCACTTTAATAAACCTTGAGTCTGCAGTTGAAAATTCATACACCTTTCACAGAAGGGAACTAGCTAGGCAGGGTTTAAGTATATAGTTAATAACTGATTCATGGTGACTATTCTATCTGGACTCAAATAAGCTATGTTTATTTGAATAGTTTAGAAAAAAATTAACTAGATCTTTTTTAATATGTATTTTTGATGAGATTTTAAATGATTCCTTTGCTCACAAACATTTTTGGTGCATACACTCTACCCACTATTCTGGTACAATACACAGTTTACAATAGTAGTTAAGAATGCCAGTTCACAAGCCTGATACACTTTACTAGGAAATTACTTCAGCTCTCCACCACACAATATCCCCTTGCATAAAAATTAGTATCTGTTTTATAGGGGTTTGTTAGTCTCAAATACATAAGTACAGATGAAAGGCATATATTTGGGTCTGAGCCACAATGTACTCTCACTTTTTAGATATTATTAATTATTGTTGTCACATGTAATCCAAACAATAAGCCTGTTGGGTAGTTACTGTTGTATCAATTTGACGAGGAGTAAGGCTGTCCTGAGTTACACCCAAACTATCAAAACCCAGATTAAGCCTTACAACCGCCTGGATTCAAAAAGCTTGTTCTTCCCAGTATCTTCGTGAGAGGGCACTTCAGGCAAAATGAAAATTATGAACAAATAAATAATGTGAATAGAACAAATATTTCAAAGGAAATAGTATGAACAAAAGCATATGTGTATGGAGTGAGATATTTTATAGTGGCATCCTGGGAAATTAAACTGGCTTGAATTTAGAGTTGTGGTTAAATATGTCTAAAGGTAAAAGGGGGCAAATTAGTGAGACAGATTGAGGGTGGCCTTATAGAAATTTAGGTCAAGTACAGAACAATACAGAAATTATGTCAGACAATGAAGCCATGTCCAGAATACCATCGCTATTTCAAGGAAACCAAGTGCTTTATTGACACATGGATAGACTGACTGTGGTGGGAAAAGGGAAAGCGTACCTTTCTTTCTAACCTGAGAGACAAAAATTGAACACCTGCTAAGTGTCTGCCGTTGTTTTGAATTAGAACTTGAACTGTGGGTGTTTTACATCAAGGTCTTTAATTTTACTATGATACTTCCAACCTATGGAGGGCAACATTTTGAGCTATTTTGATATTCATTATACTGGTGAAGAGAATGAGACTCAAAGATGCCTCAAAATGTCTTCACAATAAATTCAGAGATTACTTCTGAAATTCAGAACCATTGAAATTTTGATCTGTACATCATCATTACTCAATACTTCTACCGTTCTTTTAGTGTAAGTGCTAAAACCTGAAGACACTGAGGTCCTGCTGTGTCATGTGCTTGATACATCAACTTTATTTGCTCTGTGTGTGTGTGTGTGTGTGTGTGTGTGTGAGAGAGAGAGAGAGTGAGAGAGAGAGAGAGAGAGAGAGATTATGCCCCCAGGCTTGAGCAATGGGCAAGGAATTCAGAATTCTCTTGTCTTTCAGAGTAGAATTTCTCAATTAACCATCAGAGAAGTTGCATTAGCGAAGCTTGTGCTTTCAATGCCTCTTCCGAATACTTCTAATGCTAGAGAACTGATTTTCGTTCTCCAGAAGTGAGTTAAAGAATAATTTATCACAAAAATTAAATAGATTGCACTGTTAAAATCATATAATTACTCCTGTAAAGCTACAGATGAAAGCAAGCACAGAAAATTATAGTGTAAAGTTTTTAATTAGCTTCTGATTAACTGTAAGCTTATGTTTTAAATTTACCATGCAGTACCTTCTAACAAGTAGGCATAAATTAAATAGCCTCTAATATGTGCTTGGTATAAAAAGATACATACCACAGTGACTAGAGATTTTTGCTGACATTCTTTCGATGTGTCTGCTCCAAAATGGAGTGGAGTCTGTAGAATTGGTGTATCAATCATATGATTATTAGAATGGCAACATATTTTTCAGACTTGAGCGATTACGTTTACCTAGTTGGCTGCGAGATTAGTGTTTAATCTATTTAAAAATAAAGAATCTCTCTTTCAAAATTGAGACCCTTATATGAGTTCACTTATGTTCTTCCCTTTCATAAGAGACCTATTCTTCCAATTGAAAGGATTGCTAGCCTTATGATTAGAGCAAACAAAGCTCTATTTTTGCTAATTTGTCTACTCTGTGTTTGGCATTTGATAGTTATTACCTAGAAGCTTAATTTGAGTGAGAGTTTGGATATTTTTTAAACTGTATTTGGGCACTCATTTAAGCTCTCTGGATTTACTTTTCAAAGTGGTAAAATTAGACGGTTAAAATAAATCATCTTTATATTTAATATCAAATCAAAATAATCATATGTATATATTCATTTTTATTTTCAGATATTCTTTACACCTAAGTTCTTGTTAGTAATATTTCAGAAATCAAAAATGCTTACATACAAGTGTTTTTATTATTTTTTTGGAGAGGTTCGTGCTATAGGGCGTGTGTGCTCGCCAGACAGACAGAGAGAGATAGAGAGACAGAAAGCGAGAAATCACCCCCCAGGGAGGATGGCCACGCCACAATCCCTTCTCCTTCATTCTCCTCTCGGGATTTAAGCCACCAGGTCTGGGATGCGAACTGCAGTTGACTATGTGGGAGTCCAGCGACATAGCCATTATGCTAATTGTATGGTCCCCATACAAGTGGTTTTAAAAAAGAAATCTCTTGGGGCCAGTAGGTGGCTTTGTGGTTTAGACACTGGACTCTCACATGGCTGGCCCCAGTTCAAGTGCCAGACCTGGCAGCTTGAAAATCAGGCTGGGTCAGTGTGCATGCATGCCCAAAATCCTGAGAGGAGAATGGAGGAAAAGGGATTATGGTGTGGTCTCTGGCAAGCACAAGGGCCTGGGCCAAATGGTACCTCCTCACCACCACCCCAAAAAGAGAAAAAAGAAACCTCTTTATTATTATTATTATTATTTGGTAAGGTTTTTGCTATAGGGCGCGTGCGCTTGCCAGACAGAAAGAGAGAGACAGAGAGACAGAAAGCAAGAAATCACCCCCCAGGGCGGATGGCCACTCCACAATCCCTTCTCCTCCATTCTCCTCTTGGGATCTTGGACACACATGCACACACGCCCGGTGTGAGTTTTAAGCCACCCGGTCCGGGACTCAAACTGTGGTTGACTACATGGGAGTCCAGCGACATAGTCATTGCTCTAACTGCTGGTCCCATATTATTTTGAAATAAAAAACCGTGAATTCATTTTCCACGTAGGCAGATTAGGTTGTTAACTTATTAATTGTTTTACATTATTTTTAAGAGAGAGAGAGAGAGATCCTTGGCAGGTTGTGGTCACACCATGATCTATGTGGTTGGTGTCTAATCCGTTTTAAAATAAGGAAACTCTCTTTCAAAACTAAGATCCTTACATGAGGTCACTTATGTTCTTCATTTTTATAAGAGTCTTATTCTTCAAAGGGATTTCCTTTTGAGTGGAAACTGCCATTTGTGGGAATGAAAGAAAGGAGAACCTGAAGACAGGAACGTCTAAGACAGCCAAAATCACAGGCATGCATGGGTATACCCAGCACATTCAAGTCTAAGACCTGAAACCACGGTCTCCACGTGGCTCCAGTGCTGTCAGACAGTGGCCTATTGCCTGTGCCACCGTGGCTGAGCTGTTCTGGGGAGGGAGGGAGATTGTTAACTTCTTAAGCAACCGAATTAGTCTTTGAATTCAATAGTATTTGGTTCGAATCCCTAGACATCTCAACTGTGCAATGTGATTATTTACATGTTTTTGGTTCCTTTAAGATTAACAAAAAAATGGAGGCAAGAATAGAACAGGGGGCAAACAAAGTTCAAGAATTTATTATTGTACTTTTTAAAAAGTGGCTTTCTTCAGGGACATAACTGACTTTGGATATGTTAAAGGAGGTCTGGCAAATGTAAAATTGTCACTCACTTCAAAGAAAAATTAAAAAAATATAAATTAGCATATAAACGTATTTTCCGCTGGATATTATACATATGACTGCATAGTACTCTCCCCACGCCCATAAAAAAATCATCAAAATCTTCTATACTTACGCTTTCATGCCTTGTTATCGATTAAATAAGAGCACAGTCTTAAAAAGTCGGGGCCTTTCTACTTCACGTACAGCGATCCTCCTGGGGGCACGTGGAAGTGCCTTTGCTTTCCCAGCGTCAGGCGGCATTGATTGTTCTGTCCTAGATGGAGGGCTCCTTAAGGAGTGGAAGGAAGGGGTGGAGGGGAATCAGTCATTTTCTTATTGTGACAACTGGCCATCTTTTCCAAGAGCCCACTTCAGTTCTCACTCGTTCTTTGCGCAGTGGAGAAATGAAGAGAAAGCAAGCATGCGGGACAGTATGTGGAGAGATGGAAACCAGGGTGACCAGGGGAGCAGATGAAAGGCAAAGATGAACTTCACCTCTTTTTTATTAAAGGCCTCTCATTGCCTCTGCACCTCCTTTTCCTGGCAAGCTTCATCTGCCCCTGGACCTACTGTGTCTTTTATTTGTAATAAGGAGATAAAGAAGAAGGGAGGAGGAACAGCTAGAAGGCAGAGAAAAGAAAGGGTTGGGGAGAGAAGGGCAAACTGTGGTTTCAACACTCTTAAAACTTCCATTGGTCCCACTTTCTGCCCTCTGTTCACCTTTTGAGTGGAAATTACCGTGTATGGGAGGGAAAGAAAGGAGAATTAGAGGACAAGAAATTCCAGTCTCTCATTGTTTTGCCTCTGTTTCCCTGCCTGTCTGGCTCCTTGCCTAAAGCAAGCCCTCTTAACTCCTAAACTTTCTGTAGTTTTTAAATTAACTTCACACTGTTCTTTCTTTTTGTGCATAAATTTACTTATTATATTCTTCCATAAGTGAGCAAGACAGAGAGAAAGAAAGACACAGAGACACAGACACAACACCCCTAACAGGGTCTATTTTTTTTTTTAAGAATTATTTAATTTATTTTAATTTAATTAATTAATTTATTTTAATTTGATCAGAGAGAGACAGAGTAAGGGGGGTGGAGAGAGAGAGAGAGAGAGAGAGAGAGAAAGAAGGAAAGTGAGAAAGCAAACCACCAGGTCTAGGACTTCAACTATGACTGACCACATGGGAGTTCAGCACCCTTAACCACTATACCACCTGCTGGACCCCCAACAGGGTCTTGATGCCACAGCTCACCCCAAGCCTAAATCAATCCCAGACCATCGATATGTGTGTGCTTGGCATACTTAGGGAGGGCTACAGATGTGAACCTGGAGCCTCCCGGTGTGGATCAGCCTCACAGAGTGTAGTGTTAATAACATTGTATCACCATCCAGCCCCTGGAATGTTATTTACTCTTATTCTGTGAAATCACAGGCAAGGTTTGAATGTCTGAGAATTTGGGGTGGAAGGCTTCATAAGTTTCTCACATTCTTAAACATACCCTGGACTTTGGCTCAGCATAACCTAACTCATGTGTACCTTGTAATTCTCTTCCTTGACTTCTCCTTAGTTGAATCATCCTTATCATGCTTAGGTAGGCTCTTCTGAAATCCCAGTCATGATATGCTCAAAGATTTTTCCATGGAAAATGTTTATAAATGATATACAAGGGATTTTTGAGACAACTTATTTTAGAATTGGAGACAGACACGTTAAAAGTACAATCGCAGGGAAAACAAATTCTAAATTGAAATAATGCATATTTTGCACCTTCTACACACAGTGAATTTTGAAAAAGAAAAGAAAATATTTTAAAATCCTCCATTCGTCAACTCAAAGCATCTGCACTAAATATTTGAGTACCTACAAAGACCTGCAGTTGCTGTGTGTTCTTGGCATCACACAACCCATATCCTTTGTAAATTCCTCTTGACAGAGTAAATATTATCAGATAATTTTAGAATTAGAAGCTTAAGTCTTCTGACCTAAAGATTTTCCAGGGTTAAAGGGCCTTCTGACCGACCAATAATCCACAAAAGATTTAACCAAGATGGAAATAAGGAAATCTGAAAAGAAAACCATGCACATCGAAGATTTACTTTCTCCCTTAAATTTAATTTCTACCATTTGTCCCCAAGTTACTTATTTGAAAAGTAAAGATTTTCTAAAGTAATTCTTTTCAAGATAGTGTGGAAGAGATGATTTGCGTTTTCTATATCTAAAATAGAATGTTTAGGAATGTATCTAAACATGCTTTAATTATCTGATCACCTTGTGAATGAGGATATTTGATAATGAACAAAGCACAAGGAGTAAACATTGCAGCCCTCACTTCTGATAAGTATTTTATAATTGGTAGTTTCAAACAAAATTCAAGAAAAACTTCATTTAGATATATCTTCGTAAGTCCACTGTTGGTCTTTCTCATAGAGACATGGTAGTTGGTGTGTGGACCATTATGCAAGCAAACACAGACTAATACTAATAATAAATGACATAGTTTAGCAAAAAAACCTTACTGACGCTAGAAAGTGTGGCATGAAGATTTGCTAGACAATAAGATGATGGTGCTACAGTGCATTGGAGTGGGTCTCCTGCCTGGAATTGGCATAAATAAGCCCTTAAGAAAGGAAGAAATGAAATGTTTAATTTTTATGACTTAGTAACTTAGATTTCTCCATTTATCTTCAAATAACTTTTATATTAGGCATATACAAAACATTCTCAATAAATGTATTCTTATTTATAGGGAGGAAAATCAAAAATGCTTTGATTCACTATAACCTATGCTTAGAATCTGTAATCAACGCTTCTATTAGCATGTTCAAGATCAGGTAAGACATTGAGCCAACATTTTAAACTGTTTAAAATGATAATTCGACCTGCAAAAGCTCTATTTTGCATTTTAAAATTTATCATTAGTTTTCAGCCATGCTTTGGCCATCCATCTTTTGGCCGCCACGTCAGTAGACTCAGAATAAACTGTCTGCCCCAAGCAAATACACTGGAGCTCACTGTCAAACAGAGATTCCCAAGAAACCAAACAGAAAAGGAATAAAAATGTGAAGCATGTTTTATTAAATGTCTTTCCCACCTGCTTCCTTTATCTTTTAAACCTCTATATATCAAAGCTCATTGGACATCTTGAATTTTTTTGAAGTCACAGGCCTATGACCTGGTATTTTGTGACTGCATTGACTATTTCTCTAATAATATTAAATTATTAAGGAGAA
>NW_006159649.1:2041889-2081783 GCF_000334495.1 Tupaia belangeri chinensis
GGAATCTCCTGAAAGTGCTTCTGCTGAAGAAAGGTTAGAGTTGCTAAGTAGACTGGTTATTTATTAAGCTAGCTCTGTAAATAGAGAGAGTATTTAAACAGCTGGTATCTCTGTGATCCTACCATTAATCTTCTCCAGAGAGTGTGGCAAGAAGTGACGCTTAACAATAATTTTACAGCCTGTTAGTGAAAAACCAATAGATTATGTAATTTGTATATTTTTTTCAAAATTATGTTAAGATAGTGTACAATCTATTCATTTCATTGCCTTTTAGAATTCAAATGAGTTATTTTCACTGATGATTTTGTTTATGTTTTAGACTGAGAGTCTTTTTTTTAAAAATAGAGCCACATTAAATGAACAATCCATTATATTTATTTTCTGTATGTTACTGAGTAGAAAATGGCAAATATTTGGGTTTTTTTTTTAAAACTACACTTGAAAGTCAAAAACAGTCTAAGTACTAAAAATCAAAGCAAACAAGTCAGTGATGCATAAACAAAAAAGTGACTTATAACCAACCTTACAAACTTTGGATCTATGTAGTACAGCACTGAAGAATAACTTTAAAACTACATACTTGGGACCAGCAGTTAGCATAATGGCTATGTCGCTGGACTCCCATGTAGTCGACGGTGGTTTGCGTCCCGGACCCGTTGGCTTAAGCTCACGCCAGGCGCGTGTGCATGTGTGCCCAAGATCCCGAGAGGAGAATGGAGGAGAAGGGATTGCAGCGTGGCCATCCCCCCGGGGGATGATTTTTCACCTTCTGTCTCTCTGTCTCTCTCTCTGTGTCTGGTGAGCGCATGCACTCTATAACAAAAACCTCTAAAAAAAAAAAAAGAAATACATACTTTCAGGGACACAGTACTTTTAAATAAAACTTCAATTTTAGAATATTTTAATTCAAAGAAAAGTTTAAAAGATAGCACAGAGTTCCCTTTTACTCCATGGGAAGTTTCCCCTATTAGTAACATTTTTTTTTTCTTTTTTTGGAGAGGTTTTTTCCTATAGGGCGCATGCACTCGCCAGACAGAGACAGAGAGATAGAAAGCGAGAAATCACCCCCCAGGGGGGCTCAGGGGAGACGGCCACGCTGCAATCTCTTCTCCTGCATTCTCTTCTCGGGATCTTGGGCATGCATGCACACGCGCCCAGCATGAGTTTTAAGCCACCAGGTCTGGTACTTGAACCACGGTCGACTACATGGGAGTCCAGCAACATAGCCATTACACTAACTGCTGGTCCCTCTTTTCTTTTCTTTTTTTTTTTTTTTAAGAGAGATTTTTTTTCTATAGCACACCTGTGTTTACCAGAGAGACAGACAGAAAGCAAGAAATCCTCTCTCTGGGGGGTATGATCTTGCCACAATCTCTTCTCTTCCAGTTTCCTCTTGGGATTTTGGGCACACATGCACATGTACCCAGTGTCTTTTAAACCACCGAGTCTGGGACTCAAACCATGGTCAACTCCGTGGGAGTCCAGTGATGTAACCATTCCGCCATCTGCTGGTCTCAACATCTTACATTTTTTGGTACATTTGCCCCAATTAATTTATCAATATTGATACTTTATCAGCAACAACAATGTATACTTTATTCAAATTATTTTAATTTTTACCATATATACTTTTTTGGAGACATTTGGATACCACATTGTACTTAGTCATCACATTTCTTTAAGTTCTATTTTGGTTGTGACAGTTGCTCAGATTTTCCTTCTTTAAAAAATGAGCTTGATACTTTTCTATGGATCATTCGGGCTTGTAGTAGAATATTCATTTATTGGGATTCATCTTATGATGATATTGGGATTAGAACTATGGGTTTGGAGGGGAAAACCCCATGATGCATGCCATTGTCATCACATCATATAAAGGTACAAGCTGTCAACATGACTTCTTATTGCTGATGTTACCCTTGATCACTGGACTGAGCTGGTGACTGCAGATTTCTCCACTGCCAGCTTGCTCTTTTTCTTGTTGTTCTGTACTGTTTTGGAAAGAAACCACTGTGCGGAGCTCACACGGAAGGCCACAGTATGTGAAGCCCAGCCCTCACATTTCAGAATTATAGTCCATTAATATTTTGTTTATTTTGTTGTTCATTAAGTTTTAAACGTTATCATTTTGTATTTGGAAGTCGATAGTGCAACACTGACAACATAGTAGATGTTCAATAAATGGCAATTTATTGCAAGCCTAACTGTAGAAATACTCTGTGGGCTATATCCTGAGTAAGAAATAGAAAATGTGCTTTAAACTGGACTTGATCCCTAATTGCTAAATCCCACTTGCACCCTTAGAAAGAGAATAAGGATGAAAGGAGATATTGTATACAATGTAGATGTTCCCACAGTAATGTAACATTATTAAAGAATCATCAAATGTAGTAGCAAATAATAATAAACATCTGCTTGGCTCATAAGTCTCTGAGGGTCATGTTATCTGTATGTTACATTTAGAAGTTTCACCTGTGTGTGTGGCAGGGGTTAGTGGGTGAGAGAGTGGTCAAGGGAGTCAGCTGGTCAGGTGGCAAAAATGAAGCTACTCAGTCCTGGTCCAAGATGGCTTCTCATTATGAAGGAGGGCAGTCTCATGGTGATGACCCAAGGCAAGTGTGAGCAGAAATATGTAAGTGCCTTCTTCAAGACGGCTTGTGTTCTGTTGCTATCATTCCTGTGACCAATGCCAGGCTCGAGCCAAACCTATAGTCAAGAACTGGGCAAATAAACTGTGTCTCCTTCATGAGAGGAGCTACAGAGTCACGTGACAAATGCAGTGTTCACAGGACGGGATGAAAACTAGGGACCATTAAAGCAATCAGGTGACTGAGTGGAACTAAGCAAGGGACAATGTCTACACTCGGAAGAGTGTGTGTTTATTGTTTTTGAGATAGGTTTTCACTCTGTTTCTGTTATGAATTATCCAGTGTGTAGGAGTGCAGCATTATCATTAACCAAGTCATATTTCAGAACCTGTTCATCCCAAACTGATGACCAAATCATTTAAAAGTGTAAGATAGAGGGAGCAGCAGATGGGATGGTGGTTAAGGCACTGAACTCCCACATGGCTGACCATGGTTTGAGTTCTGGACCTGGCAGCTTGCTTTCCCACTTTCTCCCTCTCTCTTTCTTTAAAGGCACATGCATATGTTCTGTAGCAAACTGAAAAATAATAATGATGATAAGTAAAATTAAATAAATATTTTAAAAAAAGTATTAAGACAGTAATTTACTTTTTTTTTTTTTTTTTGGAGAGATTTTTCACTATAGGGCGCGTGCGCTCACCAGACAGAGACATAGAGACAGAAAGCGAGAAATCACCCCCCGGGGGGATGGTCACGCCGCAATCCCTTCTCCTCCATTCTCCTCTCAGGATCTTGGGCACGCACACACACGTGCCCAGCATGAGTTTTAAGCCACCGGGCCTGGGACACACACAGCTGTCGACTACGTAGGAGTTCAGCAACATAGCCATTATGCTAACTGCTGGTTCCCAAGACAGTAATTTACTTTTAAATTCTCCACACAGATTATAAAAAATTCTTACAGAGCAAATGCTTTTTAATAAGGGGTAAGTTTCTAATATGAATGAAGATTTCATGCAACAAAACTTGAAGTGTAATAGTGAACGGACTTAGAAAATGAAACAATCAGCTAAGCCTATAAATCTCCATGTATATTTATGCCAGAATTAGACATATGAATAATCTGTTCTTAGTAAATAATCAGAGAAGGATAAACTCTTGCTTATAAAGAGGTCTCCATGGAAATGCTCTTTCAAATAGAGTTATTGACAGTTGCAAAATATACAGCCTGCAACTTTGTTGTTTTAGGGATTGTTTAAAATAAGCATTTAAGAATTCAAGCATATCAAATCATATTTTTTCCTGTAGGAAAATTCAAGTAAAGTAGACTGAAATAAATCCCTTTTCTTCTCAAAACATTTGAAAATAATGTATGAGATGTAATTAAACATAAACTTCAATGTTTACATCTCATGTTCTAAATAAAGTCCTGAAAGAAGCAGTGTCTATTACTCTTCCTTGAGAAAGCTACTTGAGGTAGCAGTTTGTGGGGAAAAAGACTTACATTTTAGATTCAAGGGGACCTGATTGAAAGCCCAATTCTCTTTTTGTAAAATTGGTTTAGGAAGTTTTTTGTGTGTGTTTGTGTGTGTATTTGTATTTTAATCTTTGTAAGCTTCAGTGTTCTTATCTGTAGAAAGGAAGCAATATGTTTATCTCATCTGGCTTTTTAATTCTCTTATAAGAATTAAATAACATATAAAATAAAAAACTAAGCCCAATGCCTTACATCTCTGTAATATTTTGCTATCATTGCCTCCTGTATTTACTTACTGACTGCTTTTCCTTTTTTGCACACTAGGATGCAAGCTACATTCTCGAAGAAAACAAAAACAAAAGCAAAACCAAAACCAAAACAAAACAGCCTGCAGAGTCTGAGCAAGACAAATGACTGGCACGAAGTGGCACATTATCACAAGGATCTATACACCCCCTTGTTCCAACCATATTCTCTGAAATTTATCAGGAACACACATTAGCCAGCTTGATATAACCCATCTTCCTGCTAGTATCAGTTATTTAAAAAGGTTTTCTAGTATACTACTGGAAAATTCGTTCAGAACACAAGATATGGCCACATAAGAAGGCAAACAGGGTTTCAATGATTAAACTTCAGTTTAAATATCATTTTTCCCTCCTTTTTTAAACAATGAAAGCTCTGCTTATTGCTAAGTAGCAAGGTTAAAATAGGGATACATTTCTATGAACTCTTCTTAGTGTAATTCCTCTGCTATTGCTGGATGTTTGTCACAGACGTTGTAGGTGAAGGAAGTGAAGAAGAACAGGCTTGATTGATAAATACGATAAATGTTCAGGGTGTAGTTTTCCTATCAGAATTTCCTGTGGTTCAATGAAGTATTCTGATACCCCAGCCAAAGAATTTTCACTGTGTGATCCTGAAGATCATACTGCTTTTACGTCATCAATGTCTTCTACTGGGGGAACACGGTTGATAGAGAGTAGGTGGTGAATGGTGGGATTGAGGAAAAAAAATAAATTTAAGATTGTCATATCTGCTTAAAAGTGTTCTTTGTTAAACTAGTCTGCAGGTAGTTTTATAAAGACTTCATCAAATTATGAAGGTTCAAGTGCAAATAATTTTTAAGATAAACTTATAAGAGAAAAACAAATCAAAACTTTTTTTGTATTGTCTATAAGTAGTTCACTCTAGTGTGTATCTGTTAATTTGTCATCAAAAGAGCACTTTGCCCAAAAGAAAGGACTGATCAGTGTGGAAAATGTTTACAGTCTTTTGTGAAATTGTAGCTTGTTACATTATAGTTTGTCGTTAGTTTGTATCTGTAAGTTACTGTTATAAATATTGCCTGTATTTTGATGCATACAATTTTGAAGATTGTGTCTGTGAATTGGCAACTGAAATTTATTTTGCCAATACTTTTTTGAATGAACTGAATAAAGTTTCTGTTGAGGAGAAAAAAAAAAAAAGAGAGAGAAGTCGTCATTGAGTGAGAGTTGTGCCCCAAACCACCAAAATCCTCCTTTACTGCTTTTGGATGGTGCTAAGGAGAAAGCTTTCTTAATAGAGCACTGATCATCATAAGAACTATACACACAGTCTCATTCTCTGACGCACTGAAAACTAGATTAAGACAAATTAAAATTTTGTGATGGTACCAGCAGGTGGTGGTGTGGTTGAGGAGTTGTATTTCCACATGGCCTACTGTGGTTTGATTCCCAGACCCGGCAGCTTGCTTTCTCAAGTTCTGTCTCTCTCTGGTGAGCACATGTGCCCTATAGCAAATAAAATCATAAGAATAAATAAAATAAAATAATTATTTTTAAAAATTGTGGTGAATATTTGATGAGTTGATCAGAGTAAAGCTACCAATTAATGTTTTTATCTCATTGCAAAAAAAGTGCTTCTGGGTGTGTTGCAAGGAAGAAAACCAAATGATTAAGAGAAATGTAGGTATTTCTTTAGACTCCTATTTTCTTCTTCTCAAATACAACTGTTTTCATCATCCTACCAGGGGAGATATATGGAAAGGTCTTAATTATGAAATAGATTAGTCTTAGGATACAAGACTAAGGTGTCCTTGATACTAAAAAACCCTTATGGTTCACATCAACTCTAAAATCTTGTCTATTCTCCCCAGGAATGATGATCCCTATTATAGTCTTAGGTCTTTATGGAATTAATAATGTGTTGCATTAACAGAAAGCCTTTAATCCAGGAACTTCAAAGGACTTTTTATTTGTCATATGCTATGGTTGTCTCGTATGACCAAAAAATTGTTTTTATGATTAATATTGGAGGGAAAAACATTAAGAAGAGCAAAGTATCATTTTAGGAAATTTTCCAAATACAGAAGATTTTATCTTAACTAAGTGTCCTAGTTTTCTATAGCCCGTGGTAAGTTAGAATGAAAAGTGCTCCCACTTAAAAGTTAGCTTTGCTAACATCTGTTTCTTTTAAATTAGATTTTAATTTAAAACGGTTTGTCCTTATTTCAAAAATATATTACTGAGAATATTTTGCCTCAGATTCTGAGTTTTCTTTCGCTAAAAATTTCATGTATTAATATATGTAAATGTATTCTACATTGGCCTTTTTATCCTCTTGGGCAATTACTAAAGTAATTCATAGACCTGTTCTTCCTGGTAAGTAGGGATAAATTAAATTTGTCAGGACACTAAAGTAGCATTAGATAAATTATGTTCCATTGACCTAAAAGATAGCTAATTCTCTAGAAATGAAGCAGTTTATTCCTTAACTCTTGTGTAAGTTGATATTGGAATTTCGAGGGTACTGATGAAATCATTGTTTAATGAGCTCTTATTTAGTAGAGCACACTATGAAATTCCTTGCCATTTCTCCCAGTGTATGTGAACCGATTATCCACATCTGAATAAAATTCTAAACTTAAACATTGTTTTTGAATGTGACTTAAAAGTAGGTCTCTTGGGGCTGGCAGGTGCCGTGGTGGTTAAGGCACTGGACTCCCACATGGGTAACCATGGTTCTAGGCCCAAACCTGGCAGCTTGCTTTCTCAATCCCTCCCTCACCTGTTTTTCTCTGTTCAACTAAAATAATGATGATGATTTTGGTGAATAAAATAAAATAAAATAATTATTCTTATTTTTTTTTAAAAAAAAAGCAGGTCTCTTTTAAGAAACTATAGCATGAAAATGAGTAAAATCATGATATGGTTCACTAGAGAATAGTCTTTGCCTCTCCTACTAATTGGCGATGTGACACTGCAAGTCCTTTACCTTTATTCAACTGTAAATGGAGGACATGCATGCTGACAATTCCTAAGGTCCTTTTAGGCTTCCATATGATTTGATGAATTCTAATTTTTCTAAAATGTGGATTGTTCTTTCCTTGTTTCTAAACCATGCCTGTAGTTCCTATTGACAAATAATACTAATAGATGATCACTTTTAGCTTTAGTTCTACAATCAGCAGTGCTGTAAAACTACAAGTCACACAAGAAAAAACATTCCAGCCAGGCTATTAACGGTAAAATAGCAATAAATGCCACTCTTTCTCCTTCTGAAGTAACAGATCTTAGTCTGAGTAAGGGAAGAGGAAGACGCAAGCCCTGCTGGCCATTTCCGAGTGCATGCTCTATGACCATCATTACTCTCCCTCCCATCGCTATATAACTTAAGGCCAACATTCATTTCTGCTACATAGAGAACCATACTTAATTGACACCAGGTATTAGAGATTAGGGGATGCATTCATTGACTCTTTCAGTACTAAGTAGCAGGAATCTATGTCAAACTTCATTATACAAAAATAAAATTTATTAGGTCACATAACTTCAAAATAATGAGGTTGGTTTGGCTGCAGGCCTGGAATCCAGAGTTTGTATGAGGCCAAGATATACATCTTACCAGCACTTGGCTTGGTGTTCCTCTCTTTTGACTCCATTTGAACAACAACTTGCCATGGTGTTTTAGGCTGTCAGGAACAACAGTCCATAGACTCAGCAACTTCAGTGAACAGCTTCTCTTTCTTAATACATCCTGTAAAAGTTCTTCAGCTATCTCCTTGACTAGTGTAGGTCACATGCCCAACTGAACCAATCATATGGTTCAGAAGAATGGAATCTTCCAATAGGCCAAATTAAGTAGGCCCTCCACTCATCTCTGGAGCTTGGTTATGGGAATCAGGTCAACATGCTTGAACTACATAGTCAAGTTTTGGGGAGGAGAGATGAGATGATGCAGTGACCATGAGGGTGCTGCTGTTCCCAGGTGGGTTGGCACAATCAATAGATGTCTACTCTTATGAAGAGTCAAAGAGAAGGAAAAAAAGTCAGAAAGTACCTTTCTTACCATATTTTGAGTGTTACTGTGTGTCCTATACACTGAAAATACAGAAGTGAAAAAAGGAAAAAGAGACAAAAATTCATTTCCTTTTGCAGTTTACTATGGTGGAAGAGTTAATAAGAGTATGTGTTGATTTCCAGCAAAATATAAGTGTAATATACTTCGTTACATGGGAATTATTTGAATTTCAGTTTGGTTCAAAACAGGATTTTCTAAGATTTGTTCATTTTTTCAATTCTACCAGCTATAATTTTGAGGATGCTCAAAATTGCTAGGTATTTTTGTTTTATTCCTCTTATAGCTAATTGTTGTCTATAATAGTTACAAATCTCTAAAAATAGAATTATGAAAATTTTTAATTTATATCATTTATTGTAAGCATTGTTTTTATTTTCTTATTCCTCCTTCTCTACTTCTCAAGAGTATATCTTAAGGAAAGTACATTTTAAAAAGATTATCCTTAGTATTCTTTATATTGAAAGAATTCTTTTTGTTCTTTTATAAAGGAATAAAAACAAAAGAATTTTAACAAAATCATAGGAGCTATGTGAAAAGAAAAAAAAAACTGGTTGCTTCTTAAATGATAAAACACTAGGATATGTCATCCACAAAAGTTAACAAGGAAGAAAAGTTTAATGCATAAAGACATTCTGATTAATTTAACAATAAGACTTGAACCTTTCAGTATGTAGCTGGAAGGAAATTCTAATTAACTGTAATATTCAAGAGACTGATATCCTAATAGTTATATCATCTTCCTAGAGATAATAGATTCTTCTTAGATCTTGTTTTACAATATTTTTTCCAAAAGAAGAACATGGGAGAGTTTAATTTTAAATCTACCTCAAGATTCATTACAATGATATTTGATTCCTTTTAAAATGACAAAAGAAAGCAAAATACTGTACAAATGAAAAGTAACTTACAGCTATAATATGAAGAGATTGCTAGGTTGTCATAATTCATCATAGGAAACTGGGTATTTGTATTAGGAGCCAGTAGGTGGTGTGGTGGCTAAGGTTAGACTCCCACATGGCTAACTATGGTTCAAGTCTTGGAACTGGCAGTTGGAAAATCATGCCAAGTATGTATGCTTATGTGCCCAAAATTCCTACAGGAGAATGGAGGAGAAAGGATTGTGGTCTAGCCATTCCCCCAGGAGATGGTTCTCATTTCCCTCTCACTCTCTCTCTCTTTCTCTCTGGTGAGCACAAAGATCCAATGGCAAAAAACCTTAAAACAAAACAAAGCAATTTATTTGTATGTGTCATGTCCTTTGAAACAAATGTGATTTTCCTTAAGGAGTAGGACATCATAAAATACTATCAGTGATGTGTGGTTTAATAATGAATGTAAGTGTAAGTGAACGTTTTTGTAATTAAATCCTAATGGAAATAACATAAATAGAAATAAAACTAAAATACATTTCACAGATACCACTTTTTTTAGAATTGTATTTTATTTAGGGACCAGCAGACGGCATAATGGCTATGTTGCTGGACTCCCATATAGTTGACTGCGGTTCGAGTTCCGGACCTGGTGGCTTAAACTCATGCACATATGCACGCGTGCCCAAGATCCCAAGAGGAGAATGGAGGAGAAGGGATTGTGGCGTGGCCATCCCCCCTGGAGGGTGATTTCTTGCTTTCTGTTTCTCTGTATCTCTCTGTCTTTCTGGCAAGCACACATGCCCTATAGGAAAAACTTCTCCAAAAAAATATTATTTTTTATTTAACTTTATTATTATTATTATTATTATTATTATTTACTATTTCCAGAGGGAGACACTTACAGAGAGAGAGAGAGAAAGAAAGGGAAAGTGAGAAAGCAAGCCTCTAGCTTTGGGACTCTAACCACAGTCAGCCGTGTGGGAGTCCAGTGCCCTAATCACCATGTCACCTGCTGGTCCCCATAGATATCATTTTATCTAACTATTTTTGGAAAGAAGGTGGAAAGAAATAAAAATAACTTATATTTTACTTTTTAACAGTTAACCTTTTAACATTACAATGAAATATTTTTTGGGCCAGGAGGCGGTATAGTGGTTGGGGTGTTGGACTCCAACATGGCTGACCATGATTGCGATCCTGCACCTGGTGGCTTGAAACTCATGCTGGCCACATGTGTGTGTGTGCCCAAAATCCCAAGAGGAGAATGGAGGAGAAGGGATTGTAGCATGACCATTCTTCCCTGGAGGGAGGGGGGGAATTTCTCACTTTCTCTCTATCTCTCTCTTTTTCTCTGGTGAGCACACATGCCCTTTAGCAGAAACCTCTCTCAAAAAATAAAATTCAAATATTTTCTTGACATTTCCAAGTATAAGGTTATATGTGATTCTATATTCTGAAAAAAAAGAGAAAAAATTATTTCAGCATTTTTGCAATTTTATTTTCAAATCTTTGTATTATAATTCAGTAATTTCATTTTTTTTTAAATTATAAGGCATATGCACACACTGGAGAGAGAGAGGAAGAGAGAGAGAAAGGGAGAGTAAGAAAGAACCCGCAGGGAAGATGACCATCCCTTCAGTAATTTTATTTTTTTTAAATTATAAGGCACATGCACACACTGGAGAGAGAGAAAGGGAGAGTAAGAAAGAACCCGCAGGGAAGATGACCATCCCTTTTCCTCCATTTTTCTCTCAGGATTTAGGGCATACACACACACACACACACGTACCCTCGTTTTTCTCAAGCTGGTGTTTCTAGGGCTCAAACTGCACAGTTGGTCACGTGGGGTCCAGCCTCCTTAACCACTATGCCCCCACTAGCCCATAATTCAGTAATTTCTAAATATGCATGCCATTTCTCCTCTCTCACTTCGTTACTCATTTAGTTCAGGGAATAAGTCAATATTTTAAATAAAATTTCTTAACCTGTAGCTCTGGCAACTATAATGTAGCTACTTCCACTGTTTTGTGTTCCAAATACTAAGAGATACAAACTGTTGTGTTTCTTAAAATTCATAAATTATAATTATAACTACTTCCCATAAAATATAATATTTAGAAATAATTTATTAATATTTCATCATTGACATTTGTAAGCATTTTTCTTTTTAATTACAGTAACACTTATTTGTAATGGGAGAAAGTTTTTTAATGGATTCTGTCAAAAAACACTGTCACAGATGATTGACATACTGTCCTTGATTCTCATTTTTTGTTATAAATGACAAAAAAGACAAAAACATAAAAAAATTAGATCTATTTTTCTACTAGAGCCTTTGTAAAGATACATAATATCAAATATTAATAACTCAGAGCCAATTTTCATCAATTTGCTGAGGCAAAGTTTAATTAAACTTGACTCATTTTCTTTCACTGACTACTGTTTTAAATGATTTTTTTCTTACTTCCATCTTATAGTAATTGAAACACCATTTCTTTGTTGGATTGCAGTATTTAGCTTATTATCATGCATTCAAAAGAATATAAAAATATGTAATATATTAGAATAAGTTTGTGTTACGTTACTTAGAATAAACTTATTTTTTTAAGAGAGATTTTTGCTATAGGACATATGCGTTCATGAGAGAGCCAGAGAGACAGAAAGCAAGAAATCACTCCCCAGGGGGAATGACAATGCCACAATCCCTTCTCTTCCATTCTCCTTTGGGATTTTGTGCACACACATGGACACCTGGTGTGAGTTTCAAGCTGCCAGGTCCAGAACTCGAATTGTGGTTGACAATGTGCGAGTGCAGTGCCTTAACCATTGAACCACCTGCAGGCCTCTAGAATAAATTTTTTATATTGAGATGCACAGTATTATTTTTCCTATAGGAAACAAAAACAAAAACAAATCGGTTATATATCTTTAATTCAACGACATGTAAAGGCCACTTAGTCTTCACAAAGAACACCACTAATCAATAAAGATTAAAATGATCAGGCTAAAGCAATCTTGTGGGAATAAGGAGAAAACACACTCAGAACTAGCGAGAGCACCTTGGGGTGGTTTTGTTGTGGAAACGCACAGGAAAAATACCTAAGTTTTATGGGGAGCAGAGAGTCAAGAGATAGCTCCTCCTAGGAGGTGGCATTCACACCAGAAACCAAACCAAGCAAAATCAAAATTTGTTGAACAGTTTAAAGTTTAAGAGCAAAATATCTATTAATTTTATCTACCTCTCTTTCAAGAGTAGCATAGAGAGTCTTTTCCAATTTATTTTGCTTAAGTTTTGAGATTGTATTTCGAGAGGAGAGGGAGAATGGTGGATGGGTTGGGAGAAAATATCCCAAGTTAAACCTTCTGAAAGGGAGAACTGGAGAGTATCTATTTTATGTCCCAGCCCTCAGGCTATGCAAGCTCCTCCACCTCAAAGGGGAAACTTTCATTCAAAAAAACTCACAAAAGTTAGTGTAGTACTTGGCAGTCTTTAAAGGACTGTGGAGGTACTGACCTCTTATCTCCAACATGCCCTGGGGAAGAGGTCAGCAAAGAGCACTAGGCCTACCACCTCTCCTCACTAATCAGGATCCATTTATGTGAATAACCCATTTTAAAAAGCCAGTCAAGCAGGAAATTTAAGTCCATTCACACTTCTACATAAATTACCTCTATCAGATAACCAAACAAATTGTTTTTCTTTTTATGCTATCTCAGATCTTCTGCCCAAGGGTATTTTTTTCCCAGGGAGCAGAGAACAGGTGTGAGGCTCTTTAGAAGTCCTGGCCTTTTGGGTCTTGGTGAACCTGCTTTGAGGAACAGAATGAGAGCCTGGAATCCAGAGAGCAAGGTGAATATACAGCAGAGAAAAAGTACTGAAAACAAACTTCTCTGATTTTTATTTTTATCTAAGCTATTTTGAGGAGTTAGGAAATCTTTTCAAGAACATTTGCTGTAAATTGCTAATGCCTAAGCTAATGTAAAATAATAAGACCTGAATTTATGAGTTGGTTCTGTGCATCGATCATAATCACTTGGTTATGAACATCTGAGCCATTATGAAAGGCTCATGGTACTTAGTGACCAAAGAAGAATAAAAGGAAATGTGTAAGTTCTCAATATCTGACTTTGCTTGGGCAGCACCAGTGTTTTTGTGTTTGTTTGGTTTTTGTTTTTGTTTTTTAGCTCTGAAACAGGTAACTAGTTTTTTTCATGTTTATGCATATTATATAAGCAAGGTAGCTGAACGTTCTCAATGGTGTGGTTCATATCACGGTCAAAGTTCCTGGTTTAGCGTTTGTAACATTGCACTGAACATTGAATCAGATTTCTGGTTCCATTTTTACAAAAGGGAAGATTGAGTGGATGAGAGGATTGCCACCTTATTCATTATGTATAGTTCATTAGTTGCCTTGTCAACTTTCTTTGCTTTTAATCAATTGAAAGAAAAAGGCTTCACCGATTTTTGGTAGGAAACATATGGAGCTGCAGCTCATCAGTAATGTGTGAACTTACATCTGAAGGTGCAGCTGTCCTTGACTACACAGCCTTCCCAAGTTGCCGCTTGTAAATCCTGTGATCAATAAATGAAATAGTATTCCATTCCTTTCACAGCTCACCTTCAAATGTCTGTTTTTCTCACACATCGTCTAATCTTCTGTAAAACATTTTTTTCTTTTGTAATAGGCTCCAATCCACTGTATATTATTGGTTTCATAGAAGAAGGGTTCGACATTTCTCCTCCATATTGCAGTCTAACTATGAAATAATGAGTTGATATTTTAAGAATTCCAACTCTGCTTAAATATCTAAAGGAATGCTATAGCCTTCCGATGAGTGAGTCACCCTAAGGGACAATACATCTGTTCTAAGTGTTGCCTTTGCACATAGGTCATTGCCATTGTTCTTTGAAATGACATTTAGAATTGACTTTCAAGTTTAAAAAAAAAAAACTATCATTAACTTTGAAGAAATAACCAAAGGTATTTTTAACACCACCTCTGCATTTTATTTACTTATTTTTCTGTATAGATAAGATGACTAGATAAAGTTTATGGAAAATGAAATTAACTACAAGTTTATTTTGATGTAAAAAGTGTTGGAAAGTCATGAATATTTTATTCATAATATGCATTTTCCATGAACTTGTTGAGAACTAGTTGTATTTATGTATGTAATGGGAAGAGTTAAAGATTATGGATAGGTTTATGTTGGGTTGGAGGCTGAATGAGATTTTACATTATCAAACAGGATTAGAATGTGACCAGAACTAGTCTATCTTGGTCCTTTAAACTCTTTTTCTGTCCCTCCGATTTGAAATATTAGGCACACTTAGGACCGTTCTACCTCTTCGGAGCAGTGTGGGCTTAAGTGGAATGAACTTTATTATCTTTGAAGCGTTCTAAGGCATTGTAGTGTATTAGTTGAGAAAATTGTTGTGCTTACGTATTTAGTACAAGTGAATAATGAAAATTCTTTTCACTTTGTTACTCAAGATATTGGGAAAAATATCAAATATTTTGAGAAAAAATTAAAAAGAGTTAGGCTTGAGAAAGTGTGTGAAATCAAAGATTTTAGGTTGGAAAAGTCATTTAAAACATCAAAATATATTACTATATGAAATAGGAATCACACTTCTAATTAAAATTGTCCTTTGAACTTTAAAGTTATTTTCTTTATCCCTCTTATGACTATACCCTTTTGAAGCTATCAAGTATGTCATTAAAATGTTATGTATATTGTTTGGAAAATGAAATGAAAATATTACTCACTTAATGATTGATTCTCACATAAGGATAAGCATGTATTCAGGGGGCTAAGTTAAAATCTCTAGAAGTATTTTAGCTAAAGATTTATTTATTTAATTAAATTAATTAATTTATTTTACTATTTTTAATTTGACCATAGAGAGAGACAGAGAAAGAGAGAGAGGGAAATGAGAAAGCAAGCCATCAGGTCAAGGCACTCGAACCACGGTCCTCCATATGGGAGTCCAGCACCTTACCCACCATGCTGCCTGCTGGCCCCTCTAAAAGTATTTTTTTCAAACAACTTCCTATCTCCCCAACATCTTCCAGATCTTGGTTTGCCTCTTCCTGTTCCATCCACTCTCACCGTGTTGAGAATCACAATGTGCAATGTGCATTATGCCTGAGTGGAGAACATTGTGCATGGAAGTTTTGTAAAAAGCTAAAAGAAAACTGAGAAGCAATGAATTAAACCACAGCTTTCTGAATGACACTGAATAATATTAAGAGATATGCAATAGAATTTAATAGGTCATTAAGAAAGAGCATAACAGGTTTTTATAAAATAATAGACCAAGGAAAATATATGTAATATAAAATGGCTTCTTTAGAAATTATAGGAAAACATATACATGTAAGCTTCCATCTTAAATACTACACAAATGTAGAATGAAATTTCTGTGCTATTTACAAAGGCGTAGACAGGTTTCAAATGGTTCTGCATAGCAACTTGCTGACATGCATAATTTCGAATCAGGCACGTTATAGCTTTCATTCTTTGAACTAAATTCAAAACTTTCTTACTTTTACAGTATTAGAGAAATAAATCAAATGTTTCTTTAATGCTTACGTTCATTTAATCCACACCCAGTTTTGGAGAACTACTGTCACAATGCCAGAAAACATAGATTGAATTTTATTATTTCTGATATGATAAAGAAAATCTAATTTTGAATCAGTCTGAGTGCTGAAGTCACGTAATACCTTTCAAATAAAACTAAACTATTCTTCATTTCTTAAAGGGCCTTTAAAAAAATTGACTGTTCAGATAGCGTGGTATGTCCATGACAGCAAAAATACCACTTTTTACAATAAAGGTGGTTATGTTTCATTTCATAATGGTATTGCAATTTATTTTCTCTAAATAAGCAAAGATATTGACAAAACAATATACTGTCAATTCAAAAAGTCCTCAAAATACAGTCTAAAATGTGTTCCAAAGATGAAATAAACATTTAAAATGCCCTGACTATCTATATCAGGGTCCTCCAATCTGTAAGGTGATTATCTTCACAGTTAGAAACAAAGCACTCAATAAAATTATTTTAGTTTATTTTTACCTTTAAAAGTATTCATGCTGTTCTCTCTTCATTCTCATATGTATATATATTAAAATATAAGTAATCACTCAGCTGAACAGTCAATGATGCTCTTTTATAACATAATAAATCATGACACCAACCTGTCCTGTCTTGGCCAACATAAGTGCCCCTTCCTTTGAGAACACTGAATGTATCCTTAAAGTACGTTTATACATTACATTTATAAGCATATTTACAGAATTACCTATATCCAGGGAATAATTAATAATTGATTTGATGTATAATATTTGAAACAAATTATTTAAATAAATTTTATCTTAGTCTGTAAGACAATATTGCATAATAAGCTCATAGGGAACCAACAAAAATCAGAGAAATTAACATTAAAAACACAAATGAATCACTTTATTCCACAATATAATTTCTAAATATTCGAGTATGTTAAGCGTTGGTTAACTAATACATAAACAGGTGATGTTTTTTTTTTTATTTTTTAAAATTTTTTTTGAGAGATTTTTGGTATAGGGTGTGTGCACTTATCCAAGAGATAGAGAGTGAGAAATCATCCCCTGGGGGAATGGCCATGCCACAATCCTTTCTCCTCCATTCTCCTCTCTGGATTTTGGGCATGCAAAAACACAGCCTTGGAGTGAGTTTTAAGCCTCTGGGTTCAGGACTCAAAGCATGGCTGACTATGTGGAAGTCCAGTGACATAACAATTATACCATCTGCTGGCCCCTAAATGTAGTTTAATTTTTAAAACTACCTGTGGAAAGATGGCCTAAAAGGGCAAGATGACAAAGAATTATAAGTGCAGGGGTGGATTTCAGAATTTTAAGGAGAACTACAGTTTTTAAAGTAAATCACTGTCATATTAAAATGGAGATAAGTATATATTTATACTTTTTAAAATATAATTCTTGAAACTATAGTTTTCGACATGGGCTTTTGTTATGAAATAATTCTGACGTTTGCAGTGAATTAGGCTCAATTATCCTTCACGCCATTGTTATCAGTAAACATATGAAGAGAATAGAAGGTTGTATTTATTTTTCTCTTACTAATGATCTAAGGAGCAGGCCTAACATAAGAGAAGGATATCAGATGTTTGCTAATTCTGACTGTATATTTTTAAATAGTTCTTTAAACTTCTGCAATTGGATTTGTTCAACATAAATTTTTGATATATAGACACCAACACCACCACCAAAAAAATAGTTGGGATTGTGGTGTTCTAATGGTATAGAGAATCACCCTTCCTATTCTTTGAGAATAGAGTTTAGTTATTTAGAGTTCATCCGAAGCTGAATTGTAATTATTTCAGTAACATTCTGAAATCATTTTGGTCTCAATTTAGAGGCTTGCTTCATCTGACCATTTTAAAGCACTGTTCATACATAGATTTTTATCACATTTCCACCTTTTGTAAAACCTTAAAGCTTTTATAAACAGAAAAATAATTTATAAAATGTTGTAAAGTATATGAGTATTGGTCAATAAATGACTGATCTGGAATTTCTTTACATTAAAATTTCTTTAAGCTATTATTAAAAAAATTAAATTCCTTTAGCTAAAAGCAAATGACACTTGCATTTTATTTTTTTTAGTTCTCATTCAAAACAATAAAACAACTCTAGTCATATTCAGAATCTACGTTCAGTCAAGAGCTCTGTAACACCTTGCCCTCTACACATGAGTCTGTCTTTTTAGCCAATTCCAACTTAGAATGATGAGTAACCATGACTCCATCCAATTTTCCACATGACATCTGTGGCAGCAGAGGAATTAACAGGGCCTCTCTACTGGAGTGCTGTCCCTTCGATGGAGCTGAAATTTTTATATGAAAGTCACTGACACACGAATTCAGTCTGGACTCTGCAGCAGGACTAGAAGCTGCCAGGGCTCAAATGCTGACAAGGCGATGTTTCTTATCTCCAGGATTTCAAGCCCTTCCCCTGTTAAGCTCTGCTCCTCCAGGCTGGCAGGGAGCTCTCCTATGGACAAGGGAGTGACAGACCCTCTTTGATGATGAGCAACCACAGGGACAGGGAGCAGGCTCTGGCTATTCATTGAGCTGCACAGCTGTGGCAACTGGATCCTGCCTGAGTATCAAAAATGGGGGCAGGGCTTCAGTGTAGGCAAAAGGGAAGGCGGTTTGAGTACAAATGAACTGCTTTTGGCTCTTTGAATTTCTCTTCCTCAGATGCCCTGAGATTTAAGATCCATCCTTTATTGTACTGAAACTTGGTAGCTGAAAAATGGCCACCTTCTCTGGAGACTCAAGTGAAAGATAGGATAAAAAATAAGGTTTGCCTGCTGTGAAAGACATATTTGCACATGTGAATATTTTGATGGGTCTTTCACATTAATAGTTTTATAGCAGTAAATCTTCTCTTATGAAACCTTGTCTCTTGATAAACATCTTCAGTGGCATTATATTCTCTGCTTGACTGCTGGTTGGGTGGGATGACAGTTAATGATTCAGTGAACTTTTTCACCTTCCTGTGAACAAAACGTTTGCATGTTTAACGAATAAGCTGTTCCAATCTTGAAGGGATGCAGGCATGTTTTCTGGGCATGTTAAAAATGACTTGTAAGAGAATCAATAGCAGGGGGCTATTTTCCAGCCATGCAAAACTTGAAAGCTCGTAAAGAGTTAACTCAACTGTACAAATGAATATGCTAATCAGTGCATAATTTAAGTCTGAAGAAACATATTTATTGTGTCCGCTATTTGATTAGATGGCTTCAATGTTCAATTAATCAGTTACCTTTCAATATCATTCCTGAGAGCTGCTTAATTAATGTGTTGCACTGCAGCCCTGCTCATTCTGCTAGCTATCCCTCGCCCCATTTCAAATGACAAAACCCAGGAACTGAGCCACATAAAGACTTTATGTCAGTGCCAGGTGAAGGTTGATAAGTGGCTGGCTTTTTTCCTTTATTAGGTTAATCAAACCAATCGGCCTTATAGGACTTACATTTGTCAGAAAATGTTAATGGGTTGAAACTAATGAGAAAGAGAGGAGAAAAACCACCAAGAGAATGGTGGCACTGTTTGTATATCACGAGGCTCTATACTACTTTCATTAAACAGATTGTCCTCTCCTCTCTTTTCAAGTGATAAATTTAAAACAAACTGCTAATTGAGACAGTGGTATTCATAAGCTTATGTGTACAGTGATATTTTCCCAAGGTCTAATCTTTATAAGAAAACATTTATTAGATAGGATAAGTTCATACTATGAAAAGGCAAGATATAAATGGCACACATGAATAACAAATATAAAAGTATAAATGGAATGGCATAAGAAGTTACAAATGTCAATGAGTAAATGCAAATTGAAGGCCAGTTGGTGGCATGGTGGTTAAGGTGACTGGATCCCACATGGCCAACTGCACAATTTGAGTCTTGGACATATGGCTTGAAAACATGCCCAGCTAATGTACATGCTTGTCCAAAATCCCAAGAGGAGGATGAAGGAGAAGGAACTGAGGCATAGCCATCCTCCCTAGGGGATAATGTCTCACTTTACCTCTTTCTCTCTGTCTGTCTCTGGCAAGGGCATGATTCCTGTAGCAAAACTGGGGGGAAAAATAATGCAAATTGATACTGTTAACTTGTTCACTAAATTGAGCTCTTATCCCAAGAGGAGAATGGAGAAGAGATTCTAGTATAGCCAACCCCCTGAGGGGTGATTTCTCTCTCTCTCTCTCTTTCTTTCTCTCTCTCTCCCTCACTCTTTCAAAAATTGTCTAAAAATAAAATGACTTCAGTGTTATATTGAGTGCAAGGCTGCCTTCCCTGCTGTTTTTCTAGATATGCTCAGCAAATGGATGTTCATAGTTTTTCTAGCAATTGTTGATTCAAGCTTGAATAAGATTTATAAATCAACTATATAGGGTTTTCCTGACTACTACTTATATTTTACATGTGGTTATTTAATCAACTGAAACTCATTCAAGTACAGAAAGGTGGTATGTGTCTTCTAAATATGAATGTAGTAGCATGCATATGTAGACTTTTAGCTATGTTATGTTAAAATAAAGCTATTTCTAAGACAACCACATGAAAGCTTTTGTTTATAATCACCTTTAGGGGAAAAATTTCTACTTAGGCCAATTCTTGTACTATCTAAAGGTTAAGTTTAATCATAACAATGTACAAAATTTTTAAATTATCTGAGAAAGCAAAATGCTTTCTTATATAAAATATGCAAAGTTTAAGATTTTCTTAATGACTTAGGAGCGAGTGATCATCAATACAAATCCCAAACTAGTGCTCTCAAGGGCTATTTCTGGTATCTAGGATCATTTGCCTTTCTTCTAAATGTTACTACTACTGTGACCCTTCTCTCACCAGTAGAGTTATTTACTTATCTATATTCTGCTTTATGCTAAAGGATTTAATGTTCCTTAAAACATATTCTTTTAAAAGAGTTGTAAAACTAAAGTTAAGAGAATGAAGACATCAGCATACAGATGACTTTAGTAAAATCAATAATATCAGGCTAGGCATGATATCAGTACACATAGTGTGTGATATAAGGTGCTGTCTATTTATTGGAGGAAAGCTCTTCTGACTTGCCCAAACTATAGGGAGATGTTATATGTGCTGGGTATTTCTATGTTCAAAGATACAGAGAAACACTTTCCAGTGTCTTCTCGTCTTTCTGCATGCTCGCCATTCTACTTGACATGTCCTTCCACTTCTATCTTGGCTAACTTGGAAATCCTTCATCCTTTTCCCAAGTGGCATTGTCAGGTAACCTTTCTCTGTTGGACCATTATCTAAGACATATCACTGTGACTGTACGTGCACAACACTGCTATAATTGTTTGGTGATCTTTCTCTGCTGTGGTTTTGAAAGCTCCTTAATGGCAGTGTTATTCACTTTTGTGTCTTCAAAACCTAGCTCAGTATCTGAAAAATTATAGATAATCAGTAAGTATAATTTAGATTAATGAAAAGGTACTGGCAGTGTGCTGAAAAACCTAAACAATGTACTCATTACAGTTTGTTAGAACTATTTTTTTTTTAAACTTTCCTTAGTATATACTCAATTTGGGGGAAAAAAAAACAACATTATAGTTAAATCAACACAGTCCAGTCAGATATCTGCAACTAGAAATCACTTAACTCAAGATAATTTTTAATGAGTCAGAAGGATTGAAAATCATTATATAACCTGAAGACATCATTTTAACCAAATAGTTACTATATGCTAAGTGATAGTGAGTTCAAGGTTACCTTGACCGCAGGGATTCTGTGTCACTCCTCAAAGTATGGAGCGATGCACTATACCCAACAGTGGAAGTGGTCATACCAGTAATTTATAAGAAAGCTAGGCATGCACCTATTTATGTGGACGAAGAAAAGATCTTACTCTAGCACATGGCGAAATGCCTAATGTCATTAAGCATACCAGAAATAAAGATTATTCTAGGTGGTTGTTTTGCTTTTGTTTAGGATAATAACTAAGTCCCTTACCCATTCAATTATTCATAGAAATTTATAACACCATTTTAATACCAGGTACTTTTTGGGTGTGTCACAACAGAGACAAAAGCTTCCCAAGGTTGTAACTCCTTCCCACCTCATGTCCTAGCTGTCACCCAGTCATATTCGTAAGCACTCTCTCTATCTGCAAACCCTTGCAGAATGCAGAACGTTCCCCACACTTCCAAACCTCCATATGCCCTCGTGCTCCTGCACAAAATGCTCTTCTCTCTTTTCCCTCCAGGAAGATTTATCTCTTTCTCTGTGATGACCTTTTTGTCGCTTCTTCCCATCCTTGATCAGAGAAAGAAACTTTCTCTTTGACATGCATATAGCTGTCCTTTTTATACTTACATGATAATGATAACCCTAATGATTACAAGTGTTTGTGCGCTTGCGTTCCTTTCCTAGAAAACTGGAAAGACAGGGATGTTATCTTGTTCATCCTGTGTCCATGACAAATACTGGATATTCTACTAAAGGAATTACCAAATGGTCCCTTGCTTGCTTCAGGTGGTCAATAAGCTGATGGAGCTACCATGGGTCAAGCCCTTTTGTATATCGTATTTATTTGTAAAGTTGCCTTCTTCTTTCCTTTCCAATTATTCAATAGATCATAATCTGCTCTTGGACAGGGAGCTATACTCCCTGTGGTGTCCAGTAAAGGGCTCTGCATGTGGTAAGTACTCAATTCATAATTATTGAATTGCGTTTGAAAAGCCCTCCACCAGATTTCCCTGTACTTTGAACTTCCACAATGATGATTTAGTTGCAGGGAGGGGAAAGGTCCTGAAGGAGGTGTAAAGAAGGAATTGAGAAACTTCCCAGGACAACCAGTTCTCCTTTTATTATTTCCTTAGCTGTCTCCTGGCTGCCTATCTACTCTGACTGACTAATCCACAAACTTGGACAGAGAATGGACAGTGAACTGTTAGAGGAAAAGCCATTCCATGCAGTAGAAGCTCTATAGGAATAAAGTAAATAGAATTTTTTGCTGGCAGAAAAATGCAGAAGAAAATTGTTGAACACATTCATTCAAGGAGCATCTAGTAGAAGAGGAGGCAGGATCAGAACAGGGCTGGGGGAAGGGGCGCCGTCAGCGTGAGGCAGTTTTGACAGTGTGTGGTGGATACTCTCTTTGGTATGACTAATTGAGAATTGATTGTGCATGCAGAAAGGTTATGTTTTATTAAGGGAAACCTTTTTTCCCTTTTGTCGTTATGAAATCCGCTCTTCTGCAGATGTTATCCCTTCCCATACTAAACCCTCATTAATTTATAATTCACCACATTGCTTTAAAAGTGCTGCACAGATTTCCTGTTTCCCTCACATACCGTGCTTCTAATAGAGAAAGTCAAGTAGGATATAGGTTGAAATGATGCTTGTCTTGAGGGCTGCATGCCAGACTTGCTGGTGCCAAAACATTTCAACAATCCTCTCTTAGATCATCGTAAATGTTTCAAAGTGCCATTTTGCAGGCTCATGGAAGTGAATTTGGGCTCTAAAACAACTCTTTAAATATTGACTGTAAATTGACTCTGTTTTTTGAAATCTGGAGTCAAAGCAAAATGGTCTCCTAGTGAGACCCTGTTAATGTTGATGATAGAAACAGTCAGAGGGAGAGAGGCACAACTTTATTCAATGCAGATTCTGAAGGCAGGGGTAATAGAAATGGTGAGAAGGGAAGAATTGTCCCTGGTCTCATCCTCATTCTTTTCTCTGCTGGTAAATTTGACAGAACTTGGGAAATAATCGGATATACATATCTAATTTCTAATTGCCCAACCTGCCACTAGTGAAAATAGAAATTGAAGAAAGAATAGCATTAAGATCTTTTTTCTTTGAATTTCACTTCACAGATAATATCAGAAATAGGAGGATAAATTGATAATTTAGGTTATTTTAAAAATTTTTGCCAGAGGGCATCTGAATTTGCAGGACACACACACACAGAGAGAGAGAGAGAAAAATAATTTATAAAATGTTGTAAAGTATATGAGTATTGGTCAATAAATGACTGATCTGGAATTTCTTTACATTAAAATTTCTTTAAGCTATTATTAAAAAAATTAAATTCCTTTAGCTAAAAGCAAATGACACTTGCATTTTATTTTTTTTAGTTCTCATTCAAAACAATAAAACAACTCTAGTCATATTCAGAATCTACGTTCAGTCAAGAGCTCTGTAACACCTTGCCCTCTACACATGAGTCTGTCTTTTTAGCCAATTCCAACTTAGAATGATGAGTAACCATGACTCCATCCAATTTTCCACATGACATCTGTGGCAGCAGAGGAATTAACAGGGCCTCTCTACTGGAGTGCTGTCCCTTCGATGGAGCTGAAATTTTTATATGAAAGTCACTGACACACGAATTCAGTCTGGACTCTGCAGCAGGACTAGAAGCTGCCAGGGCTCAAATGCTGACAAGGCGATGTTTCTTATCTCCAGGATTTCAAGCCCTTCCCCTGTTAAGCTCTGCTCCTCCAGGCTGGCAGGGAGCTCTCCTATGGACAAGGGAGTGACAGACCCTCTTTGATGATGAGCAACCACAGGGACAGGGAGCAGGCTCTGGCTATTCATTGAGCTGCACAGCTGTGGCAACTGGATCCTGCCTGAGTATCAAAAATGGGGGCAGGGCTTCAGTGTAGGCAAAAGGGAAGGCGGTTTGAGTACAAATGAACTGCTTTTGGCTCTTTGAATTTCTCTTCCTCAGATGCCCTGAGATTTAAGATCCATCCTTTATTGTACTGAAACTTGGTAGCTGAAAAATGGCCACCTTCTCTGGAGACTCAAGTGAAAGATAGGATAAAAAATAAGGTTTGCCTGCTGTGAAAGACATATTTGCACATGTGAATATTTTGATGGGTCTTTCACATTAATAGTTTTATAGCAGTAAATCTTCTCTTATGAAACCTTGTCTCTTGATAAACATCTTCAGTGGCATTATATTCTCTGCTTGACTGCTGGTTGGGTGGGATGACAGTTAATGATTCAGTGAACTTTTTCACCTTCCTGTGAACAAAACGTTTGCATGTTTAACGAATAAGCTGTTCCAATCTTGAAGGGATGCAGGCATGTTTTCTGGGCATGTTAAAAATGACTTGTAAGAGAATCAATAGCAGGGGGCTATTTTCCAGCCATGCAAAACTTGAAAGCTCGTAAAGAGTTAACTCAACTGTACAAATGAATATGCTAATCAGTGCATAATTTAAGTCTGAAGAAACATATTTATTGTGTCCGCTATTTGATTAGATGGCTTCAATGTTCAATTAATCAGTTACCTTTCAATATCATTCCTGAGAGCTGCTTAATTAATGTGTTGCACTGCAGCCCTGCTCATTCTGCTAGCTATCCCTCGCCCCATTTCAAATGACAAAACCCAGGAACTGAGCCACATAAAGACTTTATGTCAGTGCCAGGTGAAGGTTGATAAGTGGCTGGCTTTTTTCCTTTATTAGGTTAATCAAACCAATCGGCCTTATAGGACTTACATTTGTCAGAAAATGTTAATGGGTTGAAACTAATGAGAAAGAGAGGAGAAAAACCACCAAGAGAATGGTGGCACTGTTTGTATATCACGAGGCTCTATACTACTTTCATTAAACAGATTGTCCTCTCCTCTCTTTTCAAGTGATAAATTTAAAACAAACTGCTAATTGAGACAGTGGTATTCATAAGCTTATGTGTACAGTGATATTTTCCCAAGGTCTAATCTTTATAAGAAAACATTTATTAGATAGGATAAGTTCATACTATGAAAAGGCAAGATATAAATGGCACACATGAATAACAAATATAAAAGTATAAATGGAATGGCATAAGAAGTTACAAATGTCAATGAGTAAATGCAAATTGAAGGCCAGTTGGTGGCATGGTGGTTAAGGTGACTGGATCCCACATGGCCAACTGCACAATTTGAGTCTTGGACATATGGCTTGAAAACATGCCCAGCTAATGTACATGCTTGTCCAAAATCCCAAGAGGAGGATGAAGGAGAAGGAACTGAGGCATAGCCATCCTCCCTAGGGGATAATGTCTCACTTTACCTCTTTCTCTCTGTCTGTCTCTGGCAAGGGCATGATTCCTGTAGCAAAACTGGGGGGAAAAATAATGCAAATTGATACTGTTAACTTGTTCACTAAATTGAGCTCTTATCCCAAGAGGAGAATGGAGAAGAGATTCTAGTATAGCCAACCCCCTGAGGGGTGATTTCTCTCTCTCTCTCTCTTTCTTTCTCTCTCTCTTCTTTCCAGGTGTCAGAGCTGGAAGAGCAAGGAAGGAAGGGAATTTTGGATTTGGCAGGGGGTCAGGATAGACGTGATAGGCCATGGCAATGCTATGGACAGGTGCAAGGGCCTTGGGTCCCTCTGGATAGGTATTAGAGACACAGGAACATGCTTACATTACAATCAATGAAAACATGACCACGCTGGGCATGGATGCATACATGTCCCAAACCTCGACAGGATGGAGAATGGAGAAGGGATTGCAGTGGTATAGCCAACCCCCTGAGGGGTGCTTTCTCTCTCTGTCTCTCTCTGACAAGCACACGTTGCCCTATGGCAAAAATTGTCTAAAAATAAAATGACTTCAGTGTTATATTGAGTGCAAGGCTGCCTTCCCTGCTGTTTTTCTAGATATGCTCAGCAAATGGATGTTCATAGTTTTTCTAGCAATTGTTGATTCAAGCTTGAATAAGATTTATAAATCAACTATATAGGGTTTTCCTGACTACTACTTATATTTTACATGTGGTTATTTAATCAACTGAAACTCATTCAAGTACAGAAAGGTGGTATGTGTCTTCTAAATATGAATGTAGTAGCATGCATATGTAGACTTTTAGCTATGTTATGTTAAAATAAAGCTATTTCTAAGACAACCACATGAAAGCTTTTGTTTATAATCACCTTTAGGGGAAAAATTTCTACTTAGGCCAATTCTTGTACTATCTAAAGGTTAAGTTTAATCATAACAATGTACAAAATTTTTAAATTATCTGAGAAAGCAAAATGCTTTCTTATATAAAATATGCAAAGTTTAAGATTTTCTTAATGACTTAGGAGCGAGTGATCATCAATACAAATCCCAAACTAGTGCTCTCAAGGGCTATTTCTGGTATCTAGGATCATTTGCCTTTCTTCTAAATGTTACTACTACTGTGACCCTTCTCTCACCAGTAGAGTTATTTACTTATCTATATTCTGCTTTATGCTAAAGGATTTAATGTTCCTTAAAACATATTCTTTTAAAAGAGTTGTAAAACTAAAGTTAAGAGAATGAAGACATCAGCATACAGATGACTTTAGTAAAATCAATAATATCAGGCTAGGCATGATATCAGTACACATAGTGTGTGATATAAGGTGCTGTCTATTTATTGGAGGAAAGCTCTTCTGACTTGCCCAAACTATAGGGAGATGTTATATGTGCTGGGTATTTCTATGTTCAAAGATACAGAGAAACACTTTCCAGTGTCTTCTCGTCTTTCTGCATGCTCGCCATTCTACTTGACATGTCCTTCCACTTCTATCTTGGCTAACTTGGAAATCCTTCATCCTTTTCCCAAGTGGCATTGTCAGGTAACCTTTCTCTGTTGGACCATTATCTAAGACATATCACTGTGACTGTACGTGCACAACACTGCTATAATTGTTTGGTGATCTTTCTCTGCTGTGGTTTTGAAAGCTCCTTAATGGCAGTGTTATTCACTTTTGTGTCTTCAAAACCTAGCTCAGTATCTGAAAAATTATAGATAATCAGTAAGTATAATTTAGATTAATGAAAAGGTACTGGCAGTGTGCTGAAAAACCTAAACAATGTACTCATTACAGTTTGTTAGAACTATTTTTTTTTTAAACTTTCCTTAGTATATACTCAATTTGGGGGAAAAAAAAACAACATTATAGTTAAATCAACACAGTCCAGTCAGATATCTGCAACTAGAAATCACTTAACTCAAGATAATTTTTAATGAGTCAGAAGGATTGAAAATCATTATATAACCTGAAGACATCATTTTAACCAAATAGTTACTATATGCTAAGTGATAGTGAGTTCAAGGTTACCTTGACCGCAGGGATTCTGTGTCACTCCTCAAAGTATGGAGCGATGCACTATACCCAACAGTGGAAGTGGTCATACCAGTAATTTATAAGAAAGCTAGGCATGCACCTATTTATGTGGACGAAGAAAAGATCTTACTCTAGCACATGGCGAAATGCCTAATGTCATTAAGCATACCAGAAATAAAGATTATTCTAGGTGGTTGTTTTGCTTTTGTTTAGGATAATAACTAAGTCCCTTACCCATTCAATTATTCATAGAAATTTATAACACCATTTTAATACCAGGTACTTTTTGGGTGTGTCACAACAGAGACAAAAGCTTCCCAAGGTTGTAACTCCTTCCCACCTCATGTCCTAGCTGTCACCCAGTCATATTCGTAAGCACTCTCTCTATCTGCAAACCCTTGCAGAATGCAGAACGTTCCCCACACTTCCAAACCTCCATATGCCCTCGTGCTCCTGCACAAAATGCTCTTCTCTCTTTTCCCTCCAGGAAGATTTATCTCTTTCTCTGTGATGACCTTTTTGTCGCTTCTTCCCATCCTTGATCAGAGAAAGAAACTTTCTCTTTGACATGCATATAGCTGTCCTTTTTATACTTACATGATAATGATAACCCTAATGATTACAAGTGTTTGTGCGCTTGCGTTCCTTTCCTAGAAAACTGGAAAGACAGGGATGTTATCTTGTTCATCCTGTGTCCATGACAAATACTGGATATTCTACTAAAGGAATTACCAAATGGTCCCTTGCTTGCTTCAGGTGGTCAATAAGCTGATGGAGCTACCATGGGTCAAGCCCTTTTGTATATCGTATTTATTTGTAAAGTTGCCTTCTTCTTTCCTTTCCAATTATTCAATAGATCATAATCTGCTCTTGGACAGGGAGCTATACTCCCTGTGGTGTCCAGTAAAGGGCTCTGCATGTGGTAAGTACTCAATTCATAATTATTGAATTGCGTTTGAAAAGCCCTCCACCAGATTTCCCTGTACTTTGAACTTCCACAATGATGATTTAGTTGCAGGGAGGGGAAAGGTCCTGAAGGAGGTGTAAAGAAGGAATTGAGAAACTTCCCAGGACAACCAGTTCTCCTTTTATTATTTCCTTAGCTGTCTCCTGGCTGCCTATCTACTCTGACTGACTAATCCACAAACTTGGACAGAGAATGGACAGTGAACTGTTAGAGGAAAAGCCATTCCATGCAGTAGAAGCTCTATAGGAATAAAGTAAATAGAATTTTTTGCTGGCAGAAAAATGCAGAAGAAAATTGTTGAACACATTCATTCAAGGAGCATCTAGTAGAAGAGGAGGCAGGATCAGAACAGGGCTGGGGGAAGGGGCGCCGTCAGCGTGAGGCAGTTTTGACAGTGTGTGGTGGATACTCTCTTTGGTATGACTAATTGAGAATTGATTGTGCATGCAGAAAGGTTATGTTTTATTAAGGGAAACCTTTTTTCCCTTTTGTCGTTATGAAATCCGCTCTTCTGCAGATGTTATCCCTTCCCATACTAAACCCTCATTAATTTATAATTCACCACATTGCTTTAAAAGTGCTGCACAGATTTCCTGTTTCCCTCACATACCGTGCTTCTAATAGAGAAAGTCAAGTAGGATATAGGTTGAAATGATGCTTGTCTTGAGGGCTGCATGCCAGACTTGCTGGTGCCAAAACATTTCAACAATCCTCTCTTAGATCATCGTAAATGTTTCAAAGTGCCATTTTGCAGGCTCATGGAAGTGAATTTGGGCTCTAAAACAACTCTTTAAATATTGACTGTAAATTGACTCTGTTTTTTGAAATCTGGAGTCAAAGCAAAATGGTCTCCTAGTGAGACCCTGTTAATGTTGATGATAGAAACAGTCAGAGGGAGAGAGGCACAACTTTATTCAATGCAGATTCTGAAGGCAGGGGTAATAGAAACGGTGAGAAGGGAAGAATTGTCCCTGGTCTCATCCTCATTCTTTTCTCTGCTGGTAAATTTGACAGAACTTGGGAAATAATCGGATATACATATCTAATTTCTAATTGCCCAACCTGCCACTAGTGAAAATAGAAATTAAAGAAAGAATAGCATTAAGATCTTTTTTCTTTGAATTTCACTTCACAGATAATATCAGAAATAGGAGGATAAATTGATAATTTAGGTTATTTTAAAAATTTTTGCCAGAGGGCATCTGAATTTGCAGGACACACACACACAGAGAGAGAGAGAGAGAGAGAGAGAGAGAGAGAGAGAGAGAGAGAGAGAGAGAGAGAGAGAGAGAGAGAGCAGAGAGAGAGAGCACGAGAGAGAGAGAGCAAGAAAATTCTCGCCTGGGGGACAGTCACACCACAAATCCTTGTTCTCCATTTGTTCCTTCCTTCAGGAGTTTGAACATGTGCCAGGTGTATTTTTAAGTCTCTGGATCAGGGGCTCAGACCACACCTTCAGCCATGTGGGATGAAGCCACTTTAACAACCATGCCACCAGCTGGCCCTAGATGTATTTTTTTTTTAATGTGAATATACTTAATATGAGATATCTAAGAGATATATAGATAAGGGCCTCATATTATTTTAGAGACCACCAGTAAATTTGGAGAGTGTGTGTTTGTGTTTGTGTGTGCATCTGTATATATGCTTATGCACCTGTTGGGGTGTTTATAAAACTGGATTATCGTGAAGAGGTTAAAATCTCACATATTCCCCGGATTCCAGAGAGAATAAAAAAAGCAAGCGAAGAGGGGACTAACAGGAGCATTTTCGATCCTAATGGTGCAGTGGCTTTTCAGCTCTGGTTGATCACTTCCGAACAAGAATACAGGCCCCCTGTGACCAAATCTTGTATTTTTACAGAAGAAACAAGAACTGTGTTTTTCGTCCTGTTTTGTTTTGTTTTCCATTAAATCTGACTTGAATATCTGCAATCAACTAAAAAATTAAATTTTGTGATGGGCAAGTACAACACATAATATGAGACAAATTCAATCTTACAGGGTATAAATTTGAGACCTCTGGGTTAGTTTTAATGGGAGAAAAAGTCCTATGTTAAGGAATTTAGGAATGGCATGAAGCATTATATAAGTCCAACAAAATGTCAATGGAAAAACAATGGCTGAGCTTTAACTAGAACGATGTGAAAAGTGGAACTTTCCCTGAAACTTGAAGGCTAGGTGGCTATCCTTGGCAATGAACCAGGGAGAAACAGAGAGAATGCCTTGGGCAAACGGTGAATACCTTACTCTGAGGAGAAACAAAGAAAGGACCATAGCCATTTCTTCTAAATCCTAGCACATCTGCTCTTCTGTGCTCTACCATCTCCTATTTGATACAAGATAAACTAGAACTGTTCATTCATTACGCAGATGTTTATTCAGAACCTACTATGTGCCAAGAACTGTTCTGGGTCCTGGGGTACAATGTCTGTGATGGATTCAGGTCAAATTCAAGCCACTCTAGTTGCATTTTAATTATTCTAGAAATAAGTGACATTACTACAGAGTTTCCATAATCCTCGGGAAATATAGTCAAAATATTAATATTTGAACTTGGGAGCTCTACACCACACTTCAAATACTTGATCAAATATTTAGTAAACGAGTATACAACAGTACCATGTTTATAAAAATGTGTAAAAATATTAGAAATGAGTAACCAAACTAAAAGAGCAGCTTGACGAGTTAATGCACATTTCATTCAATGACCGTTGAGTGAACACGTATCATCAGGTCAAATGTTAAGATCAGTACAAGCAGCGTCTTTACTTTGCATCTTTGGCTCTGATATACTTTGATAAGGTGGCAAATGGGTTTGCAGAAAGAGATAGGTAAAGGAAGTAAGAGAAACAACTATTTTTGGAGAGTGACTCTAGTATGACCCCCAAAGGTCTTTGATTATATAAATATTGTATATAAAATTTCATTTTATTAAGAAATTACATATTATTATAAATATTAAACATATTTGGCTTCTAGTTTCAGCAAACACATATCTATATCTATATAAACATACATTCATATATATAAACATACATTCATATATATAAACATATATATACACACACATGTATGTGTGTCTATATACATACACACATATATATGTGTGTGTATAAATATATATATATATATGTGTGTGTATAAATATATATATATATGTATATATATATATATATTTAGGTTTCTGCCATAGAGCACATATGCTCACCAGAGACAGAGAGAGGGAAAGTGAGAGAGAGAGAAAGTGAGAAATCACTCCCTAAGGGACTAGGGCCTATCTTCCATTCTTTTCTCAGAATTTTGGGCAAATACACACCTGGTATGATTTTCAAGCTACTGGGTCAGGGACTCGAACCACAGTCAGCCATGTGGGAGCCTAGCACCTTAACCACCATACCACTTGCTGGCCCCCACCTTTATATTCTTTTAAAAATATGAACAGTCTAGTTTATAATTTGAATATGTTCTATGTCAAAGGACCCATCTCTGGAAGTTACAATATAATACCTTTCAAAATTAATTACCCTAGTAACCAACAACTATGAGTAAGTTAGTCCTGGGCAGGGTGGGGGATAACCACTCAGGCATTTACTGCCCTCGTGAAGTAAACTGCAGAATGTAATGTTAACACAACATTGGTATTGATGTTTCAACCTCAGAATTACATTTTAAAAACGATCAAACTGTTGAAAACCATGCCAAAAGCATTAGTTAAAGTCTAGGTAGCTTAATATAAAATATGTACTTACAAAGCTTGCATTGCCTAGTGACATCCAGTTCAAAAAATACTATATGGCTGCCCTAACCTTTGATTCGTTTCTCACAGTCTTCTTCTCCAGGCTCTTTTCCAAGACACACAGAATATTAGCTGTGCACTCTCTAAATTTAACTCGAAAATTGAGAGAGATCAGATCCATATATATAAGAAAAATAAAGTGTCAGCCTGACCATCTTCAATCTGTATCTTGGATATTATTTTTTAAAGCTACACTTCCATAACTGGCATACTACATAACAAATATAATGCAATTTAACCTCATTTTGTGTGTACTTTTTACAAAATCATACTTTAATCATGAAAAGAGATACAAGTCAATATGCACTTAATAATTTTGAGTTAAAAAAATGGATCCCCCAAAGGAACATCCCGGTATTTGAATTTTAGTCGTATTTCACCTCCCTCAGTCCTATTTCTAGTGTGTCAGCACAACATTATCTTGGGTAGCAGCCATTACAGTGGTTTTTCCTCTAATGCTGGCTCTGTTGTATACATTTTACTGCCTGCCCTGATGGAATTTTTATCTTCGCAAATGTGTTTCCTAATTCATCTTTCTCTGTGTACAGTAAACTTTAGTCTATATGCTAAAATGTTGAAAGTTATTGCTACCTTGAGGTTATATAACTTTAAAAACAGAATTCTCCACAGTGAACAACTTGACTTACTTTCTTATGACGTTTTTATGAAAAAAAAATAAGACTTTCTTGCTCTGTTTTTGAGTTTGCAATTTTCAAGAATTAGACATTTGGAATGTTTTGAGAAAAAGAGGATTATTCAGTGGGCACCTATATCACAAGGCTACTCTAATTCTCTTGAAAAGTTAAAATTTGCAATTACTTTTTAAAATCTTTTGTCAGCTTTCGGAGATAACACAGATGTTTCCTTTATTTTTTTTTTTCTTTTTCACAGTGAGTGTGCTGTAATATGTCACTGTGGAATAGTGAGACAGTGGCTTCAGAGATGCAATGAAGCTATGTGAAAATTTTGAAGATTTGTTTTGTTATTGGATATTTCCCCTGAAATCATTTAGCCAATGGAAGGAATAAAATTTCCTGTGGACTACAATTTACTTTATATGGATGGTTGGCAGTTTCTGTAATTTGCATCTTTCTTAAAGAAGGTTTATATAATGCACAGATATTTTATTCACTGCAGTCAAGAATAAAAGTAAAATAACAAACTGTGCCACTCATTTTCTCATATTTAGTGCCTGTGAAATGTCTGCTGCTCTCAAAGAACCAATCTGGAAACTTCTATATCAGTTTTAAGTGGTACATGGAACAGGGGACAGTCATGACTCACAGTTGAGTGTGTGTTTTTTCTAGTCCACCTAGATTATTAGAAACTATCGTTAAAATTGGATTTTTAAAAAATCAAAACTTTCAGGGACAGCAGATGGCATAGTGGTTAAAGTCTGAACTTACACAGAGCTGACCTTGGTTCAGGTCCCAGACCTGGTGGCTTGAAACTCATGCCAGGCACAAGTGTATGAATGCCCAAAATCACAAGAGGAAAATGGAGAAGGGATTGTGATACGGCCATCCCCCATGGGGAGTGATTTTTCACTTTCTCTTTCTTTGTCTCTTTATCTCTTCAGTGAGTGCACACACCCTATAGCAAAAATCTCTCTTAAAAAGGAGAGATCAAGGGACCAGCAGTTGGTGTAATGGCTGTGTCGCTGGACTCCCATGTAGTTGACCATAGTTCAAGTCCTGGATCTGGCAGCTTAAACTCATGCCAGGCACGTGTGCGTGTGTGCCCAGGATCCCAAGAGGAGAATGGAGAAGGGATTGCGGCATGACCATACCCCCTGGGAGGTGATTTCTTGCTTTCTGTCTCTCTTTCTGGCAAGCGCACACGCTCTATAGCAAAAACTTATCAAAAAAAAAAAAAAAAAAGAGAGAGAGAGAGAGATCAAAACGTTCACTAAAAACTTCTTCAAGAGATCTTTGACTCTATGAAATGTAATATAATCGCTAAATAATTGAAAAAATTAATATATTAATAAAATATTAACTTATTAGTATTTTCAAATTATACATAATCCTGGTTCTCAAAAGGATAATATTTCTGTGTACAGAATTTTTAGGTTAAAGAAAAAAAGATGGTTAACAGAAAGAAGTGTTTTCTGTGTAGCAAAGAAGGCAAGCACATCTTAGTCCAGTATGTTCAAGTGAGGGGACTAGATTTTCCTTTATTTTCTCCTTTATAAATGTAAGCACATGAGGACAAAGACTTGCTTTTCATTGCATTGGATGCCCTTGGAATAACAGATTTTTTTTTAACTTTATAGAAAACGGTATTTATCATCAAAGGAGGAAAAAAAAAAAAAAGCTCTTATCAAGGAGTAATACTTCCCAGAAGAGGTGACTGCATTTGCTGATTAATAGGATTTTAATATGAGTACTCTGATTGTCTTTGCAAAAGTAGCTGCAAATAATATTATAGTGGAAATAGTTGGCAAGAGACAAAAGTATAAGGGAATAATTTCTGGAGGTTATATCAAAATCCTGTGCTTTGAATATTTTTGGATATAACTTATATATAGCTCTTATTGGTAGAGTTGAACCAGTGTTGAGATACATTCAACAGTGAAGCCAATAGCTAGTCAACAAATAAAGCATCTTCATCACTCCAGCTGGTTCCGTCATGTCCCCTTTCTAGTCAATCTCTCCTATCATTTCCCATAACCGGTGTTTCCGTTTCTGTTATTGTATTAGATTAGCCAAAATCAGTCAAGGGCAAGATGGGCTCTGCAAATGATAATTAGAGTAGAGCAAAATATATGTAGAAAAAAAGGGAGAACTGGTGAGGGAAATGAAATGGCAGTTACTACAATGAAGACGTTTACATTTACTAGTTATTCGTGGATTGATGAGCTTGCTGCCAGTTTGAGCATGATGTCAGGAAGTAGCCATCTTTAGCACACACCTTGGTGCTCATTACAGCTTTGAAGAGGTATTTGGTTTATCTGAATACATGCCTGACAATCTTCCACATATTGAGGACATTTTTCATTTTAGTTTCTACTGCTACCTTTATTATAAATAAGCATTAAAGTCATTCGTTAATGAAATCATTTTTTAAAACATGATATTTGGGGAAGAGTAGGTGGCATGGTTGTTAAGGTACTGGATTCACATAGGCCTGATCGGGTTTGAGTCTTGGATCTGGCAGCCTGAAAATCACGCCAGGCATGTGTACATGCATGCTCCATATCCCAAGATGAGAATGGAGGAAAGGGGATTACAGCATGGCCATTTCCCCTTGAGGGTGATTTCTCATTTTGCTTCTTATTGTCTCTGTCTCTCTCTGGCAAGCATACATGCCCTATGAAAAGAGCAAAAAAGAGAGAGAGAATTTTTGCACCTTTAATTGTACACAAAAGTATCTTTATTATAGGTTAAGCCTGACCAGGGGTCTAGACTACTGCATATTACCAAAGCTAAATACTTTCAAAGCTTGACCAGGAGTCTAGACTACTGCATATTACCAGAGCTTAATAGTTTCTGACTTTAAACACCAGGAAAATGCAAGAAGGCAGTTGTCCTTAGAAACTCAACTGTACAGTGTCCATTAACAAAGCGATGCCAGTTTGTAACTTAACTGTTCCATAAAATACTGATTTTTGCATTCATCTTCTGTTGAAAGCAGTCCTCATACATAGTCTCTAATATCTATTTTTTACACATTTCTTTCACCATTTATTTATTGGCCTTTAAGTTTCAGCTCCAAGAACATGGTGACCGCTGCCTTTTTACTCCTACTCCATGGTTATGTCCTCAATTGGTCATTCAGGGGAAGCCACTGCCCCTGTGAGTCCACATTCTCTTCATTTTCAATTTTCAATGTTTCTACTTTGTAAGTGTCTTTCTGGCATCTTGAATGCTTTTTCAAGAAACTGTGAATGAATAAGCCAGGGTGACTATGCTTTTAAGTACAAATAGCAAGCATTTCAGCAATTAGGGCCAGAGATCAGGCAAAGTATTCTCTCTCTCTCTCTCTCTCTTTTTTTTTTTTTTTTTTTTTTTTTAGTTTTTTTTTTTATTTTAAAAACAGAGAGACAAGAGAGATAGAAAGCAAGAAATCACCCCCAGGGGGGATGGCCAGGTCGCAATCTCTTCTCCTCCATTCTCCTCTCGGGAGCTTGGGCATGCACGCACACTCCCCCAGTGTGAGTTTAAGCCACTGGGTCTGGGACTCGAACCACAGTCGACTACATGGGAGTTCAGCGGCATAGCCATTACGCTAACTGCTGGTCCCAGGCAAAGTATTCTTTACCACTGTGCCATCTTCATATTCTTATTTAACAGTTACCCATTTATTAAGGCTGCATATGAATTCTCCCTGTATAATAAGTGTTTAAGTGCTTTTCTTGTATTCATTTGTTTTTTGTGACTTCTAAAAAAATTCCTTCTTTTCCCAGCCACATTAGTTATCAAAGCCATTCTTTTTCATGTGCCAAGATGTTGCTCTAAGGTTAAGGTGTCCATCCAACTTAATCAAGAGGTGACTGTCCTCTGATATCTCTGAGACATGCAGAATAGAAAGGCTATAAACCCTAAATGTTTAGAACATTGTTTCAACACATATTAATTAGTGACAAATGACTTGAATTGATTCTATCTAGATCCAGGTCAAATGAGCAAGCAGATACTTGACTCTTTAGCCTCCAATACTAGAAGCCTTGGCTGTTAGATTTTTTCCACCTGGAGGCCTAGTGTCTAATCTCAACAGCTTGAATGAGTTAGACTTTTGATTTTATCATTTCTGCATAGGGTGCATAGGCTCTGCAAAAGTGATTTGCACTAAGCAAGCTCATCAGAAACTGATTTATAGAGCAAAATGGCATTTTATCAATTTGTAATTAGAATAAAAAGAGCACAAGCTTTGAAATTGCACAGAATGGTTTTAATTTCAACCTCACCAAAGCTATGTAACTTTGGATATGTAATTTAATCTCTCTGAACTTAATTTTTCCATTTGTTAAATGAGTATAATACTCTTCAAGACTCTAGTGAGAAGTACATAGGCTATATGCCAAAAACTCATAGGAATTTCCCTGGAATATACTAGGTGCTAAATAAATCTTAGTTTCATTTTTTTCACTCCTGTTGAGAACAGGAATGTATATTGAATAAAAGTTTGGAACACTTGTCTGTAGATTGGTGCAAAATGGCAATCTACAGATAAATAATTGTTTTATGAACATAGGATCACACAAAGGATGATTATTTTTATGTAGCTGCAGTTGCATATGCTACTAAGACGTTGTTTACCACCAACTAGAATCATATGAGAGGCCCAGGCTTGATTCCTGGATCATCCTAACAGCTGGACATGATGGCATGCAACTCAGGGAGGATGAGTCAGGATGGTGACACAGTGAGACCCTGTTGTAAAATACCCAAAGAAATAAGTAAATGGGTAGGCTAATAAAAGAAGATTACACTTAGGAACAATTGAAGTGAGGAATCTTATTTTGCAGAATACCACTGTGGCTCTTGTAATATTATACATCCTGTGATCATCAGGGGCTTAGACATCTCATAAGACTGATTTTCTCATTTTTCATTCTTCACATTCAGTATTTCAGTACTAAAGTCTGTAAGTGGAAATTGCCTGTTGTCCCATGAAAAAGTAATGGGAGTTTATGCCAACCTGCAAGAAATTTAGGTGTGGTGTGGGATACAGGGAATAATACAATAATTAAAATAGAATGTGCCGATTTCTTCACTGAGACGTGTGTAAGTGTGGTAGGAGAACAAATTGGAGGTTTAGGAGACGAGGAATGCCCAATCCAAAGTAAGCATGAACCTGAAAGGTAGCAGGAAATAATGAGATAACCTTTGACCAAATTTTTGAGCTTACTGCTTTCTTTCTCTGACACTACTATAGGTCCAGATATATAATTATAAGAGATGTTATAAGATCACTTTGTTAATGACAATAAAGACAAGTTAGGACAAAATTCAGTTGGTTAGCCATTTATTCTTTTGTTGGCTAGGTAGTAATGCTAAGATCCAAGGCATAGTTAAGACTGTTCTAACCCTTCCTATAATATATAATAAAGTATTTTTTAACAGTCAGACTGTATCTGTAACTTTAACCAGTACCTATTCATTTATATTGATATTTGAAAAAGGAATAAAAATATTCATCATTTTTACAGTCTGTTAACATTACTAGAAAATTAACCCATGAATATGTCATCATGAAGAAGATTGTTCCATGACCCTGGTAGGCAATGCTCATGAAAGGTTGCTGATAGAATTTGCTCTTCCATTTTTATCCCTTTCTGAGAAACAGTTCCATATACCAGGACTGAACAGGACCATAAACAATGACCAAGAGTACATAAAAGTAGTGTTTAGTTTAGTATCATATTGTGTTTGTCCTCAGAATGTGAGCATGGCATATCTGAACGCGTTTGTGTTTATTTAAATGGATGCTGTATGTTCATTGCAATCTTTTATTTCAGATATTGTATTTTTCAGTGTTCGAATTTTATTGGGCTCTTTTATATATTTTTTATCTTTCCTCTTTGTTTACTGATCTTGAGCATAAAGGTTTATGGTTTTGAGCATAGTTGCTATTTCAATCATCTGTGTCTGAAAAGAGCTAGTCTTTTGTGATTGTCTTTTCACTACATGTGAGCAGCCTTATTATGTTTTTCAAATTTTTAGTATTTCTGAATTGTATATCAGATATTGGGAATGATTGTAGAGATTCTAGATTCTATAATATTTCCCCAAATAGTGTGGTTTTGGTTTGTTTTCTGAGGCAAGTAATTCAGAATGGTCTCTCTACTACTCTAGGTAGTAGCTAAAATTTCTGTCCAGAGCTTTAAGACTCGTTGGTTTTCTTACTTTCTTACTGTATAGTTCAGAGTTTTGCTTGATCTTAGACAAAGTTTATAAATACCATTTGCCTTGCTTCCCCTCTCAGCTTCCTCTTTTTCTGGATTTTCTCCTCACTCCCCATGCTGTTTTCATAAGCCAGTAAAATTATAGACCTTATCATTTCTCATAAAACTTGAAGGCACTGGAGAGAGACCAAAAGCAGAGAGTAGAGAAAAGTCTACTGTCAACACTAGAAAAAGAGAAGAGCACTGTGCAAGTTTGGATGCGTTTCCTGGTTTTACAGGATGGCTGAAGGCAAGAAAGAACATCCTACATGTACATATGCATTTCACAGTTTGTAGTTTACTGTTTTGCATG
>NW_006159649.1:2081881-2086872 GCF_000334495.1 Tupaia belangeri chinensis
GGAAATTGGTCTGTTCAGACTATGGAAGCAGAACTACACTTTTAAAGTACTATTTCATCATTCTGAAATACTTTTGAAAGTAATATGCCTAAAGTTATTCTATATTCTCCCAGATTATCAACCATTTAAGATTCAATTATAGTCTTAATGGAACCTTCTCTCACTGCACTAGCTGACAATATGATCTGCAGCTTATACTGGAACTTAAACTCTCTGAGTCTCGGTTTTTATGTCTACTGGTATAGAAATACAATTATTACCTCACAGATATATTATAAATATTAATGATATCATATGTATATTACTTATGGGGACTTCAAACATTTGGTGGAAGCATGGAATTAAAGTACAAGTGTATTTCGGTGCAAACAATTTTGAAATCTATGCATAGTTTTTTTATAATACGAATCTTCCCAGAACGTTTTGAAGATGCCTCATTTATAGTACATGCACCTATTCTTTTTGTGTGGTTGACATATAGTAAATACTTAACAAATGGTAGGTTTAACTGGTCTACAATTGCTGCTCAAATTGAAAAGTCAGATGTTTTTGAATGCTAAGGTCTTAGAAGGCTGAAATGAGGGACCAAGATTAAAGTGTTCTGTACATGGGCCAGCGGGTGGTGTAGTAGTCAGAGGTCTGTACTCTCATATGCGTGATTCAGGTCCCAGACTCAGGGCTTGAAAATTACTCTGGGTGTCTGTGTATGCATGCCCAATATACCAGGAGGAGAATGGAGGAGAAGGGATTGCAGTGTGGCCTTCTGCCCTGGGGGGAGAGGTGATTTCTCACTTTCCCTCTCACTACTTCTCTCTGTTTTTCTGTGGTGAGCACACATGCCCTATGGCCAAAGACTGACAAAAAAAAAAAAAATTCTGTACATTATCAATATTGTTTACTAAATAAATAAACTGAAAATCATTTGTGAAGGAACGAGGATCACTATGCAACCGCTCTGTTCTTTCCTTGGATCTTAATACCTTCAATAAAAATGAAAAAAAAAACTTATACAATTAATTGGTAACTCAAAAGAACATACATAGCAAGTGGATCTTTTGAGTGACAGTAATTAATGAATATATTTGTGTCAAGTAACAATAAGATAAGCAACCATGCAGGTGGGAGTTAGGAAACAAGTGTTTATCAGTTAAATTGCAATTAAAATAATTCACCTTTTGATAATTGAAAATTGTTCGTACCTATAAAATTGATTACAAGTTATTAAAAGTAACATTAACTATAGTACTTAGTTCAGCAGAATTTTTAACACTCAGATTTGAAGGAAAGAGAAAATGAGGGGGTAGAAAGAAAGTGATAAACAGAACCTATTTCAGAAGAGACCTTTCTATGGCATCTCTTAAAGATTAGATCTAATACGGACCAGCAGTTGGCGTAATGGCTGTGTTGCTGCACTCCTACGTAGTCAACTGTGGTTCAAGTCCCAGACCCAGTGGTGTGTGAGCTAGGTGCATATGTGTGGGTGCCCAAGATCCCGAGAGGATGGAGGACAAGAGATTGCGGCGTGGCCATCCCCCCCGGGAAGTGATTTCTCACTTTCTCTCTCTCTCTCTCTTTCGGGTGAGCGCACACACTCTATGGCAAAAACCTCTCAAAAAAAAAAAAAAAAAGATTAGATCTAATAAGTCCAAACTCCTACACCATCCCATAAATGTGCAGTAAGAATTGTGACTCATAATGATAATTCTGAGTTATGTGAGCTAACTAATCAAAATATATTTATTCTCCTCCATAGATTATATTTAATAAATGGAGAAAGAGATTACATCATTTTCAAAAGATTTTTAGGAAGGATTGCATTTTTTTATTATTATTACTATTTGGAGAAGTTTTTGCTACAGGACGTGTGTGCTCGCTGGAGAAACAGAAAGCGAGAAATCACGCCCCCTGGGAGTATGGCCATGCCGCCATCCTTTCGCCTCCTGTCTTCTCTTGGGGTTTTGTGCACGTATGCACACACACCTGGGATGAGTTCTAAGCTGCAAGGTCTGGGACTTGAACTGCAGTCAACTACATGGGAGTCCCAACTATGTGGAAGGTGACTATGATCCCACCTGCTAGTCCCAGGATTGAAATCTTTATAAAAGTACTTTTTCTCCCTAATAAAAGTTTATGAGAACTTTAGTTAGATTATTCCATTCTCCAAGTATTGTACTCTATATTATTATAGAAAATGTTCTTTGACCTCCAAGCTGTTCTGTGAAAGATTACATTTATTTTTGTGCTAATTTTCTGTCAACTGCCCAAAAAGAATGGGAAAGAAAATGGGAAAGTCTTTCATAGGTATACATGGACCAATTTATTGGTTATCTCCATTTAATTTAAAGATTACTTAAAACCCTTGATTAGTATAAAAGTGATCAAACTTCACAGTGTGAAGAATAAGATTCTCTTTTGTTCAATAATTATATAGTTCTCTTTTGGAAGACAGAATTTAAATTTAATTTGGCCAAACTGTTGAAGGAAGAAATTTATGTGAAAAAATAATGTCATATTCTTTTTTTTTTTTTTTTTGAGAGGTTTTCACTATAGGGCACGTGCGCTCGCCAGACAGAGAGAAACAGAGAAAGAAAGTGAGAAATCCCCCCCCAGGGGGGATGGTCACGCTGCAATCCCTTCTCCTCCATTCTCCTCTTGGGATCTTGGGCACGCACGCACACGCACCCGGCGTGAGTTTTAAGTCACCGGGTCCAGGACGTGAACCGCAGTCAACTACATGGGAGTCCAGCGACATAGCCATTACGCTAACTGCTGGTTCCCAAAAATGTCATATTCTTAGAACTTCCTGGCTATAAAAACTTGATTATTAAAAACAAAATAAAAATTCTGATTATTATCCTATAAAAAGGGCAGTAAGTGAAAAATGGATGTAAATAAGAGGCGTCAACTTTTTCAGCAAGACAGATTTGGCCATGTGAACAACTTCTACATCAATACTATTGATTTTTTTTTTTAAAGAGAGATTTTTGCTGTAGGGCATGTGTGCTTGCCAGAGAGACAGACAGAAAGTGAGAAATCTCTCCCCCCAGGGGGGGATGGCCATGCTGCAATCTCTTCTCCTCCATTCTCCTCTTTGGATTTTTGTATGCACACACATGTGTCCAATATGAGTTTTAAGCTACTGGGTCTAGGACTCGAACTATGGTCAACTACATGGGAGTTCAGTGATACAACCATTATGCCATCTGCTGGTCCCAATACTATTGAATTTTAGACTAGCTATGTTCTGGTGAAATAGCTCACAAATTGGGGTGGGAGTTGGCCAGCTGAAACTTAAAGCTTATTCTTTTATTTTACTAGCAAGAAGTGATCCATTTTGTGTTTTTAGTAATCCTTGGATTAATCAAGAAAATCAGTAACTTTTTGAAGCCAAAGAATATGTTTTATTAATAGTTTTAAAATTCTTTATGTCTTTTGTTTAAGCTCTTTTTTCATTCATTGGAAATTACTAAATCAGAAACAGAATAGGTTTATCTGCAAAGATAAAGATTAAACTATATAAGATTATGTCTATTTCTAACTATGTAACATGTACAAAGAGAATCTTACCCAAAATGTGCTGCAAAGTCACAGTTGAGAAGGGCAGGACATTTAATTTAAAACATATTATTTGGCCTACATTTATTTTAATGATCACACATTTTGGGATTGGATTATGTGTTTTGTGATAAATTTGTAAAGCAGTTTCTGCAGCTTCACCCACCCTCTCCCAGATGTGACACCTAAAAAAAGAAAAAAAATCCTGGAATGTTGGTTTGTTTCTGACTCATTATCAGAGTAAGTAATAACACTCTATGTAGAATAACATTCTTTAGAGATTGCTAAGAATTATGAGAATAGGAACCAGCAGTTGAATTTGGGTAGCTAATCTCACAGCAGTTGAATGTTGTTGATGGTTAACAGATCAACAGTCTGTGTAGCCTTAGCTTGATTTTTAGGCAATGCTATGGAGACTCATTCACCTATGAATTAATTTATTTATTTTAACTTTTCTGGTTGGAAAAAGCAATATACATAAAAATCCCTAACGCCTGAGCAAGAACTAGCTTTCAGAATTGTTTTCACTTACACAAGACAACAGACCAGAAGAGCTTTGAATATTAAAGTTGAAATCTCTCAGGTCTTAACTTGATATCAGACAACCCCTGGAAATTAATAGAAAGAGAAGTTGCCTTGCTCATCCTAAAAGAGGTTGATCATTTCTATAGTGAAATATGAAGCCACCTAATGCCTTAATTCTAGTGTCCTCTTAATCATAGGTAACTCAGTTCTTTATGTCTTCTCTAAAACAAAGAGCAACATGACAGTATACCTTTATGATGGGTCTAGGAATTGAGAATCAAATAAGAATACAAAAATTTAATAAGTATTTTTAATTTCTTGTTCCAGGGAAGGAACATCCTTGTTTTACAGATTGAGATGACTGAAAATTCAAAACGCTGAATAATTTACCAAAGGTTATGTTTAATGAGAACTAGAACGCATGTTCTCAAGTATGGTGCTGTTTGACTGCCCGAAGATTCCTCAACTTTTCATCTGTAAAATAAGGATAGTAATATTTGATTCATAATGTAGTTAGAATGACTAAATAGAATAATGTCTCCATTTTGAACAATTAGTAAGATAAGGTAATTTATAAACATAAGATATTAATACTATGAAATGGGCACATAGTAAGTTTTTAATAACTGGTTTAATAAAGAAAAGAATTAATAAGGTAGAGCAGGAAAAAGAATTTAAGCGTGTTTAACCACATAATTTCAATTTTAGGTTCAATCCTGGGTTCAAACATCTTGTTTTCTGACCACAACATAGAGTTCTAGCTTACTTTCTTTAATTACCTGATACACAAAGGCCTTGACATAATAGGAAAGTATTTTCTTTTCACCATTGATCAACCTCTCATTTTTTTAATTGCCAGAGGTGCCCCCATCAGAGAGAGAGAGAGAGAGAAAAGGAGAAAGAGGGAAAGA
>NW_006159649.1:2086938-2090944 GCF_000334495.1 Tupaia belangeri chinensis
GGGAAAGAGAGAGCAAGAAAAAGCATGCATGCCCTAGTAGGTTGTGGTCACATAGCAATCCTTTTGCCTCCATTTCTCCAACCTGTCACCACACACACACACACACACACACACACACACACACACACAGAGTGTGTTTTACATGCCACCAGGGCAGGTTTAAACCAATTGGTCATTTGGGATTTGGGTCCCAATACCCAATACTTAACCACTGTCCCATGGGGCTAGCCTAGTCTTCTCCAATCTTGTCTTCACTTCCTCCTTATGAAGCGTATATTTAAGTCTTTTATTGTAGTTAGAGTCTTACAAACTATAGCTCTCTATCCCTTTCATCTTTCTTTTTTTCTTACTTAGCAAACCCCAAACCTTTATAAATCATATCTAACCATCTACTTATTCTGGTTCTACACACAAACTTGTGTGTTCATATGTGTGTGTTTATATCAGTCTGGGCTCATAGAAAGTTTGTGACCACACATCTCAGATAAATACCACTACTCAGGGCCCTGCAATCTGGCCCTAGCACATTCCATTCTCCTAAGCTTGTTTTCTCACCAAAGCTCATTATGACTGAAAAGTATGTGTACAGCACTCTCATCCACAGGGTTTCACAGCACGTTTCGTCTCCTATGCTAGCCTCTCCCACTGAAGTGCTGGAAAAGTATTTAGGTCATTTAAGTCACCAGCCTATGCAAACTGCTGACCATAAGGGGGAACCAGACAATTATTTAATAAGTTAGAGCAGCTGCCTTCAAGTATCTGTACAGTCTAGTTATTCACAAGGTTACTGACACGATTGAAACTATGCTTTTAAGGGCAATAAGTACTTAATTACTAACTCCATTATTATGACTATGTACGTGTGGTTCTATCAGTGCCTGTGGGTCCGTAAGTACCACAGGTAGTGGTTAGGTTTTGTAGCATTTGGTTTCACCGTCTGTAATTGGGAAAGTATCCTTTGAGGTTTTAGCAATTACCTGAAGCATATGCTGTTTTTCCAACAACATCAAATAGATTATGTAGACTTTGTTACAGGAATTTTGATGCTGGCTCTGTTACTTGCCCTCCCTTAGTTCTGAATTAAAGATGTAATCAGGCGCTGAGCAGAACTGCTGGTATGCACTCCACATGCCAGCTCCTCTCAGAGTATGTATGAAGCAACGTCACATGTTTATGTATGTGCCCTGGCTTGCCTATAAAGCCGTTCTTAGACTAGATATCATATGAGACATTTTGTGAAAATGTATTTACTCTGGTTACCTAAGAGGATGTTCAGACTGATTAAATTGTGCCCACAACATGAGGTTAATACTTAAGAGATTCACACAAACCATATGTAACTTCATTTATAACTGGTCTAATTTTTAAGTTCTGCTCTCAATGACAATAAAAATGTTCAGATGCAAGTATTTTCTTGGACAAAAAAAAAAAATGAAATCAGTTTTACAATCATTTTATATTTGAGAATAGTTTCTTATTTTTTCTATTAGGGAGTAAATGATTTCTGCTTATTACTTTGTAAATGAAAAAAGTGGAGATCATTAACAGTAAACATGACCATAATTTTAAATTTAACATTTTAATAATTCACTTATAATATTTATAAGAATGACTGTTTTTTACACCACTTTTGGCTTCCAGTTCTTTTTATTTTCATCACATATTAAATGCTTTATAGGCCCAGCTGTGGTACAGGTGATAGGGCCCTGCTGTGTGATATGGGAGTCACCTGGGAAGGATCAGGGTTCAGATCTGGTGTCTTTTCAAATGTACATGCCCAAGGGTAACCTGTGATCCTGGCTGACTGGACGGCTAGGGACAGGAGGCCGTCAGGGCATGGCAAGACCCTGTCAAGAGTCCCTATTTGTGGGAACCAGCAGTTAGTTATGTCGCTGGACTCCCATGTAGTTGACCACGGTACGCGTCCCGGACAAGGTGGCTTAAAACTCACGCCCGGCACGTGTGCATGTGAGCCCAAGATCCCGAGAGGAGAATGGAGGAGAAGGGATTGCGGCGTGGCCAGCCCCCCTGGGGGTTGATTTCTCGCTTTCTGTCTGTCTGTCTCTCTCTGTCTGTCTGGCGAGCGCACACGTCCTATAGCGAAAACCTCTCCAAAAAAAAAAAAGGAATCCCTATTTGTCCCTCACTCTCGTAAGAATTATGTAAGTAAACTTAAAAACAAACAAACTTGTTTTACAGGCTCCAGTTAATTCGTTTGTTTAACTGGTCAGTCAGTTAAAAATCATTTCCCGGAAGGGCAGGTGGCCTGGTGGTTAAGACACTGAACTTCACATGGCTGAGCATAATTTGAGTTCTGGATCTGGTGGCTTGCTTTTTCACTTTCTCTCTCTGGTCAAATTAAAAAATAATCATAATACACTAAATTAAATTAAATAATTATTTTTTAAAAAGTCATTCCCATGGCAGTTCAATTAGAGTAAAACTTATCTGATGATCTAACTGTGTGAATGAGGTATGGCTGGGGTGTTCAGCTCGGGTAACCTGCTGTGGGCTGAAACCTGGAAGGCATTATTAACCTGTTTCTAAAGTTTTTATTTTATTTTTAATTGACACATAATGCTTGTACATAGTTCAGAGGTACAGTGTGATGTTTCCATCCATGTATAATTATCAATGATGGCTTTTTAAGCATATCTCTCACCTCATACACTTACCATTTCTTTGTGGTAAGAACATTCAGAATCCTTTCTTCCAGCAATTTCGAAACGCACAATATAATGTTGTTAACCATAGTTATTCTACTGTGCAATACAACACCAACACTTATTCCTGCTAGGTGTTTGCTTACACTGTCAGTGTGAGCAAGGGGGATTGTTCTGAAATTTGCATTTTGAAATTAAACCATTAAGGAAAGTCTAATAATACTGAACATTTTTAAGTTTATAGTTTCCTCAATAAATACAATTTGAAATGGCACACATGATTATATAATATCTTTCATGTGAGTTTAATTCGTATGCTAGCAAAATTTAGAATGAGATTTAAAAAAAACATGCTCTGAGAAGTCATTCAGGTAAGTCTACAGAAATGAAACACTAAATTGCAATGTATGTTCTGTTCATCTAGCTATGTTGTGTACCTGTTTGAACCTAATTTACTGGCTAAGTTAGCATTTTCACTTAAGAAGGCATTTTCTGAGTAGATAGAATAGATCTATAACTTTTTGTTATCTGGGACATAGGTTTTAAATACAGAAGGCTTAATCACGCACATACACATGATTTTGTAGTCGTTTTTAGCATCAAATAGAATGATTTTTAAAGTTTATGTTCAACAAGGCATCTGATTATCTGAATAAATTTAAGAAAAATAGCTTTTCTACAGTGTTTCTGATTATTAGGCTAGCTCTCAACCTGAAGAAACTCACACCTGCCATAGTTTTTCCAGAACTTTATACTCTCTCATGTCCACCTCTTTTCTCTGCATTTGTTCTCAGTCATCATCACTAAGCTCGAATTCGCCCTTAAAAAATGATTTTCATAGCCCTATTTTCTGCCACTCTACTAACTACTACTTTCCTTCTCTTTCTTCCTTTTACAGCCACATTTCTTACAAGTATTGTTAACAATCACTGTTTCCATAGGCTCTTATCTACCCCTGCCTTGCTGCTCAGGGTATAATTTTTTTTAAAGAAATTTTTTTATTTAACTCTCCTTTCTTCCTTTCTTTCATTCATTCATTCTTTCTTTCTTTCTTTCTTTTTTGGAGAGGTTTTTGCTATAGGACGTGTGCGCTCGCCAGACAGACAGAGAGAAACATAGAGACAGAAAGCGAGAAATCACCCCACAGGAGGGATAGCCATGCAGCAATCCCTTTTCCTCCATTCTCCTCTTGGGATCTTGGGCACGCATGCACACGCGCCCGGTGTGAGTTCTTAAGCCATTGGGTCCGGAACGCGAACCGCGGTGGACTACATGGGAGTTTAGCGACATAGCCATTACGCTAACTGCTGGTCCCCATTTCTTTTCTTTTTTTTTTTTTTTTT
>NW_006159649.1:2090967-2098162 GCF_000334495.1 Tupaia belangeri chinensis
CCCATTTTTTTTTTTTTTTTTTTTTTTTTTTTTTTTTTTTGGCAGAGAGGGACAGAGTGAGAGAGAGAGTGAGAGAGAGGAAAGGTGAGAAAACAAGCCATCAGATTCTGGACTTAAATCTGCAGTGGGCCCTGTGGGAGTCTGGTGCTCTTAAACACCAGACCTCCTGCCAGCCCCATTAGGGTCTAAATTAATTTCAAGATTCAGCCCCTCACAAAAAAATGACTTCTTGTAAGTTCAGCAGCAGCTGTATTTACTAATCTAGCGGGATTTCTGAGTCTTCATTTGATGTGACTCCGGTGCATTATAAGTTGTCTGAGTTGCCTTCTTCAAACACTGGTTTTGCCCTCCACCATACCGGCCAACACTTGCCTTTCCTTCCCCTGAGTCCCTATCTGCTCACTGATCCCACTTAACCCTTTAAGTGCTGTGATTCTTTGAACCTCAGTTGATACATTTCTATGCCAGTTCTCTTTTCCTCTAGATGTTTTTATTCATAACTATGACTCCCATTCTCAACTAGAAACCTGGAAATTGTTTACTCTTCTTTTTCAGACTCCAAATCCGCAATATCCAAATTCCTTTCAATTTTAAGTCCCCCATCTAAAAATGCCTCAATTGCATGCATACTTTAGAGAAATTAGAAAGAAAAATGATCTTGTATCATTACCTACATATTCACCTTTGCCAGTGCGCTTCAATATTGTCTGACATTTTTTAGCTCATTTAGCATCAATTGCCTTTATTTTGAAGAATTAGTTGCTTTTTCTGTTCTTTTTTTAAGAGAGAGATTTTTGGTAGGGCATGTGTGCTTGCCAGAGACAGAAAGAGACAGACAGAAAGAAAGCAAGAAATCATCTGTCTTTCTTTTTTTCTCTGTCTTTCTGTTTCTCTCTGTCTTTCTGTTTCTCTCTTTCTGTTTCTCTGTCTTTCTAGTGAGTGTGTGCATTTTATAGCAAAGATCTTTCTAGAAAACAAACAAACTCAAGGAGAAGTCTCAAGATGGTAGTTTGATTCTTCATATACATGTTACATTTTATGAGAGGTACAAATGATTTAGATTTCTTTGACCTAGTAATAAGTAGCCACAGACTAGGGTTTTTTTTTAGCCATCTTTAAAACTTTCCTAATATCACTTATCACCGATCTAATTGATGTACCTATTTCTTCAACAGAGTAATCCCTGTACATTCACAGTTTTTCTTTTTTTTCCCCCCAACATATTGTTTGTATCCAATCGATAACAGGGGAAATAAGATAATAAGGCTTGATAAAATTATATCTAAATTAATAAAAAGTCTTTACAGAGTAAAATCACATGTAACTTTTCTTTACATAAAATTTGTGCTTTGTCTGAGTTCCAAAAACTTATTTATTATGTAGGTAAAATCAAATCTATGAAAGATTTCATCTCTGGTATTTGTTTATGTAATATTTATGACTTATGATATTTTTATATTCTAATTATTCATGTTATAAATAAAAATGCTTTATCATAATGAGGTAAATTTATAATATGGGATAATATCAGAAAATATAACTACCTAAAACTGATTCTAACCAAAATCAGCATTGTGAATTGAGAGCTTATTGATGAGTTTAATGAATTCAAGAATCCTATTTAGAAGTCATCAGAATAATACTAAAATATCCTACGTGTCCCATCGCAGTGGTGCAGCGGCAGTAGAACAATAATGCCGGAAGTGGAATGTAAGAGCAGGGTGAGGTACTGGGGTAGAACTGTATGTGCCAGGTATGCATATGTGTGCTCATGGATCCTGGCTGGCTGGGAAGGCTTTGGGAAGGATTGTGGGGTGAGACACTGTTAAGTGTGCTTCTCTCTCTCTCTGTTGCTGAAAAAATAATCAACTATAAAAAATGTATCTTAAATAAAGCACCATCTCTAAACTGTTAATATTTTGACAGATAAGAATGTGTGGAACGCAGTAGAAAGAAAGTAGAATGTAAATAACTTGGAATTTCCTCATATTTTACAGAAAGAGAAACAGTGAACTTCAGATATGTGCTTTTGGACTGCTTGACAAAGATCATATGTATACATAAAATACATTTGGCATATGGTACATTTGATGTCTGCCTAATCTTTGTAACATCATCTATAATGATCATCAAATACCATTTATTCTCTGCATATCCCCATATAACCTGCCTTCTTTGACATCTGCTTGTTAGTTTTACGCCTTTTTGCAAAGTTAGTTGTTGAGATTTTGTATTAAATAACCATTTATTATGTATTTAGATGTGTGTATCAGTCTCTCGCTTTCTTTCTTTCTTTTATTTTTTGGAAAGGTTTTTGCCATAGGGTGCATGCGCTCGCCGGAAAGACAGAGAGAGACAGAGAGACAGAAAGTGAGAAATCACCCCCCAGGGAGGATGGCCACACTGCAATCCCTTCTCCTCTATTCTCTTCTCGGGATCTTGGGCATGCACGCACACGCGCCCAGCGTGCTGGAAGAGAAGGCATACTAATGACAGAATAATTTGTGTCATAATCAACCCATTTCTTTGTTTTACTAGTCTAGCAGAGTAAGGAATATCTGGACTTCAGCAAGGTTTTGATAAGGTTTCTCATGTTTTGGGGAAATGAAGTTAATTAATATAGCTTTGTCTGGGAACATTGTGAAGCATATTAAATAGCTACGTTCTTGGGGTTCTGACATTTGGAACACTGTGGCTTTGTACAGATTTCTAGGTGAGAACTCCAGATCTCTGTGTTTGCAGTCTCATTTTTTTTTTCTTTTTTTAAGGTTTTTGCTATAGGGCACATCCAGTCACCAAAGAGAGACAGAGAGTTGTTTTGTTTTTCTTTTATTTTTTGGAAAGGTTTTTGCCATAGGGTGCATGCGCTCGCCGGAAAGACAGAGAGAGACAGAGAGACAGAAAGTGAGAAATCACCCCCCAGGGAGGATGGCCACACTGCAATCCCTTCTCCTCTATTCTCTTCTCGGGATCTTGGGCATGCACTCACATGCGCCCAGCGTGAGTTGAAAGTCACCAGGTCTGGGACTTGAACCGCAATCCACTCCATGGGAGTCCAGCGACATAGCCATTATGCTAACTGCTGGTCCAAGTCTCTTAAAATCCTATCACAAATAATGTCCGTATCTGCAAAGTTTAAAACCAGAAACTATAGGGAGTGCACTCAGTGTAGCCAGTCTGCCCCTATTCAACAGCAGGCACAATCTGAAATAAAAGATCAGCTTTTATTCATAGCAACTCTACATTCCTTAATATCTATCCTAAAAGTATGAATATATGCCTTTTGGCACACTATGTTAACAAGCAAATTGAAGCTATCTGGGGGAAAAAAAAAACCAGCTGAAGTAGGAATAACTTAAAAGCTTATTCATTCATTAGCCTCAACTTTCTGGTCCAGCTAATGTTTTTCTTTTAATGCTCTGTTGTAGTGTGTGTGTGTGTGTGTGTGTGTGTGTGTGTGTGTGTGTTCATGCATGCATGTGCTTGTATACTGTGAAGTCTGAAATAACTTCCAAGAGGTGATTTCTGAAGAGAGCAAAAGTTTGAGCCTTTGACTAAACAGAATAATTGTAGAGCTCAAATCCAAATTCCTCCAATGCATGGCTTCAACATGGTAGTATCCGGGATGGTTGAAGGGACATGCTAGACTGACATGCAGCAAAAAGGTCTTGGAGTCAGAACTTCCCTTTTCTCCATACATAGCAGAAAGCCTGACTTTCGTTTTTGTAAACTTTAATGTGCTATAACTTTGAACCCCTTGTGTTTATGAAATAAAATTTCACATAAAATGTATTTCCTGAGAACAATGTATTCATTTTGGAAAGTGCTTACTAGAGATACAAGCACTGTCATTTGTTTCCCTGGTCTTACAAAGTAGTTGAACAGAATTGCTTTCTGGGGGATTCTTTCCTTTGTTTCCATTCTAGTGGAAAGAAGGCACCAGAGAGTGAAATCCTATTGCCAGATTGATGAGATTTTGTTTGGACTGTGACGGAGCATAACTTCTCTTATTGCCCTATCTGTTGACCTCCAGAGTAGCTGAAAGTAGCACAACCTTGGGAAGCTGTGATTTTTTGTTTTTGTTTTTTTGCTAACCCTGTTTACAGGAACAAACAATCATGGTGGTAAAAAGTAGAATGTCTCTTGTAGTCAGGAAATTAAGAGAAAATAGAAGAATTCAGATTGCTTAATTGGGCTAATAAAGCAAATGCCATTATACGTGGCACTTATCTAAGACACAAAATAGTTTTTTTCTAACCAAAAGTTAGTTTATAACTATAGCCATAATAAGTATTTAAATGTTTTTTCTTGATTTCAGTGGGATTCAGGACAGATTATTCATAACTTAATGCTATGCATCTACCCACACTGAGAAACAACTGCAGTTCCATTTCTCACTGGTACTGGCTTTACTTTTCTTTCCAAAACACAGAATATTCATCATACTGGTTGTAGGTCACCAAGTTAGAGATTTTCAAGGGAATTACAAAAGATTCATGGGAAAATGTAATTAAAGTACAAGTTTATTTGGGGGCAAAAAATTCTTGCAATTCATGCATAGTATTTTTATAATAAGTATTTTCTATGGACTTTTTGAACATTTCTGTAATGTTTGGCATCAAAAGGACTTACAAATAAATCAAATGAAGATAAAAGATGATACAGAATTCTGAATTAGCAGTTTTTTCTTATTTTCTTCAGGTAGTTTAAATTTTGCAAGAAGTCTAAAATAAATACAGATTTTCATGATTTCTTTTTGGAAAGGGACGGAATAGAAGAGTGTTTTGTTTATTGAATTTCTTCACATATTAAAAGAAGTGATGTAAGACATAAGTAGGGATGAGAGGTTTTCTGGGTGCAAAAAAAATTGAATGAAAAAATAGTGATTTTTTTCCAGTTATTTAGGTATTTCTTAGTAATTTTCAAATGTAAAACTATAAAGGCATTATGTTTGCTACTTGGCCAACTCATTAAAGATAATAGTTTGTATGTTTAATTTCAAAATGAGGATTAAACCTGTTATTTTCCTCATCAAATATGGTACTGAATCACATATCATTAGAGAGTAATCAAGTTTATTATTTGATATGTTTCATAACTGAGGACTAACTGCAAAAGAAAGTTTGATGAAAAATATATGAAAAGGAGAGTCAAGAAATAGTTCTTAAAACTTGATCATTTGTCTGCTAATATTAATCCATATCATAAAAGTTCAAAAAGCAGAGAATATATTAGGAAAAGTTGAATCATTGTTATTATCATTAGTAGTATTTGGCTGGTCCACATCAGAACAAATAAATCATATAAAACTCAGTAGAATAGCCTGTTTATTTATAATGTTATCATATGCTGTGATCAGGCCAGAATTGGAACATAGTGAAGAAGGCTGATACTGAAACTGATCATATGCTTTTATGAGTGTATTTGTACAGCCTGTACTTTATATTTAAAATAAAATCCATCTGAGGGACCACCAGTTGGTGTAATGGCTATGTCGCTGGACTCCCATGTAGTCGACCACAGTTGGAGTCGCAGACCTTGTGGCTTAAACTCATGCTAGGCAAGTGTGCATGTGTTCCCAAGATCCTGAGAGTTGAATGGAGGAGAAAAGATTGTGGAATGGCCATCCCCCCTGGGGAGTGATTTCTCGCTTTCTTTCAATCTGTCTCTCTCTCTCTTCCTGGTAAGTGCACGTGCCCTATAGCAAAAACCACTTCAAAAAAAATCCATATGAAATATATCGTTCTATAAACTTTTTCATTTAAAAGTTACTAGCTGAGGCTACAGGTGACTTGGTGGTTAAGGTGCTAGACCTCCATGTGGCACACTGTGGTTTGAGTCCCAGACCTGGTGGCTTGCTTTCTTACCTTGCCTGTCTCTCTCTGTCTCTCTTTGGTTAAATTTAAAAAAAAAATAGTAACGATGGGACCAGTAGTTAGTGTAATAGCTATGTTGCTGGACTCTCATGTAGTCAACTGCAGTTCCACTCCCAGACCCGATGTCTTAAACTCACGCCGGGTGTGTGTGCGTGGGTGCCCAAGATCCGGAGGAGAATGGAGGAGAAAGGATTGAGGTGTGGCCATCCCACTTGGGGGGTGATTTCTTTCTTTCTGTCTCTCTGTCTCTCTATCTCTCTCTGTCTTTCTGGCAAGCACACACACCCTGTAGCAAAAACCTCTCCCCCCCCAAAAAAAATAGTAATGATGAATAAAATTAATTAAATAGCTCTTTAATAAAAAAAAATGCTACCTAATTTGTGGCTAAAATGTGAGGCCAAATCATTCTCTGTGAGTCCTTAATTTTTCAAGAAAGAGATCCAAAGTCTTTAAGGGAAAATGTACCACAAACAATTCAAGCAGTCATAGCTACCTAAGGAGTAGAAAATCCAAACTTGGGTTTATGAACAGATAAAATTTCTGTTTGTCTTCACTTCAGTCCTAACCTCCCCCCTCCCCACCTCAATATTCAATCTAAAGAGATTAACAGAAAACAAACTAGGTTTCAAATGAGTAAATAAATTCATTCATTACCTAGGTTTTTATTCTCTTGAAAACTCTTTGAGATCCACCTTGGCTAAAAGTGTCTCTCATACATGCCCAATCCCAGAAGACAGCATGTATTATATAGGTATTTTTTTTTGTCTCTTATATTACAGCGATCTAAACAAGGGTAGAAACTATATCTTAATCATCATTTATTTACTTGTTTGTGTCCTCTTTATTTATCAGTAAATAGCTGTGGAGCACCCACTATGTGCTAAGTGTTATCATAAGGCTGTAATGGAACGGGAATGGGAAGGAGATGATGAATGGCTGACGTCAGTGAAAGATGGCTAGAGGACTTTGGGTTTGATTAGATATGGGGGCTGGGCTGTCGGAGAAGTTTAGGATGATGCCCAAGTGCCCAATATGGCTGACCGTAGATATGGCTGAATAGTAACCAAGTAGAAAATATAGGAGAAGGAGAAGCCTATGGATCATAGGCTGAGGAAAATAAGAAAAAAAATTCATTCTTTGCCATATTGTGTTTAAGATATCTGTGTGAAACATCCAGATAAAGACGACTTGTCAGCAATTGCAAATGCTGTTCTGCACCTCATGGAGCATGGTCAGAACTGTACAAAGAGATTTACAGAGATCTCTATAAGAGATGAAGCAGTTGTTACGATCTTAGCAGCTAAGTGGGCAGGGAAAGA
>NW_006159649.1:2098187-2116807 GCF_000334495.1 Tupaia belangeri chinensis
CTCAGAACAGAAAAAGAGCAGGAAAGCAGGTTACCATGGAGATCAAACCAAAAAGTGTGTATTACATAACACAAGTGAGCATAAGTTACATTAGGGTTAGTAGAGGTGAAGGTGAAATGAAATATATGCAATAATGAACACTTTTTATTAGATTTATAGTTTACTATGTAATGAATGCTAGAGTATAGCCAGTCTGGGATATTGCAAGACCCAATTTAGTTATGAGTATTTTTTTTAAAAACTGTGTATTCTTTTTAAAAAATATTTTATTCATCACTAATGTTATTATTTTAATTTGACCAGAGAGAGGCAGAGACAAAGAGAGAGAGAGGGAGAGAGAGGAAAAGTGAAAAAGGTCTGGGACTTGAACCACGGTCAGCCATGTGGGAGTCCAGTGCACTTAATCACTACCCCACCTGCTGGCTCCAATTCCCTCTTTTATTAAAGAAAGATGTATTTAATTTTATTTATTTATTATTATTTTAAAATTTGACCATAGAGAGCCAAAGAGAGAGAAGGGGGAAGTGAGGAAGCAAACACTCAGGTCCAGGGCTCAAACCACTGTAATCATTTGGGAATCCAGTGTCTTACCCACCATGCTACCTGCTGGCCCCTGAAGCAAGTCTCTCTTTTTTATTTTTCAGAATTATTTGTTTAATTTTAAATTTGTTATTATTATCATTCTTTTCCAGTTTGACCAGAGAGAGACAGAGAGAAAGAGAGATGGAAAGGGAAAAAAGCAAGCTACTAGGTGTGGGTCTCAAAATGCCATTGGCCATGTGAGAGTCCTGCTCCTTACCACCATGCCACCTGCTGGCTTCTAAACAAGTCTCTTAACATCTATTTATCTTTATTTTCTTCATTTGTAAAAGGTATTTGTTAAAATGATCTGAAAGCTTCCTCCTGCTTCTAATATTTTACATACAGTATTGAAAATAGAAAGGAACACACTCTTGGTCAGAAGCAGCTTCTTAGGGAATAAAAACAGACAAAATGAGCCATCATATATCAACTTTTATTGTATAAGAAACTCAACCTTGAATGAAAATGTTGAAATTTTATGAACAGAAAACCTATTGGCATTTTTGCTGTCCTGGATGAATTACTTATTATTATTATTATTATTATTAGACAACTGGAAAACCAAGTCAAGAATACATATAATCAGTTTATCCATAATATTTTCTTGCACCAGCTTAATTTAAATAGCATGTTATATGGTGGCCACTTGCTAGATTAAAGAAAAAAGCTGTTGAATCTGAATGATTCCAGATGACCAGAAGATTACTGAATAATAATTAGTCTTAGTCAAGATTAATACAATTTCCCATGGGAAAATAAATGGTCTCCTTGTTGGTTTTGACACCAGGTAATTGAAAAATATTTACCAAAAAGCTCAGGCTTTCTTAACCAAACACAGTGTGAATGACTTTTAGAGTGTCATTGGTACCGTGAAGACTCAAGGTTATCAGTGTATAGTAAGACCAATGGATGTCAAGACAATCGAGTGAAAGTGCAGAGGGGGAATCTAGCATCCAGAGGCATTCGTCTAAGATAATAGTTATCCCCAGGCAACTAGGTTAATATGGTTTCAATGGAAGCATGTAGAATAAACATCATCACGTATACGTGCCACCAGCATAAGAACTTTGCTTAGCCAGAAAAATGATTAGAAATGTAGTGAACCACTACACATCCATACAGTAAGAATCACATACTTTTCACAGAGCCCAAAGGCAAAATTAAAATCAGATTTAAAAAAAAAATAGTAGAAATCTCAAAAACATTCTGAAATATTTACTGAGATTCCAGTAAGTGTTTGTTTTAAAATGAAGATTATAGTAACAAGATTCCAGTGTTTGTTTTAAAATGAAGATTATAGTAACAATGTTTCCTTGCTGGGTTTTTACTTATCAAGCAGTGAGTTACGAAAGTACACTAAACACTGCTATTGTTCGGTTTTTACTTATCAAACAGTGAGTTACGAAAGTACACTAAACACTGCTCTAGATGTAGATAGAAATAAAGGGTCCTGTCTATCCCAAGTGTCGCATGTCTAATTTGGCATAAAAAGATGTCTGTGGAAGGTATGTCTAAATTGCTGGCATCAACACACACGCATTCTGCTCCTAATAAAAAAATGTGCTTGTGTTTTGTTTTGAGTACTGCTTTGATACATGTTTGAAAGAAATCTTATGATTACAGTCCTGAAAGGAACCCTAATAGGTAATCTAGTTCATTTTGAGACTCCAGACAGAACTATAGTTTGTGTGTGTGTGTGTGTGTGTGTGCGCGCATGAGAGAGAGAGAGAATAACAACACTGCAATATAACCAAAAAAATGTAGGTTTGCTTCCTAGAATACAAAAGAAATATCAAATAAATACTGTTTAACCCAGAAATGTCACATTTAAGCACTAGGTCTATAAAAAGACTGGTAGGTGAAAAAATTTTATCAACTATCCTTCATTTATTCATTAATTCATTAATTCAGTAAATGCATAGTACAGACCAACTATCTGTGTTACTGAATTATAATCATGATTTTAATAAAATTATATATTTACCAAACTTGGTTTTAGATTAAGCAATAGGAAATTGCCTATTAGTGATCATTTTTACCTCAAAAAGCACTATTGCATGTTTTTAAACCTGGTATTTGATTTATCATTGATACTCTAATGGTAAATGTTAATTCAATGATTTGTAAAAATAATTTAAGAAAAGTACAACTTTATATCAATTAAAATAATAGTGTGCAAAAATCAACTTTGCATTCTACAGGTTACTACTACAAATTATATCAATTGCTAGTAGGTCTTTATCAAGTAGAGTCAAGGAAAAGCTTGCTGAGGTTTTTTTTTTTTTTTTTTTTTTTTTTTTTTTTTTTTTTTTTTTTTCTTGGTGTTGTTTTTTGCCATTGGGTTTGTGCATTCTCGGAGAGACAAAGAAAACAGTGAGAAGAAAGTGAGAAATCACCCCTCCTCCCCAGGGTAATGGTCACACAGGAATTTTTTCTCCATTTTCTCCCTGAGATTTTGGGCACACACACACACACACACACACACACACACACACACCCAGCATGAGTTTCCAACCACAGGATACAGGACTCGAACTGTGGTTGGCCATGTGGAAGTCCAGCGTCTTAACTACCACGCCACCTGCTGGCCCCACTTGCTCCTTTTGATTGTTTATCAACTGCTGAAATAACAAAATCGGATTTCTTATTATCAGATGTACTGCTTATAAAACTTTTTGGATTAAAGAGTTGTTTCAATAACTTTTAACTAAATTGTTAAAAGGATTTTCTCTATTTATAGTAACCTTGAACTTTTCTAAATTGGAAGTTATTTTAGCTGGGAGCATTGATCCTCTCCTCCTTCATAAAACAGCATCCCACTGGGCAGTGTCATTACCAGGATGGTCCTACTGGGAGAGGCACCAGTCCAGTTTATTGAATGACAGTCTTACCATAGTGATAGATGCTTCTAAAGCTCAGCTTGAGTTTTTAAAGATGCTTTCATGCATACTGGATGTTTACTGTATCAACTGTTTGAGGTGCTGTAGCACTTACTTCATTTTCACACAAATTGCTCTTTTCTGAATCAGATTATTATATCCATTTATAAAGCCTGATAATTGTCTACCTCCCGGATGGACATTCAACAAGCTTCAGCTTCAACTGTATCATTGTATTATACTTAACTGAAATTGAGTAATTCTTCTTTAAGGAGGGGGAAGGGAGGCAATCAATTGTATGACAAAGTCTACCTCAGCATTTGTTTTTATCGAGGAGGATGCATTCTGCATCATTTTGAGTTCTCATCTCATGCATCTTAGTGAGCATGCATCTGTTATAATTGCATTTTTTTAACATGTAATTTACCACAGAACTGTATGAAAATATCGACAGTTAAATTAAATTACTAGATAGGGGCATTTAGGAAGGTCAGCTCTGACTGTTAACCAATTTAAAGGCATTCCTAAAAATATATATGGAAAACTTGCATCAAGAAATAGCTTCCATTTATCTTTCAACATTGATTTTCAAGTTGGTTAGCATAAAGTCTAACTTTAAAATGGATAAATTATATTTTGAAAATGAATATGTTAAAAATTAGGTTATTTTTAACGGTGAATTATTCTTGTACTATCTCTCTGGGCAGAACCTAAGACACATTTATTTATTTTTAAATTTACTTATTCATTTGCTGTGCTAGGCCAAGATTCAAAATAGGTTACCAGTGAAGGAAGAAAATTTTGCCTAGTTTTGCAAGAGTTTTATCTATAAGCTCTATGAAGAGGAAAGCTTTCATTTTGGGAAGACAGCTAAGATTGAAGACTTAAGAGTTTTGTATATGGAATAACTATTTTTAAAAAACCCAACCATACAATATTTTCTGGGACCCATCGTCACTTTTGATGAGGTGACGTCCTGCCATTCTGTTCTTCCAGCCATATTTGCTTTTCTAAATACTCAGAGAGAGTCATGCTCAAGGGAGATTCCAGAGAAATTAATACTTACTACAAATTAGGGTTTAACTTGAAATCCATACAGTCTCTGCCTTTGGATTGCTGTGCTTAACTTCCAATAAAAGGAGTATGTATCTTTTTTATTATTTCTTTTTATTTTTTTTGAGAGATTTTTATTATAGGGCAGGTGTGCTCTATAGGGCAGAGAGACAGAGAGAGACAGAGAGACAGAAAGTGAGAAATCAGCCCCACTCAAGGGGAATGGTTACATTGCAATCCCTTCTCCTCCATCCTCCTCTTGGGATCTTGGGCACACATGCACATGTGCCTGGTGTGAGTTTTAAGTTGCTGGGTCTGGGACTTGAACCACAGCCAACCGCATGTGAGTCTAGCGATGTAATCGTTGTCATCTGCTGTCCCAGGAGTGCATATCTAACATAAAAACTTGTGAGGTTAACCTTATGTGTGTGTGTTTGTTTGTTTTGTTTGTTTGTTTTTACTAGTTTATGCAATAGGTTCGAAAGAAGGATATGAAGTGTTCTGACCCCATGTTCCTTTATCAGCTACACAGGAGGAATAGAGAAAACCAATGCAAAGAAATTAAAGTCATCTACGAGCCATAAGTGATCGCAATAAAAAGGAACAAAAAAACAAGAATTCTCAAGATTTTGTCTTTTGCACCAGAAATTATACTATCATGACTTTGCCATGACTAACATTATAACTTCTTCTTAAGAAGAAGCATAGAGTCAGAGACAATAGACGGTAAAGTATTTTTATTCTCCCCTAACACCAAAGACAAGGCTCTAAACCTGAAACTCCGAATGATGTATTGAGAAAAGATGAAATTACTAGTTTAAGAAGGGTTCCTAAATGGAGGCAGCAGTGGCTAGGGGTTTTGTGTGAAATATATTTGCTTTTCTAAATACTCAGAGAGAGTCATGCTCAAGGGAGATTCCAGAGAAATTAATACTTACTACAAATTAGGGTTTAACTTGAAATCCATACAGTCTCTGCCTTTGGATTGCTGTGCTTAACTTCCAATAAAAGGAGTATGTATCTTTTTTATTATTTCTTTTTATTTTTTTTGAGAGATTTTTATTATAGGGCAGGTGTGCTCTATAGGGCAGAGAGACAGAGAGAGACAGAGAGACAGAAAGTGAGAAATCAGCCCCACTCAAGGGGAATGGTTACATTGCAATCCCTTCTCCTCCATCCTCCTCTTGGGATCTTGGGCACACATGCACATGTGCCTGGTGTGAGTTTTAAGTTGCTGGGTCTGGGACTTGAACCACAGCCAACCGCATGTGAGTCTAGCGATGTAATCGTTGTCATCTGCTGTCCCAGGAGTGCATATCTAACATAAAAACTTGTGAGGTTAACCTTATGTGTGTGTGTTTGTTTGTTTTGTTTGTTTGTTTTTACTAGTTTATGCAATAGGTTCGAAAGAAGGATATGAAGTGTTCTGACCCCATGTTCCTTTATCAGCTACACAGGAGGAATAGAGAAAACCAATGCAAAGAAATTAAAGTCATCTACGAGCCATAAGTGATCGCAATAAAAAGGAACAAAAAAACAAGAATTCTCAAGATTTTGTCTTTTGCACCAGAAATTATACTATCATGACTTTGCCATGACTAACATTATAACTTCTTCTTAAGAAGAAGCATAGAGTCAGAGACAATAGACGGTAAAGTATTTTTATTCTCCCCTAACACCAAAGACAAGGCTCTAAACCTGAAACTCCGAATGATGTATTGAGAAAAGATGAAATTACTAGTTTAAGAAGGGTTCCTAAATGGAGGCAGCAGTGGCTAGGGGTTTTGTGTGAAATTGAGGCAGCAATGCTCAAGGGAAATGGATGGAGGGCTACCAGTCTGAATGTAAGGGTCAATAAAGGCAACCTAGAGAGCTCCTGGGGAAAGCAAGTACCATTTTAACTAGTGATTATTTTTCTTTATTTGTGGTAGAGTGTGCGTGTGTGTACGCACTTGAGAATGAGAGTGAGAGAGACAGTCTGGCACCGTCCACAGAGTTCGATCATAGCATGATCCCCTTCCAGCTGGCCATAACTTGGGAACTTGCACATTTGTCTGGAACATTACTGGTTGGCCACATTGGGGATTCAAATCATGGTTGCCATGTGGATCTGGCTTCTCTTGAGCAGTACATTATTGCTGTGCCAATTAGCCAGTCCATTTTAATTTAATTCAATTATTTTTATAGCTAGGTTTTAAGTAAGTCACATCCTCCCAAGTAGCTCCAGCTATCAGCATGCACCACTGCATCTGGCATTTAGCATTGGCTAGGAAGAGAAGCCAGGCCTCCCGTGTGGCCTCAGCCTGTATCGACCGCTGTATGCTGCCAACACTGAAGCTAAAGCTTTAATGTAGTCACAGGTGCAGTTGCAAACGGGACAGAGTTTGAGGTATAAATGAATAAGAACCTTGCCTGAAGTTTGCATAAGACATTTTAGAGGAATCTAAGGGAGAATAAATTCATCGCATAGCTATTACATTTATGTGTAAAGAGTGAGTACATGAATTTCAACAACAACAACAAAAAAAGTGAAAAGTCAAGAACCAAGTAATCATAAATGAATATGTGGGCCCGTGGTCAAGACTGAGTACGGTATATTAGTAGTTGATAAATATGGTAAAGAAGTCAGGTCATCTCTCTGGACTTTAGTTTTCTCCATAACAAAATGAGGGAATTAGTGTGAACCTGAGTGGTTATAATGTTTCTTAAGGATTTAAAAATCTTTGTTTCATGGCTCTAAACCAAGTTGAAAAATGGATCTATTTATCTGAAATAAACTTGTTTAAAACATGAGGTCTTATCACAAAGATCACAAACTTTTCGCTAAGGGTATGTTACACAACAAAGACACTTTATGAAGTGGACATAAGAATACTAAGGGAGAAAATTGAGATTTATGAACATGAAACTCTGATCTCTCAAATGGCAGTAATGGATAGTCTATAATTGGAGAGCCTTCCGTTGGGGGGGATTATATTCTAAATCAGTGCTTCTCAAATATAATGCACCTACAAATGAAGTGCAGATATTGTCAAAATTCTGATTTGATAGGTCTTAGAGGGGTAGTACTGTGCATTCTAACACCCTGCAATGTCAGTAAGTATCACCTTGTTTCCACATCTAAGTATATACTACATTCTAATGGCTTACGGAGAGAAAAGCAAATGCACATATACTATATTTATTCATAAATCAGACTTTTTATTTTAGTGAGATTTTCGTTATAGGGTGCATGTGCTTACCAGAGAGACAGAGATAGAAGAAAGCCAGAAATTACCCTCTGGACTGGAGCATGGCCACATTGCAACCTCTTCTTCTCCATTCTCCTCTTGGGATTTTGGGCATGCACACACACATGCCCAGGGTGAGTTTCAAGCTGCTGGGTCTGGGACTTGAACCAGGTTGGCTATGTGCTAGTCCAGAGTCTTAACCACTGTGCGATATGCTAGCCCCACATAGGTCAGACTTTGCCAATGTTGACAATGGTATTCATCCAGAACTATTTTTGTATCAGGGGATTCAGTCTCACAAATATAGGGCAATAGTTATGAACCTATGTCTTCAAAACTAGGTTAGATTTACTCCATATATGAGAGTACTGCAAAAAGTGCATAAAAACATGGATTTAAAGTGTGAGTTTGTTTTAGTGCTAAAAGAAAATGTTCAAAATCATGCATTTTTTAATAGTACATATTTTCCATGCACTTACAAAAGATCCCTTGCATTATCAAGTGTAATGGATGAATCAATGGAGTACTCAATGCTATTTCAAACATTCCCACCCCACATGTCACAGTATGTGTTGCTAATAAACTTTTATAATTAAACAAGGGCATTTTAGAATTTTGAAAATTTTCTCATACAAAACATTTCATCACTCAAGGAAAAAGACCTTAAAAAATGGTTGGTGTAAATATACATATTTATGCTGCTGTTAGGCATATTCCCATTGACTTATTGGATTGAATATACTATATTCTCAGACTGGCTTACATAGAGAAAATGCTAATTTCTGTTAAAAAATAAAACTTACTCCCCCCCCCCCCATAGATCACGTGAGCTTGCTCAGTTGAGTCACCATTTAATGATTTTCAGGAGTGTCGTTTTCTGCATTCCTGTCCTTGTGCCAGTAACATGTTAGAACATAGAATTAGTGCTGCTGGTATCAGTTCCTGCCACTCCGTTCTGATTCTAGTGCACCTTTTGAGATAGTTTGTTTGCCTAACAAAGTAACCAAGGAGTTTTAAAAAGTAAGGTTCAAAAATATATTCTCTTTTAGACTGCAAGTGGCCTCTCTTCCCAAAGTTTGTGTGTGTGTGTGTGTGTGTGTGTGTGTGTGTGTGTGTGTGTGTGGAGAGTCTCTAGGTTCCAAGTGTCCTCCTTATTTAGGCATTGCAGATAAGTTTTTATCATCTCACGTTTTCTAAATGCCATTTGTTCCAGCCTCTTCTGTTCCTTACACAGACATTCAGCTGATGCCTTGTACTTGAAGGGCGATGCCTAGTGGCTATGCTGGATAAAATCATTTAACTCTTATCAAAAGAAATCTATAAAAAAAGTTATCTGGTAGGTTGGCTTAGTGACACTGAATCCTCTTAGCCTGTATTACCTTTGAAAACAGAAGCAAGCCTGTTATTCTCTCTTAACTTCACACTAGTGTCCTTTGATTCTTTATTTCCTGCTTATTTTCTGCTATCGTTTGAGAGTAACTTATGTACGTGTGTGTGTTGTTTGGGAGAATCATTGAGAAGACACCAGGATATAGATTAGAATTTAGGATTGTCATTCCTAAATATTTTCTCCATTGAAAATTAAATTAAAAATATACTTCTATTTGGCCACTTCTCTTCGTTTTTTACCTTAACAGAATAAATCTTAGACATTCTTAGCATGAATCTTTCTTTTAGAGATTGCAGCTGAATAGCCGTAATCAATGACCCTGTAAGAAATACCATAAGTGAGAAATGAATTTTCAAAATCTCTACTCTCTCCCCAGTTATGACCCGCAATTTGCATACAAATTAAGAGTAAAATCCTCCAGTGACAACCAATTTATAACAGAATAATACATATTTTGAATATCACAAATGCTTGTATGTGCACTCAGAATATCTGTGCATTACAGGATAAAACACTGTCATGAGGGGTTCAACTGGTGCAGTGTGGTTAAGGTATTAGATCCTACATGGCCAACTGTGCCGTTTGAGTCCCGTACTGGCAGCCTGAAAATCTAGCAGGTGCGTGCAGTATATGGCAAATACCCTATTAAAAAAAATAAGACTTCTATGAGAAGATACAGTGAACATAACTGGAGCATGGTGGAAAAAATATATCAAGTACATCTAAATCAGAAATGCTATAATAAATTTCAAATAGCAAAATTCATTGCTGAGTAGGCTTTTGATCAGATAGTACTAGTTCATCTGTTGATGAAGCAACCTCCTCCCATAGGGTCCCAAAGAAATAAACAAAAGAATGCAAAAAAGTAATAATTAGGAATGATTCATTTGGCTATTGATAAAACCTTGCTATCACATTTCTTATTATTTAAGTAAGTTTAATATTGCTATACATCTGGGGCCAGCAGATGGCCTGGAGGTTAAGGTGACTAGATACCCATATGGTCAACAGTGCGCTCGAGTCCCAGGCCTAGCAGCTTGAAGAACAGACAAGGTGAACCCAGAGGGTCTCATGGTGGTTAAGGCAGTGGAGTACCACATGATGATCACAGTTCAAGTCCTGGAACTGGCAAAAATCATGCCAGGTGCATGTGTGTGCATTCCCAAAATCCCAGGAGGAGATTAGGAAATTGAGGTGTAGTCCATCCCTCCTGGGGAGAAGGGATTGCAGCATAGACGTCACCCCTGGGCAATACTTTCTCACTTTCCCTCTCTACCACTCTGTCTCTCTGCAGTAAATACATACACCTTAAGTGAATTTTTTTAAAAAATTAAATAAAAAAAAAGATTGCTGTGCATTGTATGTCTAGAAACTTGAAGTTTGTTAAAAGGAACAACTAAAAAGTAGAGGTGTTCATTTAAAGAACTAAGATATATTAACCATGAAACTCCTTACCCTTATTTTTATTTCAATGTACTAAGAATGGCAATAGTTTTGTATTTATCTATACAAAATAGAACTATTGGTTTACATTAAATTAAGTTTATAGGCTTTAGTAATCTGTGTTTATTTCTGTCTATCACAGTATATGAGTAGATATTTTCAAACCGTAACTGATTGTGTTTCAAATAATTATGATGGCTGACTCATTTAGCCAATATGGAAAACTTTAGAAGGAAAAGATGTGATTATAAGTTAGTTAAATAATGCTATTATATAATGGTTAGGTATATAATGCTATTATAAACCTAAAATCAAATAAATTGTGTTCTTTTTAGAATGTAAATGCTTCCTACTGTACAAGCATATTCATTCAGAACTAAAGGAACAAACAAACAAAAAGAAAAAGGAAAAAGCAAGATACAGTACTTGTACTCTAAAAATCATTTTTCAACTTAAATGCTAAACGTACTTCAATTTAGTTTAGCGTTTATAATCTTCTGCCCTAGAGACTTTCTATATAAAGTGGATACATTGTTGTTCTGATGTTTTTAATGTTTCTGATTATGCAAATGTAGTGATTTAGCTTGATATTTTAGAGATTCTATACAAATTAAGTGTCGAATTAGTTTTCAACATTAGGTTTACATTTTATATTACTATTCTTAGCACTGTCCTATGGGAAAAACACTGTGTTAAATAAGAAATTAGGAACTATACGAAATCCATATCAACTGTCTAGATAGCTTTGTGCAAACCCTTTTATATCACTTAGTTTCTGGTTCCTCATCTGAAAAATGTTCAGGGCAGGGTCACTACATAATAAAGTTATAAGAATCTGGGCCAGCTAGAGTGGCACAAGTATTAGAGCACTGTTGCAAGATACTGGACCCATATGGGAAAGCCAGAGGTTTGAATTTCTGGTCTACTTGAACGTGCAGGGTGCACCTGCAGCAGTGCCTGACCAGAAGGCATGGAGGCGGGGGGTCACAGCAGAGCAAGACCCTGACAGGGGTCCTTGCTCTTTTTCTCTCCCCTTCTCTCTTGTTTCTCTCTCAAGAAATAAATACATGCCATGCTAAAGCCAATATAATAGTAATGAGGTGGATCATTATCATTATAATAAAGTAATCACACTTACTGAGCACACTCTGATACACCAGGCTCTGGTGAACAGCTTAACGATACCCTTAAAGATGTCCATATTCTATTTACAGAGTCTGGAATATCTCATGTTATGTGGCAAAAGGGGCTTTGCAGTGTGGCTAAGGTTAAGGTCATTGTAATGAGGAGATTATCATGAATTATCCAAGTGGTTCTCACCTAGTCAGATGAGTCCTTAAAAACAGAGACAATTTCTGGCTGCACTGAGAAAAATATAGTTGCAATGTAGCTGACTTTAAAGACAAAGGAAGGAAGTTAAATAAGGAATGCCTGCAGCTTCTAGAAGTTGGAAAAGGCAAGGAAATGAATTGTACCAGAGATCCTCAATAAAGGAATAGAACCCTGAGGACACCTGATTTTAGCCTAGGAAGAAACACTCCAGATTTCTGACCCCTACGAACTATACGAGACATTTGTGTTGTTTAAGCCACTGTGTCTGTGGTCATTTGTCACAGTATCATAAAGAATTCTGATCTACCAGGCTCTCTGCTAACTACTTTGAATTAACTCATTTTGGCCTCACAGCAACCCTGTGACATCAGGACCGTCATTATTCCCAATTTACACATAAGGAAATCGAAGCTGTGGATGTTAAGTAACTTCTTAAGCTCACAATAATGAAGCCAGCATTTGACCTTAGGACTGTTTGTCCGACTGAAGTGATATGTTTAAAACCTTCCTATATTTCAAAACCATTTCAGAGTTTCTTGTTTCATTTCCTTTACTATAGAATGAAACCATTTTTCTTTACTAATTGCCTGCTGGAGAGAAGAGTCAACACAATCTCTGTGAGGGCTGCAGACCCTATAGGAAAAAGTGATGATACTCTTTGTCTTATTTCCCTTTCTGCAGTCATCAACTCAGTTGTAATCAGAGTGATGTTCTTTATTTTATCAGGGAAGAATAAAGTATGACATCAGTAGTCAGGTGAATTTTAAAATGTAGCCCAGGATCTTCTGTTTGGTAATGGATGTTTCTTCCTCCATCCTCTCTCCCACATCTTTTTCTCCCTCCATCCATTCCCTCTTCTTGTCTTTTCTTACATTTGTTTTTCTTTTTTCTTTTTAAGCACTTTTCCAGAGGGCATGTATTCTCACCAGAGACAGAAGAGAGAAAGGGAGAGGGAGAACTCACCCTTGATGGGGCATGGTCAAGCTGCAATTTCTTCTCATTTCTCCACCCTGTAAAGACTGTGGGCATGCATGCCAGGCATATTTCTTAAGCTTCTAGGTCCAGGATTTGAACCATGTGATCGGCCATGTAGAATCTGGCTCCCTTAACCACTAGGCCATGAGTCAGTCTGTTCCTCTACTTCTTTCAAACTGTGCAGTAAGTAACCTAAGAAGGAGATGTTCAAGGACGACATGTCAGGCAGCAATGTTCTCTACTCACCCTAATGATGCCCCCCTCTATTTAGCTTTTTATCATTCTCATTGCGGCTCCCAAATGTCTCCTTTCTCTTTGGTGCATTAATGCCTAACTCCTTCTTACTCACTTGGGCTGAGAGACCATTTTACCTGGGATCCTTGAATGTTTTATAACCACTCCACTAAAATACTACCACTTCGTCTGTGTCATCTGAAGGGGTGAGCTCATGAAAGCTATGTGGTCTCTTTGTCACGGTACATGACACCACATTCCCCATCACAAAGCTTGAGCAACCAGAAAGTAGCATTCTTTGGTTTCTTCTTTGGTGCTGAAAGCCTTTGAAGCCACTTAGGGGCTGCTGATATCTCAGATTCTCTGTGAGTAGGAAACTTTTTGATAAGAACTGCAGTACAAAAAAAGGACTATAGTGTGAAGAGGGAAGAATAAACAGGGCGACACTAGTTTTGTTCTTCAAAAGGAGGAAAAAAAAATGTGCAGATGAGTATAGACAGGAGAGAATCTGTGAAAGGCAGAGTCCCAGTTCAGACAGCTGATGGGCTGAAACTCAGGCAATGGAAGAATGAGGCAACAAGTTTTGAAAAAAGAAGAAAGCAGCATAAGTCAACAATGATATTTTGTAAAGAACCCAATGTGTTACTTATAGTATGCAAAGTAGTGTGGGCTACACTGTACACATTAAATGCTCAGAATCATCTTATATCTCAAATTAGCAAATAAGATCAAAGTGCCATTTATCACCTCGGCTGCAACTAAATGATTAATTGAGAATGGGCTGATGGTTCTACTTAAAAGTGAAAGAAAAGTTAAAGGCATCGGAAATCATGGGGTTTTAAACTATGTCTTAAGTTAAACAATGTGTACAGACTTTCTACAAAAGGAATGAAATAAGTTCTACTTTCTCTTTCTTCTTACATTCAGTGATTGGTGGCTGTTCTCAGAATCTAAATATCTGCATGACCTATAAGCATCGAATGCTTAGACGTGCTAGCTTCAGTTTACTCTGGAAATATGTGAATTTTAAATTATTCACTCTAATTTTTGCTATCACAAAAGCTTATGAGACCCATGAGAAGATAAATATGATCAGAGAAGATGATCTAAACACATAAAACATTATGCAGTATAACAATACAATATTCAGGGTTCAACAACACATTCTAGTTTCTGAAGATTAAATTATGTTTGTCACATGGAGTAATATATCTTAAATTTGTCAATTAAATAAATAATTTTATAGTCAGTGCTTTTAGTTTATAAGAAATCTCAGCTCAGCTAGTTTCTCTTCATTATATAATATTTTATATTATCGTCTTTCAACCATTCTAAATTGACTGATAGCTGTTCAAAACAATGAAGTAAATTTTGTTTCAAGAATTCACAGTGCTTTGCTTCTGCAAAACAAACAAACAAAAAAGAAAGTGAAAACAGGAAGGAGGAGAAAAGATAAAGAGGGTATGAAGATGGAGAGAAAGGAGAAGGAAACTTGTACTTTAAAGGCTAGCAGTAAATAAGCTATTTAAGAGCCTTTCTGCATTCCTCAGCCACCACATAGGCAGTACCTATTTTGTACCACCCTTATTGTCTGCAGTTTAGGACTGGGTATACCAGTTGCCATAGACGTCGCTCAGCATGCCTGTTCACATTCACTATTCTCTGCAAGGTCTTTTGATGCTCTGGGTGTAAAGCACATTAATAGACAGACTGAGGTAAATAAGACTATCTTTAGGTAAAGTTATAAGGTAATTTGTTTTTATTTATTTATTTATTTTAGATTTTGGTCATAGGGTGTGTGCACTTGCTAGAGAGAGACATCGAGAGGAAAAATGAGAAATCACTTACCTCAGGGGATGGCCATGCCACAATCCTCCATTCTCCTCTTGAGATTGTGGGTAAGCGTGCACACTTGCCTGGTGTATTTTCCAAGCTGCCAAGTCCAGGACTCAGTCTGCAGAGTTGTGGACCTTAGAGAATTTATGAATGCTAGAAGAGTTCTTTCCTGAAGTGATAACTTCTCACACTGTTCAGTGCAGTTAGATACGCTACTTGTTCATTTAAAGTGTGTGTATGTGTGTGTGTGTGTCTTTGTGTGTGTGTGTGCGTGTGTTTATATGGCAGGAAGTAAAGAGGGGAGACAAGAAGCACAGTAAAAATTAGCTCTCAAATACAAGAAGAACCAAATAGGCTTTTCTCATCTCCGTTTTTACCCTATTCCCTCTTTCTAACTGTTCTTAGTAGATAAAGAAAAAAGTCTTTATTCTAGTTTTGGATTGATCAATGAAGATAGAAAACTTTTATAATATACTTAAGAAAAAAGAATTGATATAAAGTGTACTTTCCACCTAAACCCAGAGAACCACAAGGATTATTTTTTTCTTATTTTCTTTAAACAACAATGAATCATTCTCCCTAGGAAAGAAGGACTTTAAAAAGGTCACAGAATATATTGAAGATAAGAAATCATTTCTCTCTAGACACTAAATAGAAGCAATAGAAATTCCCCAGCCATTTCAGATGATAAGGAACTTCCTTCAAATTATTTTTGTCTTTATGTTTGTATATATTTCCTAACTGACCACAGCTACAATTTATAATAACATGAAATATATAATGCATTGTATAATGCATGTAATTTTTTTCATGTAAAATGCCTTCGGGGATGTGTGTTTTGCCCTAGTTCACCTTATTTTAGTGAAACTGACAAGCGTTGTTAACAAATAGTTTCTTTAAAAATAATATGTGAATGCTGTCCTGTTGTCTACATTCCTCATGCCATGACAAACACCCATCAAGCTTTTGCAGTGACATGTCCTGTTTCAAATGTTCTGGCCTGCTGATACTGTAAGCTCTTTCATACTTAGACTATGTACACAATTTTTCATTTGGAAGATTTAGTCAGTGGACTCATATGGTGCTCAGCAGAACTTCCTGGCTCTTAGCATTTGAAGGAAGAAAATTGGACTATCCATTGTGATGTGCTTACCGCATGCCAGGGTGACTGATATCCTACTTTCAGTTTCTACTCCATGCTGAAAGACAAGCAAAGTTGTTTCCATTTTACAGTTTGTGAAGTGGAGAGACACAGGACTTTAAATAATATACTTGTCCTGGAGATAATATAGTTAAGCAGTTGCAATGTCAAGATTCACAACCAGAAAATTTAACTAAAAGCTAACTCTTTAACTGGAGGTTTTGCTCCCCCCTCCCCCCGCTTTCCCTTAACATTTTTCCTTGCTCTTCTCTAAACGTCAGTGTAAGTGTAAAGCTTTCTAAACAGCAATATGTGAATACCATCTTAAAGATGCATGACCAGAACCAGCAGTTAGTGTAATGGCTATGTCGTTGGACTCCCATGTAGTTGACCGTGGTTCGGTGGCTTAAAAGTCACATCAGGCACGTGTGCGTGTGTGCCCAAGATTTCAAGAAGAGACTGGAGGAGAAGAGATTGCGGTGTGGCCATCCCACCCGGGGGGTGATTTCTCACTTTCTGTCTCTCTGTCTCTCTGTCTCTGTCTGTCTGGCGAGTGTACACTCCCTATAGCAAAAACTTCTCCAAAAAAAAAAAATGATGCATGACCCAAATCTCAGCATTAATTGGAGAAGAAGAATCCCAATACAATTTGTCTTAAGTTTCATAATCTTGTTGCAGTCTTGTTATATCTTCCGGTCCACCGTGCATGTGTGTGTGCTATTCATCTACTTTTTATTAGTATAATGTACTTTTAGCTGCCTTGGTATCAGATATGCAATCTGACAAAAGATACTAGTTTTGTTCCATTAGGGAAGACTCTAAAGGTTCTGCTTTTTATAATACTTCAAAGCTGTTTGTTTTTTTGTATTTTTTGTTTTTTTTTCTGGAGAGGTTTTCACTATAGGGCGCATGCGCTCACCAGACAGAGACAAAGAGACAGAAAGAGAGAAATCACCCCCTAGGGAGGATGGCCACACCACAATCCCTTCTCCTCTCAGGATCTTGGACACGCATGCACACACGCCCAGCGTGAGTTTTAAGCCACCGGGTCTGGGACACGAATCACGGTCGACTACGTGGGAGTCCAGCGACATAGCCATTATGCTAAGTGCTGGTTCCCTAAAAATACTTCAAAGTTTTATGCTTGAAGCTGGACTGTAGAAGAAACATAAAAGGCTGTTAAAAAATTTAGTAAAGCATTCCAACATAAACATTTTCTTCCATATTGAAACAAAAGTTCAAATAAAAAAATTTAACAATTAAAATGGCCCCTTGCTAAATGCCCATTGTGTTATGGAATACAATATAGGATATTGTACAATGTCTTTCATGTATTTCCCCTGATTGCCAGAGGGCATGTGTGCTCATCAGAAAGATACAGAGAGAGAGGAAGAAAGCTCCATTCAGTGGGACATGGTCATGCCACAATCCTTTCTCTTCTGTTCTTCCATCCTCTCAGGGCCTTGGGCACACAAGCACACGTGCCTAGCTGTTGGGCCCAGGATTTTATCCATAGTCTGCCATGTGAGATTTGGCTCCCTTAATTAGCAAGTCACAGTTCTGACCCCAATATTTTTAATAATTTTTGCCTAATAAATTTAGGTCCATTATAAAGAGATAAAATAGAGTAAACAATGTCTCCAATAAGTGATATAAATATTAATGTCTTTCAATGTTTTGTTTATTGATATATACATATTGATATGTGTTCAGTATGATGTGTACAGCAATAAAAGGATACAATTTATCTCACCTTCAGGCAAATAATTGACAATGAATTACAAATTATGGTAGTATAATACCACTTTGTTACTTCTGAATTTATGAAACTAATAAAAATATGTCAGCCAAATGGAAATAATTCCTAAGTCACTGTAAAACTTAAGTAAAGTCCAATTTTCAAAAGTATGGAGACTCCATATCTTCATGTTCCAAGAATTAGAAAATAATTTTAAATGCACATGTTTTATAATCTCTCAGAACAAGTGACTCTAGTTAATAGGATACCAAAAATTGGTAAGTAAATTACCAATCAGTGCAAAAGATCAGACTAGAATGGTAAATTATAGCTTTAAAAATCTAGAAATTATGTGAATTTTTCATGCCATAGTATTGCCAATAGGCCATTAGGAAAGTTTATTTTATTAATTATTTTCACATTTCAAGATAAAATCTCCTGTACAGTTTTTACCTCCAATCATGTAGAGCAGTCTTTACAGCAGAGTCTTTAAAACCCCATCTTTCTGCAGTAAAAAGTTACTTGTTTGCCTTAAAAAATGTGTTTCGTGGGGCCAGCAGATGGCTTAATGGTTATGTCACTGGACTCTCATGTAGTCAACCATGGTTCGAGTCCCAGACCCAGTGGCTTAAACTCACACTGGGCACATGTGCATGCATGCCCAAGATCCTGAGAGGAGAATGGAAGAGAAAGGATTGTGGCATGGTCATCACCCCTGAGGGGTGATTTCTTACTCCCTGTCTCTCTGTGTTTCTCTGTCTTTCTGGTGAGAGTACGCGCCTGATAG
>NW_006159649.1:2116852-2122998 GCF_000334495.1 Tupaia belangeri chinensis
ACCGCTCTTTAAAAAAAATATGTGCTTTAGGACCAGCAGATGCATAATGGTTACATTGCTGGACTCTCATGCAGTTTACCACGATTCGAGTCCCAGACCTGGCACCTTAAAACTCATGCTGGGCACATGTGTGTGCATGCACAAAATCCTGAGAGGAGAATGGAGGATAAGGGATTGTGGCATGGTCATCCCCCCGGGGAGTGATTTCTTTCTTCTGTCACTCTATGTCTGTCTCTCCAGCGAGTGCACGCACCCTATAACAAAAATCTCTCTTAAAAAAAGGTACTTTGTAAAACAGTTCACATCTATCCTTCTGTATGCCTATTAATTTCTGCTTATTGACTAAAATCTGATTCAGGTGAAAATATAGTCGTTTGATGTAACTGATCTATCAATTTTAAACACAAATGATTACATACGGTAAACATTTGTAGGGATGGCATACAGAATCAAAAGCATTTTCTTGTGGCCCTCTGTGGAAAGTTGGTGTGGCTTCTAGAGAGAACACTTGGCTCATCCCATCACAGCCAAGTTAAATATGCTTACCTGTTCCCACATTCTCTCTCCCTCTATTTCCAATTAAAATGTTAAGAATCTCCAGGGAGAATTTCTTTCTTCTTTTCTTTTCTTTTTTCTTTTTTTGTTTTTTGGAGGGGTTTTTGCTATAGGGCGTGTGTGCTTGCCAGAGAGACAGAAAGAAAGATATCAGCCCCCAGGGGGAATGGCCACACTGCAATCCCTTCTCCTCCATTCTCCTCTCAGGATCTTGGGTATACACACACACACACACACACACACCAGGTGTGAGTTTAAGCCACTGGGTCCAGGACTTGAATTGCGGTCGGCTACATGGGAGTTCAGCGACATAGCTATTACGTTAACTGTTGGTCCCCAGGGAGAATTATTTTTTTTTAAATTGGATTTTTTAGAATTGTTATCAAATATGGTTTCCTTAATATAACATCTGAGGTCTTTTCTTATTTCAGATTACTTTACCTACCAATCACTTTGCTTTCAGAACCTATTTGCAGAAGTTCAGTGTGCAGTGGATTAGCTTTCCTCACAGTCTCGCCAGGGTGCTCATTACAGGCTTTGTTTAGGGCTTATATCAGTTAAAATTTCCAGTTTATTTCTTAAATGATATCCTTGATTTACCACCACAGTTTCCACACTATTTTGACAATAGAATTTCCTCTCCAGAATTCTAATCCCAGTGCTAAATATGTAAAGCATAATGAACACGTCAGGACGATAAATCTGTGAATATTCTATCTGATTTCTCACTCAGGGAAAAAATACCCTTCCCTTTTTGTTTGTTTAAGCATAAACATCATAGAATGTTATCAGATAATTAGATGAAATCTGATAAAGTGACATATACAGACTAATTTTATTTCATTATGTGCATTTTATCAAAACAAAATAGTACCATCTCAGGATCTCTCCTTCATTTTCCTTCCATTTCAATGTGGCCATTTGACAAAGATAATGGACTACAATTTGTAATAGGCTATCACTTATTTCCCCTGCTCTAGTAAAAAAATAGATACCAAGACAAGGCTGGCCCCACTTAAATGCCAGATGTTTGGCATTAATTATGTCAGTTGCAAATGAAGTATTTAAGGAGAATGACTGTAAGTTTTTCATTAATGTTACCACTTAGAAGTGATTACTTTGACCATCCTTGCCCTGCTACCAGGAAGCCAAAATTGACCTGCTATGCTGACTTAACCATAACCTAACGATAGCTAATATTAGGATGGGAGCAAATGATGGAAATACCAAAGACATTGCCATACTTCCTGAATGTTCATATGCTAAATAAATAAATACATAAATAAATAGATAGAAAGGCCTATCTCAGTAGCACAAGTGGAAAGATGTCACTGCAAAGTGGCTGAGACTACTTGGGAGGCTCAGGTTTGGTTCTATCTAAAACAGGCAAGGTGGTAACGTGGTCCTGAGGTCCTAGCTAATTGGGGGACTGGAGGAGGAGGGTCAGGACATAGTGACATGTCATCAAAATTACCTATCTATGTATGTCTCTCTTTCTGCAGCCCCCATTAAAAACAACAACAAGCACCTCACTCTCCTTTAAAAAGAAGTGCAAAAGATGACTCGCATATTTCTATTTCTCCTTTTTTCCTTTGTCATTCCCTTCCATCTACTTTTTTTCCTTCCCTACCATCTTTCTTTCTCTCTCACCCTTCTTTCTTTCTTTAACATTTTTAAGGATTCTGTCCTTTCAGGATGCAACTGTATTTTGTGTGGTGAGTGATTAAATAACATTTTTTTTTTTAAATTAGTCTCTCTTTCCAAATGTTTGGTTACCAACTTTGGGCAGTTTTGGAGAAAATACTGATACAATGGTATTTTGTATGGTGAGTGATTAAATAACATTTTTTTAAAAAAAATTAGTCTCTCTTTCCAAATGTTTGGTTACCAACTTTGGGCAGTTTTGGAGAAAATACTGATACAATGTTTGCTATTTAATAGTGGGACAGGTGATCTTTCTATTATATGCTTCATTGCATGTCGTAATACCTGCACTAGAAATCTATTATTTTCATTATATCATCTGTGTCAAACTTCCAAAAACTCAGTATCTTTTATTTTTTTTTGAAGAGGTTTTTGTTATAGGGCGCATGTGCTTGCCAGAAAGACAGAGAAAGACAGAAAGTGAGAAATTGAGAAATCCCCCCCCAGGGGGATTGGCCCCTTCTCCTCCATTCTCCTCTGGAGATCTTGGGCACACACACACACACACACACACACCCGGCCTGAGTGTAAGCCACCAGGTCTGGGACTCAAATTGCTGTCGACTACATGAGAGTCCAGTGACATAGCCATTACGCCAACTGCTAGTCTCCAAAACTCAGTATCTTTTAAATGCCAGGACTATTGAGAACAAATACATGATGGGATATTAAAAATATATATATTGGATTGAGAGTCAGCAGAATCAGGTTCTGTTCACTCATTTCTGCCATTAACACTTAAAATTATCTGGTCCTTCACCTCTTAGTTGTATGATTAGTTGCCTGCGTTAAATAATCTATAAGGTCATTTCTTATTCTCATGTATAACATATCTGACTTACTAGACATTTCCTTAGATAGGATCAAAATGGAGATATTTAATGGAGCCAAAGTCTTCATATGTGTCAACCTTAACCATTCAGAGCCCAGCCAAGAGCCTACAGGAAACATAGAAGTCTGAGCAAAATTAATGCTGAGCTCCATACTGAAGTCCTTATTCTATTTTTCATTTTAATTTTTGCCACATGTCCATGTGCTTGCCAGGAAGATAGAGGCAGGGAAAATGAGAAATTACTCCTCAAGAGGGGTGACCATGCCATAATCCCTTCTCCATTCTCCTCTCACGATTTTGAGCATTCTTATGTTTTTCAAGTTGCCAGGTCTAGGACTCAACCTGTGGTTGGCCATGTGGGATTGAATGCCTTAAACACCATGCCACCTGCGGACCTCTAAACTTGTTCTTATTCTTAAGGAAATTGTGGACTTCTCTCTCAGAGACTGTTTACTGCTTAAATAGAATTTCTTTTTAAGTTTGATTATCTTGTTTTCAAAGGCTTGGCACTTTAGTGGCAAATTGAAAAGGCACTATGAGGTAATCAGAAAGTAGAGCTGTGCATGGGAGAGTACTTTGTAGGCTCCGAAGAACTGCGCAGATGTGACCGGTTCTCATTAGCAAGAGAGACTGAAAACTGACAGACGTGATGAGAGAAAAGATAAACAAGTTAATTTCAATAAAGCGCAGGAATTTCCAAGTCCTGTTGGTGGTGGGATATTTACTATATTGGCAAAGTGGTTTTATCGTGTCAGTAATTACTGAGATCTTCCCTGAAGTATACCATAGCATATACTTAGAGAAACAGCTGAGTTACCAAGAAGGGATCATTTATGCTCTAAATAATAATTGGTTGAAGAGATAATGTACAGAGGCTGTTTAGTGGTGCAGTGGTAATGCAACTAGGTACACATGGGAAGGGTCATGCGTCCATGACCAGGGGCCTCCTTGAACATGCCAGGAATGCACATCCATCCCTGTGATCGCAGCGAGCTGGGACTGGGGGTGGATTGCAGTGGGAAGACACTACTGGAGATGCCTTTCTCTCTATTTTATGGAAAAAAAATACAATTTTTTAAAAGGAGCTGATACATGAAAGGGGCATTTTTTTTTTTGAAAGGTGTATTTAAGTACTATATAAAGATTAGTTGTCATATTACTCGACTCAACATTAGGGGAGTATGGAATGTGCTTCAAATCTTTTCCATCAAAAAATTTAAAAATAAAAATCTATGTAGTCATGAAATGCTACATTTCAAATAATTTAAAAATAACTAATATAAGAAAATTAATTTTGAAATGCAGTTATGTTTTTATTACCCATAATGGATAATGATAATAGTAAAATAATATTAATTTGTTTCATACTTAAAACAATACAATCTTTAGATAAGAATTTTTGCAGAGATTTCGAAGCTCACAAGCTCATTATGGCAGTACTATTGGAAAGATATAAATCATGGTACATGTTCACTGAGATCTTCCCTGAAGTATAGCATAGCATATACTGGGAGAAACAGCTGAGTTACCAAGAAGGGATCATTTATGCTCTAAATAATAATTGGTTGAAGAGATAATGTACAGAGGCTGTTTAGTGGTGCAGTGGTAATGCAACTAGGTACACATGGGAAGGGTCATGCGGCCATGACCAGGTGCCTCCTTGCACATGCCAGGAATGCACATCCATCCCTGTGATCGCAGCGAGCTGGGACTGGGGGTGGATTGCAGTGGGAAGACACTACTGGAGATGCCTTTCTCTCTATTTTATGGGAAAAAAAATACAATTTTTTAAAAGGAGCTGATACATGAAAGGGGCATTTTTTTTTTTGAAAGGTGTATTTAAGTACTATATAAAGATTAGTTGTCATATTACTCGACTCAACATTAGGGGAGTATGGAATGTGCTTCAAATCTTTTCCATCAAAAAATTTAAAAATAAAAATCTATGTAGTCATGAAATGCTACATTTCAAATAATTTAAAAATAACTAATATAAGAAAATTAATTTTGAAATGCAGTTATGTTTTTATTACCCATAATGGATAATGATAATAGTAAAATAATATTAATTTGTTTCATACTTAAAACAATACAATCTTTAGATAAGAATTTTTGCAGAGATTTCGAAGCTCACAAGCTCATTATGGCAGTACTATTGGAAAGATATAAATCATGGTACATGTTAACACCCAAAGCATGCTGCATGCCTAGGCAAGGTAATAAACACTTTTTTTTTTTCTTTTTGGTTTTTGCCATAGTGTATGTGCATTTGCCAGAGAGAACCAGAGAGAGATAGTGAGAGGGAACATGAGAAATCACTCCCCATGGAGGATGCCACAAAATCTTCTCCATTCTCCTAGATTTTGGGGCATACCTACATGTGTACCCGGTGTGAATTTTAAGCCAGAGCCAGCACCATAACCACTACACCATGTGCTGGCCCCCATTTTAAATCATTCTTAAGTGGTAACGGTCACCAACCTAAAAGACATTATAGCTTAAACCACTCATAAACTGATACAGAGTTAGAAACCAAAATCAAAGTTTGTTTAATGTTGTTACTAAAATAATCTTTGGAAACTCCAACAGCAAATTAAATTATCAAACGAAAATAAGAAACATGACAGAGTCTCACTTTTTAAGCTTTCGCTAGTCCTAACATAAAAGTAATAGGGCTTCACATTACCAACTGAAAATTAACTGTATATTTTTCCTTATTAGGGAATATCAATTCTGGAATATTAGGCTCTGTGCTATATAATATCGTACAGAAATACACTGAGGTCTAGGTAAACGAGCTCACGATTTAAAGAAAAGTCCTTGGGTCCTACTCTTCTGTGCCACTGTCATTTCAATGATATCTTATAGAACAGATATTGTTTGGTGGAATTTTAATAAAGATGTGCTACTTAGTATCAATGGCAGACAATTTTTTTTGTTTACTATATTGGCAAAGTGGTTTTATCGTGTCAGTAATGATGGAGAGTATGTGTGTGTGCTCTTGAGAGAGAGAGAGAGAGAGGGACACCCTTAACAGGGTCTTGTCATACCACACT
>NW_006159649.1:2123029-2297654 GCF_000334495.1 Tupaia belangeri chinensis
CTAGCTCTCCAGTTCTTCAGGATCTTGGGTTCTCTGTGTGTTTCCAGGCCAACTTGGAGATCCAGACTCACGTCTGGCCATGTGGCTTCCAGACCTGCAGTCCAGTATGCTACAGGCTGTGCCATCTAGATAGGCTGGACTGTCAGACGATATTTTAAGCATGAAGTCCTGGATGGTTATCAGAGTCCAGGCTCCTGGGGCATGAGACCGTGCTAATGGATAGAATGTCCTCGTGCACGTAAGGAGGGCACAGGAAAGCAATTGAATAGTGAGTGGGAGAAGGGCATTGGCCTCGCAGCTGCAGGTTAGTCAGATGGGATGACCTTCCAGCAGACCAGAGTTTCCTCAATTACCCTCTTGTATGACTGGGAAAGAAAGACACCAGAGACTGCTACTCCTGGCCACCAGTAACTTTTCAAAGAGATATTTAAAAGATGTTTAAGTTGTATTTTTCCCTCCCTCCCTATGTGAGAGAGGCATTGTGCACCAAGTCAAAACTGAAAATCTACTAGTAACGGTTAGCAGCAATCATCTTGGCAACTATTTTTGGTCCCACTATCACCTCGAATTGGACTGTTTAAACAATAGGAACAAAATGACTTTGTAGTCTGCATCAGCGCTTTGTGTGGGCTCCTTAATTCACTCATGCATGTTTCTGACAACATTTCTCGAGTCTGAAATGAATCTAGAAACTGCTCTAAAAAAGGAAAAATTAGTAGCAACTGAAAAGCACAATATTCTAGGCCTATTTTATTAAATTTCACATTTGCATTTTTTTTTCAAGGATCTAACTTTTAAGCACAAAGTCAAAAACCCAAAATAACCTTATTTCCTTAGGAATATCTAAATTCCAGCTTTGAATTTTTCTCTTCCTATGCTTTATAGTATATGGCAAAAAAGAGTGTGCCTGTGTTAAAGCCAAAATGCATTTTATATTAACAGCTTGCATTTAGAAATCCAGGCACCTAACACCACCAGAGTTAATATTTGCTCTGGGCTGTTCTGCTTATTTAGTCTCCAGCTTTTCCAAAGAGCTAATACAAAAAGGCAGCTTTCCTATTTGCCCAGCAAGTGTGTGATTTCACACGTAGTGTGATATGCTTCTACAGAGATGAAGAATTAGCTGTGCTTCACGTGAGAAGTGCACTTAGCTGCGTTGGGAAATGTGAACTTTGCAGTTGCAGGATGCAGCAGACATACTCTGATTTCATTTACTGGGCCAGCATGTAAATTCCACTTCAGAAATGTCTTTTGTCTCCTTTCCACTAGGCTTCCTCTTCATTCCCACTCCCCTCCTTCACTATGATTACAGAACTTCCTACACAGTTTACCTTTCTAGCCGCCTTATTCTCCCTTCCCCAGAGGTTTTTCCTCCACACTGCTGCCAAAGGTAATTTGTGATAGCAAAACTCTGACCACTTCACTGTCATCCTTAAAATAAACCAAAAATCCTTTTATTGCCTCCAACATTCCTTACGGGATAATTCCAGATTCTCCAAGCTATTATTTAAGGTTTTCAAAATCGTCACCCCAACGTTGTCGTGTTTTTTTGTTTTGTATTTTCTCAGCCACGTGTTCTATCTTCTTTTATGTCACCCTCAACCTCAGCCACATGGGCTGAACAAGATCCATTCGTTAGTGCTCAGTCTTTCTTTTGCATGGTATTCCTTTATTTCCCCCTTCACTTGAAGAAGTCCTTACCTGTGAAGATTTAATATAAATATCTTTCTTTGGAAATGTCTTCTCCAACACATTCATCAGTCTCATCCTTGCTTCTACAAAATTTGCACATAATGTCTATTATTTGATAAATAAAATCCAGAGGGTTCTTGAGCACTTATTATATTGCAAAATATTATATTTTTTTCCTAAGGTTTTTGCCATAGGATATGTGTACTCCACAGAGAGGGCTAGTGAGAGGGAAAGTGAGGAATCACCCTACAGGGGGAGATGACCACTCTGTAATCCCTTCTCCTCCATTCTCCTTCTGGGATTTGGGGCATACACACACATACACCCAGCATGATATTCAAGTCGTCCGGTCTGCGATTCGAACAGCAATCACACATGTGGGGGTTCATTGTCTTAACCACTATGCCACTTGTCTGCCCCTACAAAGCACCTTTAAAGCAACTTACACTTGTTCATTTATTACATTTACATTGACATTATGAGCAATACTTCTTATTGTCCTCAATCCTTAAAAAGTTTATTTCTTCCATAAGAGATAGAGAGACAGAAAGAGAGAGAGGAGGGGGTGAGAGAAAGAGAACCACAAATACAGGCACCATTAACAGGATCCTGATTCTGTGACACTTGTTAATTTATTACATTTACATTGACATTATGAGCTTGATACTTCTTATTGTCCTCAATCCTTAAAAAGTTTATTTCTTCCATAAGAGATAGAGAGACAGAAAGAGAGAGAGGAGGGGGTGAGAGAAAGAGAACCACAAATACAGGCACCATTAACAGGATCCTGATTCTGTGATCCACTGCCACCTTCATCCAGCCCAGCTCACAGGCATGCATGCATGCCCAGAGTGCACAAGCAGGCCTCCAAACACAAACCTGGGACCTTCCTGGGTGGGCCCAGCAACACAGAGCATTGCATTGCCACTATTCCATCATATGGTCTCTGTTCCCAACTGTATAGTTGGAAAATGTGAGTATGTATCAGTTAAGTCACATACTACAGGCCATCTGGCTTATCAGTAGCAGCATTTGATTTAGACCCACACACTCAAGGCGTGGCCTCTAGACACAGGTGAGTCCAGAGATCATGTCTTAACAGCTATGCTGTGCTGCCACTTGTGTTTTAGCTCTGTCTCCTAGATTTTAATTTCCCTGGAAAATATGACTTATTTTTGTTTATTTTCCCATCAGGAGTATAGTATCTGACATGTAGCTAATCAATAACATCAAGTACAATTTATTTGAATTAATATGAATCAAAGCTTTATAGATTACAGAAATTAGATTTTTAAAGCTTTATACAAAATTCTTAGGAAAAGGCAGTGAGTAATATTTATAATTTTTTAAATCTTACTTAATTCTAATCACATGCATCCTTTGACTCATGTTTAGCATGTATCCTCTACAGTTTCTTGATTACATCAACAATATTGAATAAATGTTTAACCCATATTCACTATTGTTTCTTCATTAGGCAACTTTAATTTTTTTCCATGTCTAGTAGAGTGTTCTAGCTTTCACATATATCAGCATAATTATTTTAGAGCTACGAAGGTTTTAGAATTGGACTCGCTGGTGATGTGGGGGTGAAGGTGGCTAGATCCTACATACCTGATTACACAGCCAGGGTCCTAGACCCAGAGTCTGGAAAAACATGCCAGGCAGAAGTATATTGGTGCCCAGAATTTCAAAAGGAAACTGGAGAAGGGATTGCTGTGTGGCCTTCCCCTCTGAGGGATGCGTTCTCACTTTCTCTCTCTCTTTCCATTTCTCTCTCTCTGGTGAGCACATGTACCCTGTAGCAAATTAAAAAGTCAAAACAAGGTTTTAGATTAATAGTAAGCTTCTGTAATAGTCTTTCTGAAACACTTGTATTGGATATTTTCATCAACTGTATATGTCAGCCTTGTTAGATAAGATGGTATACTGGAAATTTCCTTTGTAGGATAGATACCAATTTTTTAAATTAGAGGTATAAATCTAAATAGTTTTGAAAACTAAAAAATCATACATACTACCTAGGAGATATTGACTATATGCTTCTTTATTGAATCTTTACCAAAAATTGAATTTGTAGGTTGAGATCGCCTATAATTAAAAAAAAAAAATACAGAAAAAAAAAAAAACATTTTAAAGTCAGTTCCAGAGGTATTCTTTTCATCTATTATATAGAAACATAAGGGCAGAGTTGTGGCTGAACAACATGCTCTTATTTGTTTATTTATTTATTTCATTAGAGAGAGAGGGAGCGAGTCAGTACCAACAGGATCTTCCCACCATGATCTGTCTCTTAGCTTGGCCGGCCTATGTCACAGGGAGATCTGTGCACTGTCATGCTCAGGGAAGTTCTGGGATGTGCACCTAAGACTTCTACTGTGTGGGAGCAATTGTCTTACCACTGGTGCCATATAAGACTTTTTTTTTTTTTTAAGAGAGATTTTTGCTATAGGGTGTGTGCTGCTCAGCACAGAGACCGAGAGACAGAAAGTAGTAAGTTACTCCCTAGGGAGGATGGCCACATGGCAATCCCTTTTTTTCCATTCTCCTCTTGGGGTCTTGGGCATGCACACACACATGCCCAGTATGACTTCCAAGTCACCAGGTCCGGGACTTGAACCATGGTCGACTAAATGGGAGTCCAGTTACTTAACAATTATACCATCTGGGGTCCCATCCCATGTAAGAGTTTTAAGAGGGAACTAGCTTGAAAATCATTACTGGCTTTTTCAAACAGTGACATAGTCAAAGCATTTTTTTTCTTTTTGATTGGTTGTTTGGTTTTTAATTAATTACTTCTATTAGGGAACTTTAGACATTCTTTCAGTTATAGAACTGAAATGAGATTAATAAACAAAATATATGACAGATAGAATCTTGAGCCCTTTGGGACTCTTACAGCCCATTTCTATAACCTGGCGTGTGTTTTTTATTGTGTAGAGAAGGTGAACTTTTTCTTAACCTAAATGACACTATTGTCTTTAAAAGCCATGTTTAAAATAGCAAAGCCAAAGAGATACTATCATAATATTCAGTTGGGGGAATTTTGAGTGTCATTATCTCTCTAAGCAGTAACACGAACAGATTATCAAAGGCATTGTCTCTTTTAAATGGGAAGATGAACTGAATGTATTAGCACCTCAGTGGGATTGGGAATATGTTGGAAACATAATCATAAAACAGCAATTGCTGAGCTGCAGCGCAGCCACCCAGGACACTGTTCATCAGAGGTCTTGGTGCTGTCTGGATGTCAGCACCTGCTGAGGACTGCTTGGGGATATAGCCACCTCGACCGCAGTCACCTTTGCTGATGGATGCCAGAGCTTTGCCCTTGAAAATGTTTATCTTTCCTTCTCCCTTAACCAAGGGAGTTGAGATGAGATTGTCTAAATATAAAATGTATTCCTTAGGCTGAAGAAATTACACAATTTTTAAAATAATTTTTTATTCTGATTTGCTATAGGGCCCATGTGCTCACCAGACATACACATGCACACACACACACGGAGTGAGCGAGAAAGCTGTGAGGTCCAGAACTTGAACCATAGTCAGCCATGTGGAAGTCCAGCACCTTAACCATCATGCCACCTGCTGGTCCCCATGTATCAATTTTTTAAGTTAATAGTCTATTTTTAGTTTGTTCGAGGTTTATAGAAAAACTGAGTGGAAGGTAGAGAGTTCCTATATGCTTCTTCTACGTTCCCCCACCCACCCTCTAGTTTCCTCTGTTATTGACACCTTGTGTTAATGTGGTACATTTTACACTTGTGAGCCAGGAATGTATTATATTTAACTAAAGTTACATTAGGTTTCCCTCTTTGCGTTGTGAATTTTAGGGCTTTTGACAAATGTTCTATTATGCTGACCCACCACTATTGTGTGAAAACGATCTCGCTGACCGGAAATTCCCTGCGCTCTGTGTATTTATCCATCTCTCCCTCTCCCTTGAACCCCTGGAAACCACTGATCTCTTCACTGTCTCCATAGTTTTGCCTTTTCTAGAATGTCATATAATTGGAATAATGCAGCATTTAGTCTTCTCAGATGGTTTTTTCCCCACTTAACATTAAAGGTTCCTCTATGCATTTGAAGTTCCTCCATGTCTTTTTGTGGCTTGTTAGCTCATTTCTTTTTATTGCTGAATAGATTCCATTTCATTGCCTGGATGTACTACAATTTGCTTGTCCATTCACCTGGTGAATCTTGTTTGTATTCAAGTTTTGGAAATTATGAATAAAACTTCCGGAAACATTTTTGTGCAGGATTTTGTATGGACATATGTTTCCTAATCATTTGACAGACATAATTGTGAAAAATATTTTCTTTAGAAAATATATGTTAGACTTGGGACCAGCAGTTAGCGTAATGGCTATGTCGCTGGACTCCCATGTGCTCGACCATGGTTCGAGTCCCAGACCCGGTGGCTTAAACTCACTCCGGGTGCATGTGCGTACGTGCCCAAGATCCCGAGAGGAGAACAGAGGAGAAGTGATTGTGATGTGGCTATCCTCCCTGGAGGGTGATTTCTTGCTTTCTGTCTGTCTGTCTCTCTCTGTCTTTCTGGCAAGCAAACATGCCTTACAGCAAAAGCTTCTCAAAAAATATTTATGTAAACACTTCAATTCTTTTCAAACAATACTTTTTAAATTATTAGCAATATGAAATAAGAACATGGAATCACTTTCTGTATCTCTAACAGTGATGAGAATTGGACTTGAGTTCAGAAAAAAATTTGAGCTCTGGTTCCAATAAGTACTGTTTTGGTGATGTTGACTGAATTTCTCAGCTTTATAAATGAACCTTGTCCTATTAATAAAATTAAGTATTCTAATAATTGTTCATCATACAAGTTTCTTTGCTCATCATACAGACCTTTTGGGAAGCCCAAATGCAACAATGTATAATGTGCATAAAGAAATACTACAGATTATAAAATATCAGAAATTATCCATTATTGTTATTGCTATAATTTATTTAATTTCTTTTTATTAATTATATTTAAGGTGTACTGCATTATGTTTTCATATATATATATGCATACACATATATATACATACATACATGTGTGTGTGTATATATATATATATATATAATTACTACATATCTTCACATAGGTACCGTGTGTGTGTGTGTGTGTGTGTGTGTGTGTGTGTGTGTGTGTGGGGAGTGTATGTGAAATCTTCTGTGAGAAGATACATTACAGTATTATTAGCTATAGTCATTATACTACATTTTAGATTTAGATTTCTAGATTTACTCACATCATATAAATGGAGCGTTGTACTTTTTGACCACCATTTCTCCATTTCTTCAACTCCTTGTCTCCCAGTAACCACCACTCAACTCACTAGTTCTGTGTATTCTATTTGTAGATTCTACATGCAAATGAGATTATGCAATATTTGATTTGTATAATGTCCTTCATGTTCATCCATGATGTCACACATGACAAAATCTCATTTTTTTAAGGCTGAAGGATATTCATATATACCTCATAATATCTTTATTTATCTATCCATTGATGGACACTTAAGTTTTCTATTTCTTGACTAAGGTGAATGATGCTGCAATGAACATGAGAATGCAGATATCTCTTGAAGTACAGATTTCATTTCTATTGGATATTTATTGCAGGAGTGGGATTGCTAGATCATATTATAATTCTATTTTTAACCCTTTGAGAAACTTCCATGCTATTTTCCATAATAGCTATATCATTTACATTCTCACCAACAGCGTTCAAGGGTCCCCAGTTCTCTACCTCCTCCCTAATATTCATTATCTCTTGTCTTATTGATAATAGCTATCCTAACAGATATGGGTAATAACTTGCTGTAGTTTTTATGCATTTCCCTAAGGATTAGTGATGCCGAGTGTATTTTCATATACCTGTTGGCCATTTGTAGGTTGCATTTGAAAGTAATGTTAATTTGGGTCCTTTGCCCATAATCCATTTGATTCTTTTGCTATTGAGTTATGTGCATTTTTTATAGATTATATATATTGATATTTTATTGGATATGTGGTTTTCAAAAATTTTCTTCCAGCCTATAATATACTTTTTTTTATTTTGTTGGTTGTTTACTGTGAAGAAGTTTTTTGGTTGAATGTAGCCCACTTGCTTGTTTTTTGTTTTGTTGCCTATTCTTTTTATATCATGTTCAAAAAAATTAGTAACGAAGTTGATGTCAAAGGACTTTATCCCTTTATTTACTTCTAGGAGTTTTATGGCATTAGATTTTATGTTTAAGTTTTTAATCTATTTTGAGTTATTTATTTTTTTGGTGTACTTTAAAATTTTCAATTTAGCTAACACTCTACTAAATCAAAACAATATTTTTCTTTGTAAAAATTACATTCATGTTGAAATTAAGATTTTCTGGAATCTAATAGCCTATTAATGTCAGAAGGTTGTTGATATAGTTATGTTCTATCTAATATTCCCCATGTGTTAGGAACTTCTGAGAAGCCCAAATCAAAATGGATTAAAAATGCAAAGTATGTATTAGGGAAAATATATCTGTGAGATTAAGTGAAGAGGATCTGGGGGCTTGAGGAATCATCAGACTGCAAAATAATGATGGCCTTGAGTGAAAGATAGAGGGAAGGAAGATTGGGCAGAATCATCCTAGACTGTCCTGCATCCTAACAAAGGTAATCAGAGAATCCTTGAGTGACAGTCAGCCTTTGAAGGAATGCCTTACCTCTTGAATGTTGCCTGCCTTAGTATCCCTGCTGACCTCAGTCATTGTCTGGAAAAAGGTGGAAAGCATGACCTTAACACAAACCTAGGGATGGAAAGATGAGCCCATGGTTAAGTTATGTTGTTTACAGTTGCAAGTCTGTGAAGGACACTTTTATGTGCACTATATCTCATGAAGATATTTTCCAACTTACTAAAAAAAAAGGAGATAAAGCATTTATTTAGTTGATGCTCAGATGCAATACCGAGGACCTTCAAAAAGTTCATGGAAATTGTGTATTATTTTAAAAGTCCACAGATTTTACATTTTTTCCACCAAAAAGTCCTTGTACTATAATTCCATTTCCCCCAAATTTTTTGAGGTCCACTTATAATATATAGATTAATAATCACAGAAAGTCAACTGAATGTTGACTCCACGTTCTCAGGAGAGGTGTCTTCATGTGTAGAGATTAGTAACATGGCCTATGGGCTCAGGTTGCTGGGTAATCAGAATGTAGAAGACCTTTCTACTGTAAAGCCTTTTTCTTTTTTTTTTTTAACATATATTTGTTGTCCCGACCCGGGGGGACAGCCGAATAGGTTTCCTGAGTGAAGGAGTGAGAGACGGGACAAGCGGTGTAGTGTTACAACACGGAGATGACAGTGTCGTCCGTTTATTGTGGGCAGCACGGTACAGCACAGAGGTGTTACAGCTCTTCAGGGTCTCCCAGTTTGTCTGGAGACGATGCAGTGTCAGCTCTTCAGGATCTTCAGGGTCGTCTGGAGACTGCGCGGTGTTTCAGCTCTTCAGGCTCTTCAGTCGTCGTCTTCCTGGTCGTCGTTGTCATCTTCCTGGTTGTCTGGCTACTGTGGGCCAGGCATCGTGGTTATATACACGCTGGTGGGTTGTAAATGGTGGGCCATGATTGGTTGTAAGTGGTGGGCCGTGATTGGTTGTTAACAGTGGGCTGTGATTGGTTGTAAACAGTGGGTTATGATTGGTTGCTTTTGGACCAATCATGAGGTGCCAGATATGCAAATTTGAGGGATTCTAGTGGCCAATCAGAGCAAGGTTTCGAAGGTCAGGTTTTTTGAAGGGAACCAATCATGGCAATTGTTTGCTCTCTGAGGAACCTCAGCAGACTCGCAGGTGCGCAGCCTCCCACAATTTGTTTTTGTTTTACTACCTTGTCTATAATAGTCTTCCAAACATGCAATCATGTTTCTGATTCAGGGGACATTAAACCATTTCCTAAAATGTAGCCTAAATATGCTGCAGTTTAAAACTCCAGTTGGCCTCTGGGACTATAAGATGCTGTTTTGAGGGTGTTTAAATCTGTGAGAGTAAGAGAATGTTACAAAACTAGAGGCTATTCTGGTGCCGATTTCACAGATCTTATAGCCTTCCTCTATTCTGACATCTTTAGAAAGGATAAAGCTATCTTGCAATACAGCTTCCTATATTTCTCATTGCCTTCCTAAATTATCTTGTTCTCTTTCCCACCTTTCCTCCTACTCATCAATTAAGAATAATGACTGTCAGGGAAAATGGAATGTATGAAAAGTTACTGCTAAACTATTAATAGATGTCAGTATTTTTTAAGTTGATGGATTCCAGAGTCCTCCCATCGAGTTCTGTCGTGGGCAAGTTTCAATGGCTGTGGCTCTCCATGTGCACTCTGTGCTTGAGAAAACTTAAGATCGCTCTCGCTCTTTTTAATTAATTTACTTATTTCATGTGTGTGTAAGAGAAACACCCTTGATAGGGTTTCTCCACACCACAGTATTTTCCCCAGCCTCACAGCCAGCCAGGATCACAGGAGTGGATAGGCATACCCAGTGTGTTCAACTGGACCCGAGATCTATATCTGGGCCTCCCTTGTGGCTCTGGTACAGTTTAGTACTACCCTACCACCCGCACCACTGCAAGCGAACCAACAGAAGATCTCTTACAGCAGGAAGGTGATTCATCTTTATGTAATGGATTATTTTGATTTCCTGTTTATGTGACTCTTTGTTTTGTCTTTAAATGTCATCCTCTTGAAGTATTCATCTCTTTGAAAATTCTACATTGGACAAACGTTCCTATTTTTCCCTCCTTTGCAAAGCTAGCAAAGTAGAACATGTAGTAAGCTAAGTTTAGTTCTTTTCTTTCTCTTTCTTTCTTTCTCTTTCTTTCATTCTCTTTCTTTCTTTCTTTCTTTCTTTCTTTCTTTCTTTCTTTCTTTCTTTCTTTCTTTCTCTTTCTTTCTTTCTTTTTCTTTCTTACTTTCTCCTTTCTTTTTTTTTTTCTTTCTTTCTTAAGGTTTCTGCCAAAGAGTGCGTGCACTCACTGGAGAGAGATAGAGAGAGGGAAAGTGAGAAATCATCCCCCCCAGAGAGGATTGCCATTCAGAAAGCCCTTCTCCATTTTCCTCTTGGGATTTTGGGCACACACACACACACACACACACACACACATGCCCGGTGTGATTTTCAAGCTGCTGGGTCCAGGACTTAAGTCACTATCAGCCATGTGGGAGTCCAGTACCCTAGCCACTAGGCCACCTGCTGGCCCTGGTCTTAAAGAAGGGGGAGAGTGCAATAGGATGCCATAATTTTCTTCCTATGATCTTAACTTACATTGCTACTGCTCTGAGGATCAGTCAATTAAAAGCATGAAATTTACACAAATCTGTCCTAGAAATCAGCCAGCAAGCTGCACCAAATATGCAGAAAACCTGTTAAATAGCTTTTTAACCTTTATTACTTACCATGTTTGATTATACAATCTATATCCTCAGGAAATTTAGGGCATTACTAGTTGGAATTCTTGTGAAAAAAAAAAAAAAAAGCAAAAGCTATTTCAACCAATACATTTTTTTGGTACCACGTTGGATACTTACCTTCTTCCTGAGTTCTGGTTTGTCTTTCTGGACTGTGGCCAGCATCATGTCCCCACAGCAACACCAGAAGCTAGCATACCAGACAAGATCTCACTCAACCAATCCAGCACCAGAAATCTACTACTCTGCTTCTTCAGTGGCCTCCTTGTTCACTTCCTCAACTGTCAAATATTGGGTCATAGGGAAAGTCATGATGCATTTTGGAATAGAAAATTGCCAACTTACAACTTTCCCCAAAACCTGATAAAATTCCCTAAATCTATAATTCTAATGCTGTTAAATATTACTTAATAGGCTAGTGCAAGCTGTTATTCACAAATACTCTCTGTGAAACAATGATGATCTTTCTGGCTAAAAGTCTTTGTGATATGTTTTTCCTGAGACCTTTTGAGGAATATTAAAGTGATTAGGAATGTGTTGTTTTGGCGTTTGGGAGTGTTATCAAGGACAGCTTTGATTTTCACAAATCAAGAGGTCTTTTTGTTGTCATGGCATTAAATTATTCACAGAAAACAAATTTAGTAATGTCATAATAACCATGAACTTTTTCTGAAGACAGATTTTCATCTAAATTCCAAGTTTCCATTACTTCAGTCGATGCAACTAAGGTCTTTTGTGAAACATTGTGCCTGCCTTCTTGTGGATAGTGTTGTCATGAATACAGTACAACTATTCTTCTCCTTGCTAAAACAGTCAAATTGTAGTTGCAATTTTAATACATTTATGTGGTAAAGTGAACAGAGATGTGTAATTTTTCTCTACCTAAATAGAACTGATACTCACGCATAGTTAAAACAGGACTTTCAGGCTGAGAAAATGTTTAGAACAATGCAACTTAAGTGTATTCATCTTTCCTTTGCATTATTTTAACTTGGTGGGTTGTTCAAATATTAGTTTCTTCCACCTACCTCTTCAGTTAAGCTAGCTATTTCCAACACAAGAACTAATTCAAGAAATTAAATTTGCATGGGGGAGAAGGAAGAAAAGATTTTGCAGATTAATTTATCTGTGAGAGGGGACTCTAAAAAGTTTCTGGAAAATGGAATTAAAATATGAGTTTATTTTGGTGCAGAAAATTTTGAAATCCATGCACTTTTTTTTTAATAACATGTATTTCCATGAATTATTTTGAATTCCTAGTATTGACTAATTTTCTGTATGGAGAACTCTCCTTACATGAGCACTTTAATCACATAGCCTCCACTCCTAAATAAGTAGGAACGTATTTATAATAGTAGAAAATGGTCAACTTCAGAAACATCAATTAACATAAAATATTAATTATATCAGTGTTTTCAATTTTAGTAAAGAGCCAAATTTATAGCTTAAAAAAGCATTGTAAACATTTCTATTAGTATCCTTATGAAAATAATCTACTTTAAAATAAAATATAGGCTCTTGTTCTTTTTATATAAAATATTTAAATTTTTTGAATTCCCCCATACACACACACAGTATGAAGTGTTCTTGAATTGTTTTCATTTACATTTGTCACCACTTAGGAACCTGTGACTTGGAATGTTGGCAAAGACCACACAGTTCAGTAAAAAGCTCATCACTGAGGAATGATGACTTGGTAGCACAGGGATCCCATTGTGGGACATGTGTGGGAATTTCAGTCAGCTCAGAAGAAAGAATGTAAGTGCAGTTGCCAAAGAAACCCGAAGCCTCGTGATTTGAGCAACATTTCAGATGTAATTTTGGATCTGTATGCTTTTTTTGTATGTATACTATATTTCATTAAAAAGCTTTTCCAAGGGGCTAACTGATGGCACAGTGGTTATGACACTGGACTCCCACATAGTGGACTGCAGTTGAGTCCCAGACCCGGAGGTTTAAAACTCATTCTAGGCGCATATGCATGTGTGCCCAAAATCCCTAGAGGAGAATGGAAGAGAAGGGATGTGGCATAGCCATCACCCCTGGGAGGTGACTTATTGCTTTCTGTCTCTCTGTCGGTCTAGTGGACACATGCACCCTATAGCAAAATGTCTGTCCAAAAACAAACAAACAAACAAAAAGCCTTTCCAAGCAAAACCAGCTTTTTATGACAGGTTTTTGGAGGGTGACAAATATTTCTTAATGTTTTGGTGGTGGTGGTGGTGGTTTTACAAATACACTGGACAATCCCAGGCCACAAGTTTGCTTACTCCTTTGCTACCAATCCTGTGATGACAGAACCCTTCTTTTTGCCTTATTGTTTGATGATGACTCCTGCATTATCTTCAAAATAAAGAAGCACATCATCTTTTCTCCAGTATGCCTTTCGCTGTCGAATTATGACTGCTAGATGCACCAGTTTGGGTTTGCCTTTCTTTTTCCTTTTCTTTCTTTCTTTTTTTTTTTTTTTTTTTTAGAGGTTTTTGCTATAGGGCACATGTGCTCACCAGAAAGAAAGAGACCAACAGAAAATGAGAAATCACCACCTGGGGTGGGGGGGTGGGGAGGAGGGGATGGCCACGCTGCAATCCCTTCTCCTCCATTCTCCTCTTGGGATCTTGGGCATGCACGCACATGTGCCCAGCATGAGTTTAAGCCACCAGGTCTGGGACTCGAACTGCAGTAGGTTATATGGGAGTCCACCGACATAGCCATAACTGCTGGTCCCTGATTTGCCTTTCTTGACTGGCCATCACCATGTCACCTACACTAGCACTGAGAAGTTTGTTCTGCCTCCCCTTCATCTCCTTCACAGAGATGATATACAGATTTTTGGCTCCTGTGTTGTCAGCGCAGTTGGTCATGGTTCCTCCCACAAAACCTGGGGAAATCTGGAATTTTGCTCTGGAGGACTTTCCGTGTTTTCCTGTCGACATCTTTAATGCCAGAAAAGAGCTCTGAGACAATTTTCAGTTATCTCTAATCATTTCAGTGCTGCCCTCTACCTACCCACTAGCTGATTCTCTAGAATTTCAAAGAATTATATATGGTTTTCTGTAATATCAAACTCAGAGAAAAGATATGGGCTAATTACTGTTATAGAGTTCATTTCAATGTTGTATGGGCTTTAGTTTACACATTATTATTGAGGTATTGCAACCTTTGTGGCCTGAGAATTTCAAGTGAATAAAGTATAGGCCTTCCCTGAAACAGCATGCAGAATAGTAGAGGAAATAAACTGGCAAATTCCCCCATTAAAAAAAAAAAAAACAAGAACAGGGATTTTTGTTTTGCTTTGTCTCGGCTGCTTTTGTTTTCCTTAATGCCATAGAGTTGCCACTTGATGTGTTTTGTTTTGTTTAGTGCATGAGAGAATAAAAATAAGGAGGGGGAGGAGAGAGGAGATAGAAAGAACCAGGTAATAAGATCTGGTCATGCCACAATCCTTTTGTTCTCCAAGTCTCTATTGCAACAGGATCCTGGAGACATGCATTCCCATGTGTACACTACCAGTCCAGGCCTCAGATCCCAGCTGGCCATGTGGGATCCTAGTTCCCGTGCACAAAGTTTAATACCTATGCTATGGGACCAGCCAAGGTTTTCCTGTTCACTGCTGTGTCTCCACCTGGAACAGCACGAGGAACAGAGGAGTCACTCAGGCATCAATGGATAAATGAGTAAAGGCTGATAAAAATTTAAAGCCAAAACGTATGCCTTTAAAAAAAGGAAAACAATCTATTTGGCTCTCACTTCTTTTTAATGGCTTCATGCAGAGAATTATATATTGTATGCTCTATTTTTAGTATTCTTGTATGAATGAATATTTAAGTTCTCCTAGTTTTTCAATATTCAAAATAGTGCTGTATTCTCTTTGTATAAAGGGATTTTTGAAAATTGATTTATAATGGTTTGTGCACCATACAAAAACATCTGTAGGATAGATTCCCAGTGGTTAAACTGCTGGGTGGAAGGGCATTTGCATTTGAAAATTTCCATAAGTTCTGTTAAACTTTGGGTGAACTTTAGCCTTTTTATTTTTTGCTTAAGGTAACTTTGACCATCTGATGATACCTTGGAATTATTTTTCTATGAAAACAAACCTTTCAAGTACAACACGGTTTCTTAGATATAGTTTCAGAAGACTCAGGTGCTTCCCAGTCTATGTGTGGGTCTCAAGTTAAGAAATTCTAACGAGTATAGTAGAATCTGCATATTTTCAGATTCAAAATTCATGAGGCATCTCTCAAAAAATTAAAATGCAGATTCATAACACACATCAATTCTGTGGCTTTCTGATCATTCTAAATAAAATTTTTACTTGAAATGTAGAAATGGCCCCCAAAGGAATCCAAATACTAGTGTTTATGATGAAAGTAAGAAGAAAGTAAAGAGGTCTAACATTTATTAGAGAAATTTAATGTGCATTTGTGAATTTTGGAGACTTACCAATCTTAAGGCATGTTCCTTATGAAGATCAAAGATCTTTCCTGAATAAATTACTAAAATAAAAAATCAAGCTTATCCTAATAGAGACAACCAAGTGTTATCCAATGCCTCTCATGGGCCCTGTCTATGATGGGCCAGTGAGGTCATTCTTATCCTTCTTTCTATAGAAATGTCAATTCAGTGTTCAGATGAAATGAAATTTCCTCCAAGAAGCCTTTTCTTATTTATATTAAAGGCTTTCTTAATTTGTATATTTCCTCCTAAAGTAAATCTAGCATTTTGCCTGTAGTAGGTGTTCAATAAGTAATCCATGCATGATTGAGTGGATGATTAGAACTGGAATACACTGCATAAGACCTCAGCCAGAGTGGATAGACTCATGAAATGATAAAAATGAGGTAGAGAATGGAGAAAGACTAGGATAATTTGGAGGAATTATGACTTAAAGCCTCATAGATCATTCCATGACGATAGTATAATGAACCAGTAGGCAGTGGTAAATTAAGAAGGCAATTTTCAGCACAGCAATGCAAGTACTGATAACCGTACTTTAAAATGTTATTGTTTATATAGTGCTTCTTTGTGGCATAACACAGATTATCATATTGATCTGTAGTCCAATAAAAACATAAATATTTAGAATATTTTAAGATACCAAATTTGGAAGTATAATAAAGAGAACATTCCTTAAAATATATTCCTGATTTTAGCAATAGTTAAATGATGTTTTTTTTTTCTTACTATAATCCCATAGTGGCTCAACTGTTACCTAGAATGTCTAATATAATGCATTCAGAAAACCATAGGAAATGATGGGGTCAAAAGAATGGAGTATAATATTATTTTTATTATGTTTAGGTGAATTCAATTATTATCTACAAAATAATTTATGATACTTGCGAAAGACAGCACAGGAAGTGAATTTTAAGCAATGTTTTCTTACTGCACAGACCCAACTTGACCTCTGAATACTAAGTTTGTTGAAGGGAAATTGATAAGGAAACAAAAGAAAAGAAAAACTCTTTCTCAGAATGACATTAGATTACATTGATGTCTTCTTCTGTCCAGCATTTATTCCAAATTCTTAGAATTAGATAGAGTTCTTTGTATCTCAACCCACACACACTTACACACATCTCTCTTTAGATAGATAGCTTATGATCTTTGTGAAAACCCCAAGTTCTTGTTTAAGATAATAAAGTATGGGAGGAATTGTGAATTAAGGTGATTCTGTGTGATGGAATCATAAAATCTCAGATTTGGAAAAAATTTTCAAGATTCCAGCTTCACTCTTACTATCAAAAGAACTGTGATATTTTATCATTTCTAATAAAAATAGATGTGCTATGTATAGTTTAGAAAACTTTTATATTGTCTATAATGTGAACATGATTGTGATACATTAAGTACTTTTGCTAAAACAGATACTGTACCTTTGTCATTTCTGTAAAGGAATTGGAAGCTAAATTCTAAGTGTCAGGAATGAATCCCCTCCAATACCATTTGATATGTTTCTATGAGGAAAAAAAAATTGATAATAGGGACCAGCAGATGACATGGCAGTAAAGATGTTGGACTCCTAGAGGGCCAGCAGGTGGTATAATAGCTAAGATAGTAGATTCTCATATCAACCATGGTTCAAGTCCCGGACATCGTGGCTTGAAACTCACGCTGGGTGCATGTGCGTGCATGCCCCAAATCCCTAATAATAAAGGGCAAGAGATTTCGGTATTGCCATACCCTTGGGGGTGATTTCTTGTTTTCTGTCTCTCTGTCTCTCTAGCGAGCACACATGTCCTATCACAAAAATTTCTAAAAAAAAAAAAAAAGCTGGACTCCCTCATGGCCAACCATAGTTCCAGACACAGACCAGCAACTTGAAAATTACTCTGGGCTCACGTGTGTGTGTGTGTGTGTGTGTGTGTGTGTGTGTGTACCTGAAATCCCAGGAGGAGAATGGAGGAAAAGGGATTACACATGGCCAACTACCAGGGATAATGATGATTTGTCACTTTCTCTTGTAGTGTATCTCTCTGTTGCTCTTTGGCAGGAACATACTCTCTATTACAAAAACCTAGAAAACAAAACAAGGTAATAACCAGGTATTATGTGTGCCATTTCTATCCCTTCTCTCCACTTGGATTCAGTGATTATTGAGTCCTGCACTAAGATTCTATTTTACTTAAAATCCATTTTACTAGAAGTCACAGTTTTCCTGAATGTAAGAAGTCAATAGATAAAGATTTAAGCCAGTGATTCTTAATAGGATTAGATTTAGGGGGAGGCAGCGTTGCCTCTCAAGGGACCTGTGTCTTATCTGGAGGCTTTTTGGTTGTCTTTCCTGGAGGAAGAGTGGTACCATCACCTAATGGGTAGTGGCAGAAATGCTGCCAAACACCCCATGATAAGCAAAACAGCTCCCTCATAATGAAGATTTATTTGGGCCAAAATGTCAGTAGTGATGAAGTTGAGAGATAATACTGTAAACTGATAGTATAAAATATACGCTGTTTCAATTGCAGTTACACATTTTTTTAAGAATTATTTAATTTAATTTTATTTATTACTATCCTTCAGTTTGACCAGAGAGACAGAGAGAGAGAAGGAGAGTGAGAAGGCAAGCCACCAGGTCCAGTACTTGGTCCATGGTTGGCCATGTGGGAGTCCAGCACCTCAACCATCACACCACCTGCCAGCCCCCACTTATACATATTCTAATTCATTACTAAAGTGAATAAGAGCAGTAGCATGTTTATCTGTCAAAAATCAGTGAAATAAATAGGAAAATAACACCTAAGGAGAAACATCTCATTTCTACCTACCCCTTCTCTAAATAGTTCATTCGTGTAAATGAGTCTCTCTAAAGATTTTATAAAACTGATACCTGGTTTTTACATCATAAGATCTTTGCCCGTTTAAGTTACAGTTCAGCCATTTACAGTGCCGAGTAGAGCTACAGAGCACCTAAAAGAACTACAGAGCATCGAAAAAAATTTTAAGAGTGATGATGCCATTAAAGTATCATCACAATAAATAATTAGCCATGCTAAAGTATAGCATCTAAAAATAGACTCTATTTCTCATCCTGCTTTCTATACTATTCACTGTTCTTATGCTTGAAATGTAGCAAATTCTGAATTTTAAGCTACCTCAATTCAAATGCCTGTGTATCTGCCCTGCAAAGAAAATGACTCCTCTGAACTTGAAAGTTAACTTGTATGAAAAAAGTATATCATCAATTAAAACACAATAATTACCTTTTTATTATTATAATTAGGAATAAAAAGTGTTTCCCTAACTTTAAGATTTTACCTAAGTCTGTTTTTAGTGCCTCTTTTAGATTGTTCAGGGCACATAATGTATGACTATAACTTACTTATACTTTATGGTCAATTACCTGATATTCTGTAAGTCAAAACTACTTGGTCAAGAGAGTTGCCTAATTCAGTGTTTACCACATAACATTTCCACTTAATTCTCTTATTCAGGCTTTCTAGTTCTATTGTTCTTTATCTTTGGTTAATAACCCTTTATTTAAAAAATGCTTAGATAATTACTGCTTCTGAAGTCTGGCACATTTTTATATCTTACTTTATTTCAAGACATTTTTATAAAAAAGTGGTAATTCATAAAAATATCATAAAATATCTTAAGTTTATACAGCCTACTTAATACAAAAGGCTCTAGGTCCATTTTAAATGTCTTATGACGTACGCATACAAGAGAAACTTCAGAAGCTCGTAGGAATTATGGATCACAGAAACTCTCGCACAGATTTGCTTTTGTACCGAACAAACTTGTACCTTAATTCCATTTTCCGTGAAGTTTGAAGTTCTCTTTTCCATGCAGGCCTGACATATGTCGTAGCTCCCGCAAATGCACACATTTACACCCACACGTTTGTTCTCCATTTTGCCTTTAACCTCTTCGAGGTGGAGCATAGAAGTCATTCTACATCGGCAAAGGTGCATAAGCATCTTTAGGATACAAGACCCTAAATAATCTACGTGACTAATACTACATCGAAAAAATAGCAGGGGACTTCTAGTACACAGAACTCAATTTTCAGACTTGGCAATTCAAAGATAAAGAGCTCTTTCTTCCGTGAAAAGTGTAAACAGAATAATTTGGGTTGACAGATACCTTGGGTCTCCCTAGTACTTCAGAAATTAAACATCTTTAGAAATTAGAATGCTAATTTATCATCGAAGTCACTGTGGTCTTTGTAGCCACTTTATTCCCAGGGGTTTAGAGATGATAGTTTTTTCACAGGTGCAAATTTCTAGCAGACAGAGTCAGTAAACTCTTTCCAGAAGAGGAAAGTTGATGATTATAGCAAACTTCAAAATGGACGCTATAAAGCCAGCATGATTATAGCTCCTCATGCCATCCAGTTTATTAGCATTCTTTTTGCCCTAGGCTATGGAGCGGTGCTTATGCCCTTAACTGCTGGCCTTTTGCCCGCTGCCCTCATTCTTCTCACACGTCTTACTTTGTTGTGTGGGTCCTGCTTTGTAGAGTCCTGTCCTGACTGATTTGGGGTTTGGAGTTGTCATTAAAAGACACAATCCACAATTTAAAAAAAAAAAAAAACCTTTAATAAACAACAGAAACAACTCTTTGCTTTATGGTCATGACAAGAGAGGAAAGGAACACTTTACAGTACCATTCACAAGCCAGAAAACACTAGGAATTCTTAATTCTCTTGAAAGGGAAGGGGGTGTTGTCTCCTATAATTTTATCCAGAAACTCCTATAAAATAAGGTTGTCTTTTTATTCATTTCTCAAGGCAGGGTGCCAACCACGGATAAAATTCAAGTCCTCTACACATCTAAGATAATATAGAACAGTCTTTAGAATATGTGGTAGGAAAAAGAATTCTCAAAGTTCCAGTATTAATGACTACTCTCTGATTTCCAAAGTTGTTAATTTGATTACCAAAATGATAACCACAACATTGAAACAAGAAATGATTTTCTTAGGTGTTCATTAAATGCCAGATATTATTCCTGGAGATACAAAGATTAAAAATATATGGTCCCTACTCTGCTATAGTTTTGCTTTAATCGTGCTAATATACCATGTACTTGAAATTCATACAACTTTAAAGCCTGTTATAAAATTTGGTGTATAATTTTATAATTAAAGTTCTCTGGTGAGGACAAAAGAAAAATGATCTGTGAGAAAGAACAGAGCATTGCTTCTTTTTGGAAAAGGAATTTCATTTCCCTGTGTCTAGCAAAGGATTCATCTTGTTGGTACCTAAGTTCTGTGAACTCTGCTCCTTAGCTAACTGGTTAAGCACCGTTAATTGTCAAAGAGAGGTGTGCCTAGATAATGATAAGAGACAATTAGAGGTGCATGTTCTGTCACAATTCAAGATAGAGAGACAAGTCACATTATAATTATTACATATTCAAGTGTCATGCTATAAACAGATGAAAAAGCAAAATGGGCGGACATGTACCTGTATAGTATATGAACATACCTTCGAATGCATGGTAGAAATTTCATATTTAGGAGCCAAACATACTAGAAAACAAGTTCTCAGGGGCTGGCAGGTGGTGCAGTGGTTAATGGCGCTGAACTGCCACGTGACTGACTGCAGTTCAAGTCCTGAAACTGGTGGCTTCTTTCTCACTTTCTCTCTCTCTCTCACTCTGTCCCTCTTCTGGTCAAAATTATAAAATGAAGGAAGGAAGGAAGGAAGGAAGGAAGGAAGGAAGGAAGGAAGGAAGGAAGGAAGGAAAATTATTCTAAAACAAAAGAAAACAAATTCTTTATTGTAAGTAGCCAACTGCCTAAATGTTCTTAGTTTGCATATCTACAGCCAAATTACCTGTCTTCTTTATTTTTATCTTAACAAGACTGAAGAGAACATTTCTTCCTTATAATTTTATGCTGTCTGATGTTTTGAAAGTAAAAGAAATGATACAATTTAAAGTCTAACCAGAAGGGGGTGAAATTGTTAAACTATTTTGGCTTAAAATTGCTGCCATACTCCCACACTTGCATTCCTATGGATAGGTGGAAATCCCACATGTTAGGTTGATTTCATGAGCTTGTTGCTAAGTTACAGCCAATCACACTGGTCACACCTCAGTCAACCACACAAAGCCCACCTTTTGGGCTGTTTGTACATTCTACATCCACCTGTAACCAATCCAGTTGTTTCTCTACCACAGTTTTTGTGGGACCAGCAGTTGGCGTAATAGCTATATCACTCAACTCCCATGTAGCTTACCAGAGTTCGAGTCCCAGACCCGGTGGCTTAAACTCAAACCGGGAGTGTGTGTGTATGCACCCATGCCCAAGATCCCAAGAGACCAATGGAGAAGAAGGGATTGCGGCATGGCCATCCCCCCAGGGAGTGATTTCTCGCTTTCTGTCTTTCTGTCCCTCTGTCTTTCTGGTGAGCGCACGCGCCCTCTAGCAAAAAAACCTCTTCAAAAAAAAAAAAAAAAAGGAAGTTTTTGTGTAGGGTATTTTCCCTTTTCTGGAACTTAAATACGAAGTCTACCACAATGTTAGCCAGAGTTGTCTGAAAGTCTGGGGACAACTCCCTAATTTAAATCATGTTAAGTTTTGCTTAGTTAAAATTCTATTCAATTGGCTGGGTTATTTTTCTTTAAACCTGGTATAGAGAACATAAAACAATCTAAATTTACCAAGGTGATTTTTCATTACAATACTGAATATATGATTAGCAATTTTCTGTAGACTTAACTCCAATAGCATGTGAAAAATACATTCTCAGTTATATATTCTGTATCTTGACAGTGCTGAAAATGCTGAAAATTAGTAGTTATGTTGCATGTTTGTATAAAGCCTATGTTCTCTGCTATGATTTTGCTCACTGAGGTAAAATTGCTTAAAAAGAAAGTAACCTCTTCAATTGATATAATTTTAAAATAGAAATTTCATTACCTTTGTTCTTTACTAAGGTTAATGATTTTTATCTCTATATGAAATTGTTGTGTACACTGTGACTGATGTCGAACAGGTAAAATGTTATCTATCCAGTTTCGTGTCTTCAGAAAGGCATAAGATGGTTTTATTTATGAGTTGCAGATTGCCTTCATTCTGCACTTTAGCACCACCTGGTGGAAAAAATATCAGTTGTTTACTTTTTTTCTCCATAGTTTAAAAATACCATAGCTCTTTCACAATGTAAATCCAATTATGTCTCTTAATATAGTCCATAGTAAAATTTTAAATTTTAAAAATCATTGTAAATGAAATAAGGTAAAAATATCTGAGATGCTTCGTAAGTACTATTGTCAGTTTAAATGCCTGGATCTGTTTAAACTTCATGAATGTATATAAATTTCAATGATACTTTACATTCATATGCAAAAAGTGGTTTTTTTTCACATTTAATTACTTATCATTTGCATTTTTTCTTTATAAAGAATTAAGTGAAACCAGCATGTCTTCTGTAGCCTACTAGAAAATTGTGCTTAAATTAGATTATTTTCCCAAGCTGCAGGTAATCACTTTATAAACTATACTTTATGAAGAATTCTGAAACTATAAATTCTTACCATGTTAACAGTTTATGCAAAAGTAAAATTAAAACTAATATTTTAATCTATACTGCTACAAAATAAGCTATTTTAATGTTCATTTTCTCCCTTTAAGTAAAATTCAGTTATGGTTTTCTATGTGTTAGTTCTGTTTTTAATATTTCTTTGAACTTGAAAGAATTACTTAATTCGGTAAAATTATTAAAAACAGAACTAACACATAGAAAACCATAACTGAATTTTGATACTATTTTCAAACAAAAAGTCTATACAGAAAGAGAATTTTGAAAGTTTTAAACATCTTAATCTTTGTATAGTCCCACATTTCTATGAAATATAGTGAAAAATTAAATTCAACCAGAGTCTACTGTGTTTCTTTGGAATATGCTACTTACCTATTTTCTGATAAATTGGGGGGTCTATAAACTTGAGTGGTGTGGCATTCAAAGGTTTAGTAGAGAAATAAGAGATTTTAATATTTAAATAGGAAATATGTTCTGACCTCATATCTTTTGTATATTATTTAATATAAAGTGTAATAGATAATCTTCATTAAGACATGCATCTTGAACGGTAGTTTACTTTGTTACTTTAAGGAAACGCTAAATCCTTCTGTCTCTCTTTTCCTTCTATCTCAAGGCCTTGGACTGTACACTGTACATTCAACATATGGAGACACCATTATCATGCCTTGTCAACTCGATGTACCTCAGAATCTCATGTTTGGCAAATGGAAATATGTAAGTGTGATCTACATTGGACTTGGTTAATTACCTCTGGTTTTTAAAATAAAATTCTTTCTGTGAGTAAATATGAGTTTCAAACTACTATAATGGCAGGGTCAACTACGGGTTCAAATGTACAAAGGTAGAACTAATGTGTTGAATATGTCAAAAAGATTCCCATCTTATATTACAAATCCTATTTTAAAATAATGCTAATAAACATGTAATTCTTAGATGACTTTAATCTCAAAGATCTATTTGCTAGTGTTATAAGCAGAGAAAAAGCAGAGCTTCCAAGTATGATTAGTGGAAAATGAGACAGAACTTGGAGTAAGACTGCAGTTCTTCCAGTCTTGTAGTCTGTTTGGTGTGACTATTGCAAAGCAACTTGTTTGTAGTCTGTTTGGTGTGACTATTGCAAAGCAAACTATGAAGAGACTTCAAAAATGGCATGGAATATGGAATTAATGTATGAACTTATCTTGGTGCAAAAAAAAATTGTTGAAATCAATGCATAGTTGTCTTGCTAGAGAGCATGTGCACGCGCTAGAGAAGAGCAGATAGAGAGAGAGAGAAAGAGAGAGAGAGAGAGAGGAGAAGGCACCCTCCCATGGGGAGAAATTACACTGCAGTTCCTTCTCCACCTTTCTCTCCTTTTGGGATTCTGGACACATACACACACGCACGTGGCATGTTTCTCAAGCCTCCAGGTTCAGGGTGGACTTGATCCATGTAGTCTCCCATGAGGGAACAGCTTGACTTAACCCCTAGACCATGGAGTTGGAACACCTTTTTATACTTCTCATTTCCAGGAACTTTTTGAAGACTCCTCATGTATTCAGTAGTAGCATGAGCTCTTAGCTGTTCATTAGGGATTAGTCCTTGGTATTATAAGCCAATTCTGGAGTTTAGCTTTAAACTTACGTGGGTATCATAGGTCCTTAAGCAGATATTGCAGGTCCTTCTTACATTTAACATTGTTTATTTTAATCACTTTTTGCAAATGGAAAAATATCACTTTCTCAGGTATGAAGATACCTGGATCTCGATATGGAGGATAGTGGTCCTCGTGGGTGACTAGGTAATTGATTATATCTCTGGTGTACCAAAGTCAATGAAAGGTGTCTGGTCCAGTTTCCCAATGCTGGACCATGGCAGACTGTCACCTTGCAAGTTTCAAGGCCATGTATGTTTCCATGGACACAATAGCCCTTTCCTTATTAGCTCCTTGAAATGGTACAATGTATCTGCATAGAAAAAGGATTGAGTAGTAAAATTCTTTACAAAAATCTTTATTGCAACATTTCTCAGTTTTTCATATGTTAAAATGCATTATGAATTATCCAAGGACCATAATTTGACTTATTTCTTAGATTTATTTGACCACACAATTTTTCCCCCCCCAAATATCTCCAAGAACAAACATTCTGCAAGACACACTGTGGGAAATGTCTTAAGGTTGCACTCAAGGGGTGGTCTAACACAGTCCTTTAAAACGTGGGTTCCAGAGTCAGACCAACAGGTTCTGTCACATATTAGCAGTAAGATTCTGGGTAAATGAATTAGTCCCTATTCTCATCAATACAATGAGCTAATAGTGTCTTCCCCATAGCCTTGCTGTGAGAGTTGTATGAAATAATTCATATCAAGATATTTACCTATATTTGACATGTGGCAATTGCTTGAGAAAATAAGTTCTTAGGACTGCACTGCTGCCAAATCCTAACCACACTGTGCTTGTGAGTGGCATCTGAGAGGGAAGGAAGGAGACAGTGCAGCAAAACAGTTCACTGCACTCTCCTCCTGTTACCCAGTTCACTCTAAGTAACTTGGAACTATTTCTGTTTCCTGTAAATATGAACATTTGAAGTTAAGGCCTATGAGGACAATGTCTATTAGCACCCCAGAATTCAAAGGTCACGTAATTCAACTGTCAAGTCAAATTTGCTGCCAAAATACGTGAATCAGATGATGAAAAATTTCTCCAGTCATAGAAAATTGTCAGTATAAGCCAGGAAGTAATTTTCACCTAAACTGAATTGGCATAGTAATACCGGAAACCAGACAATAATGGAAATTCTCAAATTGCTTTATCGCTTATTGGAAAAAGCTTCAGCATAAACATATGAGATACGTGTGAGGTACGGTGTGATCTAAAGTCAGTCTTGATTGGCAGAGATAATGTACGTACTCCAACTTAGTGGAACCACCTGAAAAACAAGTAGGAGACTTGTAAGAAAATGAAAAGAAGCAAACAGAGCAGGGATGGACCAATTTCTCCCTGATCACATTGTAAACTCCCTGTGAATGGAAGTCCATGGCTCTGCATTCTTTCCTCCCATCCTCACTCTTCCCAACTCTTCTCCAGCATCTGCCATGCCTGGTACAGAAGAGGTATTGAGCAGCTCCCAAGAGTAGTCCAGTGGAATCATGGAGCCAGGCTGCTGAGACTTACCAGCTGGGACTTTGGGAAATTCTTTACTTAATGCTGCTTCCATTGTCTGATCTATAAATTAGGCTAATATTGTAATTCAAATTTATGGGGTTGTTATGAGTATCAGATCAATTGATGACTTCATAGGAAGTGCAAAGAAAGCACTTGCTATACAGGAAACTGCTAAAAAATTAGTAATTATTATTTATTATGTGAGAAAAGTAATGCAAAAACTAAACGTTACTAGTCTATCTTATTTCCCATAATGGAGAAATAATTTAAGGGAAGAATTTCCATTGTAAACCTGTGTAAAATTAAAATATTTAAAAAGAATATTATTTGATATCTTTGGACTGATATGCAATGTATTCATGATGGGGAAATTCATTTAGTATGCTATAATAATAAATGGTGATGAAATGTAAAAGTATAATAAAATATTATTTGTTTATTCAGTTATTTGAGCAATTAAAACTTAGAGACTTCAAGATTAACTTATTAATCAATATTAATATTGGTTTGTTGGAAAAGTCACGATGTATTTTTCTATGCAAAAAATGCATTGTGACATTTCCAACCACCCAGTAATTTTAAAAATTTAATCTCCCATCAAAGCTTTAAATTTGCTATGCACTTTAACATTTTTAGTCACATTTTATTTTTTATTTTATGTCACATTTTAATTTCATCTCAAAGACCTTGTCAGTAAAGTTAAAAAAGAGATCAGGCCCTGTTTTAGATCAAATTGCTTATTAGGTAAGTGAATTTTTGTGGGACCAGAGTGGGAGGAGATGTATGTCTCAGTGCCCTTGGCATAATTGTGTATGCCAGGTTTTATCTTATTTTGATAATAAGTTTTATATAAAAGCCTTTTCAGTTAAACTTTATGACTCAAGTAACAAAACTGAGCATTTTAGTATTTAATCTAATTCTATTGCCTAATGGGACATGATTGTTCTATTATAAGGGTAAATATTTTTCCTTCTTGAAGACTGATTGAACTATGCTCTGTGTAAAGGTCAACTATATTAATTTTGGCTGACAGATATGGACATTTAAAGTATGTAGATGAAAATAAAGAATATGCCAAAGATAATTGCCTAGAATACGTAAACCAGCTCAAGTATATACTTGCCATGATAATTATCTGAATATCACTTTATACAATTGTATGTTTGTTTGTTTGTACCTATTTTTAAAATTATGTATTAGGCATAAGCTCTTGTCAAATTAAGACAGTCACTAATTCTGTCCTCCAGATGCAAGAAAAACTCAGATTCCTGAAGTCCTATCCTTTCATTTTTGCACGTTTCAATCAGTACCTGTTAAAGAACTTACAGATTCTTTCCTTATAAAGAGTAATTTTCTTTAACCAAAGATTTATATAAGGTTTATACTTGGAATTGTTCTTAGCTGACAAGAAAATAAATATAAATATTGGGACCAGCAGTTAGTGTAATTGGCTATGTCGCTGGACTCCCATGTAGTCAACCGTGGTTCAAGTCCTGGACCCAGCGGCTTAAACTCACGCCGGCGCTTGTGTGTGCATGCTCAAGATCCTGGAGAGGAGAAGGGGGACAAGAGATTGCGGCGTGGCCATCACCCCGGGGGGGGTGATTTCTCACTTTCTGTCTCTGTGTCTCTCTCTGTCTTTCTGGAAAGCGCTATAGCAAAAACATCTCCCCAAAAAAAGAAAGAAGAAAAAAAAAAAAAAAAAGAAAAGAAATATAAATATTAGTGGGAAAATATGGCCAAGGAATTTTTGATTTTCTGGATGTTATCCTGAAACATTTAAATATGCTTAGTTTTTAAATGTGTTATTTTAATTTTTAGGAAAAGCCCGATGGTTCCCCAGTATTTATTGCCTTCAGGTCCTCTACAAAGAAAAGTGTTCAGTACGACGATGTACCAGAGTACAAAGACAGATTGAGCCTCTCGGAAAACTACACTTTGTCTATCAGTAATGCAAGGATCAGTGATGAAAAGAGATTTGTGTGCATGCTGGTGACTGAGGACAACGTGTTCGAAAAACCTACAGTAGTCAAGGTGTTCAGTAAGTGAAATGCAATTTAACTGTTAAGTGGGATTGATGGCTGGTACTAGAGCATGTTTATTAGGAAGTCTGCACTCTTGGTGTTCCTACAGCAGGCCTCGCGACAAGATTCCCGGAGATCTTTATTCTGCGTGTGCATGCTGTCAGTAAGGAAAATAAAAACTCTGAAATTCAAAAAGGGGGTTTATAATGAGTAACCAAAATAATATTTTCTTGTTTTGTGATGTAAATTTCCCTGAGATAGGATGTACTGTTAGTGATAACTGGTATGAGATCTTTAAGTTTCACTGCCATGTGCAAACAGTTGTTCAGTGATTACATATGTGTGTGTGTATTTATATAAATATATATATTATATATATATAAAATATATGTAAATATTGGATTGTTAGGTAAGTCATAACGTATTTGTCCAAGTTTTTCTAAGCTCAAGTGTGTCATGACTTTTTCAATGACCCAATATTTTATACACATACACACACACACACACACACACACACACACACACAAATACATGATACATATATAAAATACATGTACTAGGCTGAGCCATATGAAATTGTCATTTTAATATGTAAAAACAAAAACTATTAGTAATTCAAACTATCTTATGACTTACAGATCCAACACGTGTGTGTGTGTGTGTGTGTGTGTGTGTGTGTGTATTATGACAGTTAATGCTTACTGATTTAGACTTCAAAGTGTTCACTTGGTTAGAAAATTGCCCTAAAATAAAAAAGTTCATCACATCCTGAATGTGTATGTGGGATACACCAAGGAGAGATAGTAGAATTGGGAGAAAATTGAAGAACCTTGGAATAATTACTATAGCCACTATAGCAAAGTTACTCTGCCTAATGATAATATGTAGTTAATGCCACAATGCAAATAGCTATGCAAATCATTTAAATTATAATTAATGTATTTCATCTTTTAAAATTCAAATTAAAAAGTTCTATCTCAGTTATATCATAATATTTTAGAAATTACAGGAGGAAAGATAGATCTTAAAAGTTTCAGATGGTAGTCTTTTTTATTAGGAAAGGCCTTACTTCACAACATTTTTCCCTTTCTGCTGTCTGATCACTTGACAGCACCTAGAAATTATTAAAATAAATAAGAAAGAAACTCAGAGGGCGTTTTTCAACTAAAGCAAGCAACCATGGATTTTTCCTGTTTCTCTTATAATAGCCTATGCAAGTAAGTAGGTCTGTCCCTTAAGTATTTATTTGGACTTCAAAGCTCCTGTGGGTTTATGATATAGATTCAAAGAGTGCTTATACTATCAAAGGAAACTTTTGTTCTCCTGAGGAACTCTGTAAAATCATATTACATGTTTCAGTTGATTACTTTACAGCTTAGAAAGCACTTTCCAGAAACTATTCACACTCCTCAATCACTTTATGAATCAAAACAAGTGCCAGGTGCTTGCCAGTCATGCCCACATTCACAGAACATTCCAAATACTCTGCCTCCTGTATTTGCCAATAGCTTCTGTATTTTTCCTTTTTTTTCTTTTATTTCATTTTAATGTTATTAAGAAGTTGGCTAGTGTATAGGTCAAGACACTTTCTGCAAAGAAAGCAACCAAAAATTGTTTGATTATAGGCTATGATGTCATGAATATAACAAGAATTTACCCAGCAGGTACAAAGATTGCAGCACTTTAACTATTATCTGTATTAATTTATTATTGTCAAGTTTCTTTTTAATTTTGTTAAAATTATTGAATATCAAGATAGCATACAAAGGGAAGCTGAAAAAAATCTAGTTTATTCCATTTAGAAGAATCATTTTAGAACTTTAAAAAAAATTTTTTTTAGAGATTTTTGTTATAGGGTGCATGCGCCTGCCAGAAAGACAGAGACAACGAGAAATCACCCACACACACACACCCAGGGGAGATGGCCGTGCTGCAATCCATTCTCCTCCATTCTTCTCTCAAGATCTTGGGCATGCAAGCACACGCGCCTGGCGTGAGTTTAAGCCACCAGGTCCGGGACTCGAACCACGGTCAACTACATGGGAGTCCAGTGATACAGCCATTATGCCAACTGCTGGTCCCTTTAAAAATATTTTTTAAATGCTAAAAGAAATTTATTTTGAAAAATCGATGGGCCTAACTTGAAACACAATTCTAAGCTATTTTAGGATACAAGGATTTCCATGATTGTGAAAACAAACTCCCACCCCACATACAGCTAGGACCTTGTTCCCCCTTCTTTTTCCCATGTTGTTGAAAACAAAGTGATTCTCCGAACCGGAACTTGCATTCCAGGCTGTAGGCTAGGGAGAATTTACATAGACAAGTTACTCGCTCTTAAAAATGATTTTTTATACTAGAAATCATGGGCCCTCAAAATCCAATAAATTGAACCACGTGGCTCATGATAAAGGCAGAGTTTACAAACGCGCATAGGAGCTTTGCTTCTTTAAAAAAATAATGAACTAGTTTGGTGTCATTTCTTGTGAAGCAAACAGTAGTCATGACAGGGAAACCCATTCTGTGCGTGTATATTGTAGTCCCTTAGGAGTCACCAGGCTCATCACGCAGTCGTCTGCTTCCCTCTGTGCAACCACCTAGCGACGTGCACCATGCATCGTGGCGTCCAGTGTGGTTAATGGGAGCCAGTCCCAGTTCAGCTGCTGCAGACTGCCATTCTCAGGGGCAAAGTCAAATTGTTCTTACTCAGACTAGAGGCTGTGAGTGATGACTTTGTTACCTCCAGGGTAGGTTTGTTTGTTTAGTTTTAAACTGTATCTCCGATGAAAAAAGTTAAGCCCTTCAAGCAACCCAGATCCAAATAAGTGAAATGCTTCGTCACCACTAATCCACATTTTACATTTTGGATTTGAATGGCATAAAAATAAAACGGTGTTTGTGTTTAGTATATTCAGTATTTAGACTACTCAAAAGCAAGAGTAAACCTACATTTCCTCAAGACACATTCCAGTGATGCAACAAAGGCTTAGAGGTTAAATGGTCACCCAGAATCAAATGGCTTCCAGTGGTGGAATGGAAATTTCCCTGAGCTGGGACCGGGACACCCTGCTTCGTCAGATCTGTTGCTAATTTCTGACTTAATCTAATCGCTTCACCAGTCTAGGGCTAAGATTCCTCCCCATCAGTGAAATGAATGTTCTGGATTAAATGAGAGTTTTTCCCAGGCATTACTTAAATCCTTTCAGAAACTGCTAATAAGAGGGTTGAGGAGATGCTTTTAGTTGATGAGATAGATTTCTTTCTATTCAATATTTAAAGTTTTTTATGATAATTTATTTGTTCATAAAGAAAGTGTGTGGGGGAGAGAGGCTACAGCTCTAAAAAGCATTAAAAACCACAATTTATGCTAATCTGCTAGCCTTTAGATTACTCTGGCAGTGTTTCATCCCATCACGAGGAAGACCGTTCCCATGACAGAGGGTATGGTGTGCGTATAAACCAGTTCTTCCTGTGGCGATGGGCAGTGCTTATGGCTTCTCACAGAAGGATTTCAGAGCTCTTATTTGGATATCTTCCATCAGGATACCGCTCTCAAAGCTTTACCAGAATTGAGCATCCTTCCTCATGAAACTTATTCAACCTAAAAGTAAATTTTAGAGGGTGTTAGTGGGGGAAAACTGAAAATGACCTGTTTAACAAGTGAGAGCTACACTGCATTTTATTTTGATTCTTTAAATATAAGATGTAGTTCCCCATCTGATGAAAATATGCGGTGATTTTCCATCAATGCTCTGTGGACACATTCGTTTACTTGAAGTACCTCGTGATTTATGAGAGGCAATTGCTAACGACAAAGCACTGAGAGAAGCACTTTGGAGTCAGTACAACCAGTACATCTGCCCTATCAGGCTGAGCTCTGCTAGGCGTGGTTTTGATGGTAATTCTAACACACCGTTGGTGATATAGAGACGTTTGCACTAATCACTGTCTCATCACCTGGCTGCGAGATGGCCAGATGCCAAAATATACATCAATACATTTTAGTACGCTGCTGATTTCTAGTTTCCCTAAAGCTGATGTTTGTAACATTCTCTAATAACAGCTTAAGTGTTACAGTGAAATAAGAGGTCTATTTTGGCTGCTTCCCTTCTGGCAGATCCCCACTCTCCACCACAGCTTTCTTCTTTACCAACATACATCTGTGTAACCACTCCAGCTGATAGAAAACAGAAAATTAGAACAGTGAGCATGCTATTTATGAAATGTTTCAAGTGCCACTAAGTATTATATGTAGCTTAGCTTTAGCTTTTTTTTTTTTTTTTTTTTGAGATTTTTGCCTTAGGGCACATGTGGTCGTCCAAAAGAGAGAGAGAGACTGAGACAGTGAGAGGGAAAGTGAGAAGTCACCCCCCAGAAGGGACGGTCATGCTGCAATCCCTTCTACTCCATTCTGCTCCTGGGATCTTGGTTATGCACACACATGCACCCAGTTTGATTTTCAAGCCACCAAATCCGGGACTCTGATGGCGGTTAGCTATGTGTGAGTCTAGCAACATAACTGTTAGACCATCTACTGCCCCTGTAGCTCAGCTTTTAATTATACATGGTAAGATCTCCGTGAAAACCCTACATTCTATTTAGTTAAGAACGAAATTATTTGAGTTTTAGCATTATATATTTTTGTAAATATTGTCATATACTACATGCTGCTAGGGTATCAGCTGCTTCCTGTCCCAGTTCACAGACATGTGGTAAAATAATATCAGATTTAAACGTTATATTTTAAGATTTTTAAAAAAATCTCCCTATTCTATAATTTTAAATTACTGCAGCATGGCCTTGTGATAATATAGTGTGTAGTTACTTCTATTAAGATAGCCAGGACAGCAAGAAGGAAAAAAATGAACTAAGTCATGGTTTTACCTTTTGATAAATGTTTTCAGTTGAGTTCTTTTAGACAAACTTACTCATGAATGTTCAGAAGCAAAATTTGCCTTAAGTTAGTATCCTTGAATAAACTACTTTATTAACACAAATACATTTGTGGCACTGCTTTTTTCCCCCCTCAATTCCGTACTTTGTTATGAATCTTTGAATCATATTAAGGCATAATTCATATAAAATTTTTAAAAACCACTTTAGAATCAATATGCAATTTTGCTAAAATAGTACATGTCCTCTTTTATAGTCTTCCAACTAATACCCATCGATTGTTATAACCTAAAATAAGAGAAAATTACATAAAAATATGTAGTTAATATGAGGGTTTGAAACAAAAGTTTAAGGAGAAAATAACTCAAGGAAATCCAATAAGTATTACCATTACTTTCAATATTCACTGTGACTTGCTCCTCCAAGTAGAAAATTAATTATAATGTAAAAGGACTAAACTTTAAGCATCCTTTCATCAAGATTTCTTTAGTTAGAGGGGACCAGCAGTTAGCATAATGACTATGTCGCTGGATTCCCACATAGTCGACCGTGGTTCGAGTCCCAGACCCGGTGGCTTAAACTCACGCCGGGCACGTGTGTGTGCGTGCCCAAGATCCCAAGAGGAGAATGGAGGAGAAAGGATTACGGCGTGACCATCCCCCATGGGGGGTGATTTCTCGCTTTCTGTCTCTCTGTCTCTCTCTGTCTATCTGGCAAGCGCACATGCCCTGTAGCAAAAACCTCTCCAAAAAAAAAAGATAAGAATTTTAGGAAGTGTTTATGGAAATCAAGCAAACATGATCTTGTGTAAAAGACCAATGATTATAACCAACCAAGTATTTATGATTATGTATACATTGATAAAATACCACAGGGTTGGGACCAGCATTTAGCATAATGGCTATGTCGCTGAACCCCCATGTAGTCGACCGCGATTTGAGTCCTAGACCTAGTGGCTTAAATTCACACGGAGTGCGTGTGCGTGCATGCCTAAGATCCTGGGAGGAGAATGGAGGAGAAGGGATTGTGGCATGGCCCTCCCCCCTGGGGGGTGATTTCTTGCTTTCTGTCTCTCTGTGTCTTTCTGTCGAGCCCACATGCCCTTAGCAAAAAGCTAAAAAAAAAAAACAAAACAGGGTTTACAAAGCAAAGCAGAGGTATACATTCTATAAAAAAGGAAGTGATTATGTGCCCAGATATTTCACTTTGGTGAACTGGAAAATAGTGAAACTTGGTGAAACTACTTGACAGTTCTTTGTATTTAGAGTAAAAATTTATGGGGGGATTTTCAAATTTCTCCATATACACCCAGCATACTAGTACTGAAGGAGAAACTGAAAACCATATGTTCTCTTTTTCTTGTTACACTTGGCTCCTCATGGACCACATACAATAATTTAATATTTTACATCTCTTGAGCTCTTAGAGAAGGGTAGCATTAAATACTTGGTTTTAATTCCCAGAGAGCTCTTTCGTTCTTATTAAAGTCCTAAGCATTCTCTTTCTGGTTAAACATTTTGAGTGCATTCTCCTCCCAAATATATTAAATATTTACCTTTTCAAAATGTGGATTCAAAACTCAAAGTTTTAATCAAGGACATTAACATTCCATTAAAATAGCGATGGTATCAAGGTTGACTAATATGTGGAAGCTCTTAACTGGTATATTATGTGCTTCGCAGAAACTATTGTCTATTCTGAGGGGTTTTCCTGGGGGGGTCAGCTTTTGGTAATTTTTTGGACACCTTCCCGACCATCAAGCTGTTGCTTCTTATTTGTTAATGTTGTTAATGTTTAGTGTCTCTGTTGTGCTGTCATTTTTTGTTTTGTTTCCGATTGATGTATATGGACAACTGGAAAACCATTACTGTGAAAATTGCATTAGTGGAACTGTATTTCTAGAATTAATAGTAAATAAGACCTTCATAATTAAAGTGCATGAATTCAACACATAGATAAATACATTACTGCTATCCATGACCCTAATTTCTAATATAAACTGTATCTGCAAAGAATAAATTAACTCTAAATATATGTTATCTTTAATTTTGCCAGAAGGACTATGTGCTTGCCTGAGAGAGTCAGGGAGAGAAAGAGTGGGAAAGTACCCTCTGTCCCCATGGGGAATGGTCACATTGCTATCACTTCTCTATGTCTCCCTCCTTCTGGGACTCCAGCATGCACACACATGTACCCAGCATGTTTCTCAAACTGCCTAATCTGGAATTTGAGCTGCAATATCAGCCATGTGGAATCTAGGCACCTCAACACCATGTTACAGACTGACCCCTCACTGCAAATATTAAGAAGGGTACTTTTTTTCATTCTGTCTGGTGATATCCATTTTACTATTTCTGAATAGAATTCAGAAATAGAGATGTTTTATCAATAACTCCAAGTTTTAATCAGCAACATTACCATTCCTTTTTTCCTATAATGGTCTGGGTACGTAACATGTCTGATAACTGAATTTCAAATTGAGTAGTAATTATACAAAAGTCAGTTTAGTTTAGTTTGGTAATCAAAATGAAAAGTATTGGAGATAGTAAACAATAAGACTATGAAAGAAAAATAGCAGGTGGTTTTAATTTGTTTACATGAGAATAGAATGAAATTGTTCCTCCATGAGACTTGTGAAAATCAATGACAAGAAGAGAGGATACATATTCTGTTAACTAACTGTTAGAGCTACTTCAAAAATACAAAATTTGTAAATGACAGAATGCTAGAAACTAAGGAAAAAATAACAAAAGTAGCTTTAAAAGTGTCACCCTAATTTTTAATCAATTACTCTCGGAAGCTATGTTAGAAAATTTATGTTTATAGAAGCCAGAGATGATAGCACATCTTTAATGCAATGCTCTGTGATGCTGGACCACATAGTTAGGTGTCTGTTCCTTGTCCAGAGACCTTCCTGTCCCTGCTGTGGGCATACCCATGCCGATGAGCCATACTAACTGAGTCTGGAGGGTGAGTCATGGCATGGAGACTGTTGGGGGTGCTTATCTCTTCCTCTCTGAAGAAATAAATAAACTTAAAAAAAAAACACTGATGTTATAGAACTTCCTATATTTCAAATGCTTCTGTTCATTACCTCAGCTTCCAAATTTTTGTTTCTCCACATTTATTGATTCTACAATGTGAAAACTTAAAAGATACAAGTTGTGATATTTTGAAATTTGGAATTCTGTATCCCTTCCCATTTCCCATGATTTAAGAACATTTTTTTTTCTTTTCTTAAAAAGAATTATTTATTTGATTTTAATCTCATTATTATTATTTAATGTGACCAGAGAGAAAGGGGAAAAAAAAAAAGGGAAAGTGAGAAAGCGAGCCACCAGATCCGGATCTCGAACCATGGTCAGCCATGTGGGAGTCCAACACTTTAACCACAACACCATCTGCTAGCCCCTAGAACATTTTTTTTTCTTAAATTTTATTTTGTCCAAGAATTCCCTGAGTCTTCTTAAAAATGGACATATTTGGAGTTTACTCCAGAGATTCTGAATCAATAGAGCAGGTAGGTCTCAAAAATCTGCATTTCTAAAAGGTACACTCATATATGAAAACTAAAAACTTGACGTTTTTTTCTTTTTTTTGGAGGGGTTTTTGCTATAGGGCGCATGCACTCACCAGACAGAGAGAGACAGAGAGACAGAAAGTGAGAACTCACCCCCCAGGGGGAATGGCCACGCCACAATCTCTTCTCCTCCATTCTCCTCTCGGGATCTTGGGCATGCACGCACATGCACCCGGCGTGAGTTTAAGACACTGAGTCCGGGACTCTAACCATGATTGACTACGTGGGAGTCCAGCAACATAGCCATTACGCTAACTGCTGGTCCCAAATTTGACTTCTTATAAAGGGAGTGTAGAACAGTGGTTTCTGGGGGCCTGGAAGGATAAAGGAAAGAGGGGATGGAGATGTGTTGGTTAGTGGATACAAAATTATAATCAAATAGAAAAAGTTTTAGTGTTCTATAGCACAATAGGGTAACTAGAATTAACACTAATTCATAGTCAAAAGACAGGATTTTGAATGTTTCCAACACAAAATAATAATAAATGTTCTAAGTCAGGGTTCCCCAACCCTCCTGGACTGTGTGCAGTAGCAGGTCGATGACAGGCCAGGGAGTGAGGCTTTGTCTGTGTTTGAGGCCACTCCCCATAGCTGGCATTGCCATCTGGGCTCTGCCTCCTGTCGGATTGGTGGTAGCATTGGAGCGCATAAACCCTACAAGCTGTGTGGTAGTTTTGTTGCAATGTTGTAGTGGTAGAAATGGGATGTACAGTGTAATGTGCTTTGGTCATCCCTGGACCAACACCGCACATCTTTCCACCCCGTCCATGGAGGAATTGCCTTCCACAAGGCTGGTCTGTGGTGCCAGGAAGGTGAAAAGGTTGGGGACCCCTGTTTTAAGTGATGAGTATGTTAATTACTTTGATTTGATCATTACACACTGTATTCATGTACCAAAAAACCACTCCATAGCCTGTAAATATGTACAATTAATGTATCAATGAAATATACGTTTCTCTGTGATCCTGACTCATGTGAATTAACTGAATTAGTGTCTTCACTTAATAGGTGGAAGTAATTGGTGCATAGAAACTGCCCATGGTAGTCATTTAGAAAAAACACGAGGTCTGTAAAGTCATGACATATTTTTCTGTGCAAAAATGCATCATGACTTTTCTGATGACCCAGTATATCCTATGGAGTACGTAGCCTCTTTGACACTATCGTATATATTCACCGCTTATAAAGCACCCAGAATGCCTTACACATATTCTGTTCAAAGAAGTTATGAGCACTTAAAAATATTTAAGATCATGAAGCAAATATTTAAGTAGTACATGTGCCAGATTTTTTAATTACAGATTCTATGAGGAAATCTATTCCTTATTCTGTTGCTTGTTTTTCTGCTTTGAATAAATGAATTTTTTTACTGTAAACCAAATCATAGATACACTTTTTTCTAACATGTGTACCTAAAACCTTTCTCTACTTAACTTTAGAACAACCATCTAGACCTGAAATTATAAGCAAAGCACCATTTCTTGAAACAGAGCAACTACAAAAGGTAAGAACTTGTTTTTTATTAACAACCTGTACTTAGCATAGTATCTGGTGCCTTCTCATGGCCTCAGATGCCAGGAAAAGTAAGTTTGACTTTTCTTTAGGGGAGTTGGCAGTTTTACAGGGGCCAATCAGAAAGTGTTCACAGAATGAGACACTGTACCCACACTGCCTTGCAACCACCGGGGCATTTTGGAAGGTGTAGTCACTTCTGAAGGGAAGGCGTCTTTCCTATTTGAATAAACCGATTGTTTAATAGAATAATAACTGATGGGTACATTTTCCCCAGGGCCAAATTTAGAAGAGGCTTTTTAACAATATGAAATAAGAGGACCTGAAAGAAAATGGATGTGTAAGAGAAACACCAAGTTTTACCATTTCTGAAAATTTGAGTGCCCAAATGGAATGGTCATAGAGTGTCAGTCTCCACACTCTATGACCAAAACTGAATGACTAAAGGATATAGAAACACAGGAAATGGTTGTGAATACCAGATATAGTGTGGGAAGATGGTGGGTGAAGGAATAGAGTCTGAGGAAGGACATTTAGGAGAAAAATAGAGAGGCTAAGCATTAATGGGACAAAGAAATGGGGTATTATCTTTTGAAGATAACGTTAAACTATTATCAACTGGACTAGGGGGAAATGTACACATGTTGGAATATTAACTTTGCAAGCAAAATAATGTGATTAAAGGCAAATGGCTATGTCACTGGACTCCCATATAGCCAATTACAGTTCAAGTCCTGGACCCAGTGGCTTAAACTCACACCAGGCACATGTGCGTGTGTACCCAATATCCCAAGAGGAGAATGGGGGAGAAGGGATTGCGGCGTGGCCATTCCCTCTGGGGGGTGATTTATTGCTTTGTGTCTCACTGTCTCTCTCTCTCTGTCTTTCTGGTGAGCGCACATGCCCTATAGCAAAAACCTCTATAAATAAATAAATAAATAAATAAATAAATAAATAAATAAATAAAACAACGCGATTGAATGTATAAAAAAAAACTTGAAATAAAACAAAACGAAACAAAAATGAGTGTGGTTATAGATAAATCTGGAGAGGTAAAGAGAGGCTGGATGATGACAAGCCTTAAATATCATGAGGGGGTTTGGATTTTCTTCAGTTGACAATATTGAAAGGTTGAAGTACACCTATAAGATCAGCTTTGCCCAATCACACTAGTAGAGATGCAAAGGAAAGTCATATTAAAGGGGGTGAGGAGGAAGACTTTGTGGTTCCATATGTGGGAATACCAGTTGAATAACAGGCTGATTTTCGTCATCTAAAATACCTAAATTTTCCTTTGAGGGGGAAAAAACAAGCAAACAAAAAACAAGACCTGAATGCTTTGAATAAAGTTTAACATATAATATTATTATTATTATTATTATTTTTTTGGAGAGGTTTTTGCTATAGGGTGCATGCACTTGCCAGACAGACAGAGAGAGACAGAGAGATAGAAAGCGAGAAAACACCCGCCAGAGGGGATGGCCAAGCTGCAATCCCCTCTCCTCCCCCCTCCCTTCAGGATGTTGGGCACGCACGCACACGTGCCTGGCGTGAGTTTAAGCCACCGGGTCCAGGACTCGAACCGCGGTCGACTACGTGGGAGTCCAGTGACATAGCCATTATGCTAACTGCTGGTCCCAAGTTTACCATATAATATTATTTGATGAGCACCAGATATTAAATTTAAAACACATTTTAAGGGACTAGCAGATGGCATAATTGTTATATTGTTGGACTCCCACATAGCCTGACCGTAGTTTGAGTTCCGGTCCTGGTGGCTTAAAACACACCTGGTACATATGCATGTTTGTGAAAAAATCCCAAGAAGAGAATGGAGAATAAGGGATTGTGGTGTGGCCACCCTCTGGGGGAGGGGGGATTTCTTACTTTCTGTCTCTCTGTCTCTCTCTCTGTCTCTCTGGTGAGCATATGTGCCCTATAGCAAAAATTTCTAAAAATAAATAAATACATTTGAAGAAAGTAGTGTCATTTATAGAATGTGATAATTATATAGAGTCTGAAATAAATAAAATATGAAATTGAAAAGACAGTCCCATTTTAACACTGTAAATAATTCTTACATATGAAGAGCAGTGAACCACGGTAGTAGTCTATGTTAATGTAGTAATGTTATTTAGTCAATGTAAAAAATAAATAGCGTGAGAATTCATTTAGTAATGCTCTTAAGTGAACATGATTTTATTAATAGCAGCATTTATTACACGTTTAAAGATGAGCAAGACTGTATTTGAAGATACAAGACTGTTTTTATACCAGAGAGCATGTATTGAGTCCTTATTCGATGTTGAAAAAATAAATGTATATTTTGCATTTTGCTTTGTATCTCTAGCAACCTTATGAAATGTTCTTATTTTAATTATTTTAGTAAATAAACAATGTTATCTTAAGAAATAAATGTTAATAATTTATGTGAGAAAAAGAAATCTTTGGAATAGCTCTGTAATCCCGGAGGATTCTGGGGTTCCAAATTGACTGCTCAACTGTACCAATATCCCCTGTTCGTTTTGCAGCTGGGTGACTGCATTTCAAAAGACAGTTACCCGGATGGTAACATCACATGGTACAGGAATGGAAAAGTGCTGCAGCCCTTGGAAGGAGGTGGGTATGAGATGGGCCATAAATCCAGATGACCTGTTATGACTTTTCTTCTTTTGGCATTTTTTAGACTACCCAGGACCTAAATGTGTCACTCTCTTTTAATCTATGACTTCATGCTTTTTTACTTTAAGAATCCAATAAGTCATGAAGTTATTAAAAAAATAAAACACTTTAGCATTTGTGCAGAAGAATCAAGAGCAGGGGAAATCATTTCTGTATGTGGTATGTTCTAAGAGTTAATTAAAGTGAGTGGGAGATTAGATTCCAGGATTCTATTTTTGTCTCTGTCTCTGATTCATGGTTTTGAAAAGATGTCTTCCCTCACTATATGTCAATTTCCCCTCCTATTAAATACACTTAGAAGGACAAAGCCACTTCTAAAGGTGTTGTTATGTTTAAAGATGTTGATTTTCCAATAAAAGTTGCTCATCACCAGTATTCTTCATTTTCTTCAGTGGTAGTCATAACTTTTACAAAGCAAGTGGCCCCACTTACCCAGCTCTATACCATGACTTCATCCTTGGAGTACAAGACAACCAAGGCTGATATAAAAATACCATTCACCTGCTCTGTGACATATTATGGACCATCTGGCCAGAAAACAGTTTATTCCGAACAAGCAGTCTTTGATATTTACTGTAAGTAACCCAATATATAATCACATAACTTTTAAAAAATAATTATTTAATTGTATTTATTATTATTAAATTCATCAGAGAAAGAGAGAGAGGGAAAATGAGAAAGCCAGCTGCCAGGTCTGGGATTCAAACCAAGGTCTGCCATGTGGGAGTTCAACACTTTAACCACCATGTTATCTGCTGGCCTAGTTACATAATTTTAATGAACTAGAGATAAATTTCAAATGCTATTAATCTTTGAAGTCTCAATCCAGTTACTGTTTGAATTCTGTTTCCAACTCAACCCCAAATCCATGACACCCAAATAATCTCTTCTTCCTGGGGAGAACTACAGAATAAACACTTATATACTTTATAGTATCTTTCATTCTTTGTTATTTCTGAGCATTTCCTCCTGTACTGGAGGTTAAATTCTTTAAGGATAAGATCTCTGACTTGATCAATTCCTTCTCATAGTCTTCAGTCCTGGCACACTGCTATAAATTTTGTATAAATTCAAAGTGTCTTCTGGTTATTTTTTCAATTAATGGTAGGAAGTACAAACATGACTGACTGACTTTCTCAAGAATTATCATTTTAATGAAGACAGTTATTTTAATAATGAAATCAATTGCATGCATTAGACTAGATGTTGCATTCCAAGATATTTTTATTAACCAAATCATAGATTTGAAACATAGAACATTAGACTACAAAGCAAGTTTCATGATCTGTTATGACTCCATTATTTTATGTAGCAATAAAGTGAGGTCCAGAGACTTGCTCTAAATTAGCTGAACAGATTGGAATAGAATCTTTTTCTCCACTAGAACCATTTTCTCCAATGCTATGATCTTCCTTGTAAGACAGATGCCTACATAATCTAATGCTAAGAGCAAAGATGTTGGTATTGCAGGCCCAGAGTTATCATCTACTGTGTGTTCGTAAAAAGGTAGATTAATTACTCCAAATCTCAGCTTTCTAATCTTGAAATGGGAAAAATATAATGCCCAACTCATAAGGTTGTTAGGAAGATTAAGTGCAATCGCAAATCTAAAATACGCAACTGCATCTCACATTAAATGTCATTATTAAAGACTATTGTCATTATAACTATATGATCATTGTCATTACATAAACATAGAACTGAAAAATTTTTTGGACTATGCAATAAAGGATTTTATTATTTTTGTCATTATTTAAAATGAATCAAAATATTAAACTGCCATGTATGCTAGAACAACCTAGCACCTACATCTATCTTGAAGAAGAGGCAGGCGTGACAGTAGAGCCTTCGGAGAGTTTTAAATTATCTGCATTTCCATTTTTGGCTCCCTAAGGCACAGAATCTTATACAGAATAAAAACTAAAATTTCAAACCGATCCTACCTTTAAAGGCTTATTTTGCCTTAAACTCGGTAAATAAATTTCAACTTGATTTAAAAGCAAGGAATATTTTTCATCATGTGTAGTTTATCTAAAATCACTAATATTTCTGTTAGTGGAGGTAGAATGTTTTTCTATTCAAAATATTCCATTGGAAATTAACCATCTTGGTGTGAATGTAGAGAGGTAAGACAGTAGAGAATATGAAGATAAATGGTAAGACTTAAGAAATTGGTTTTAGAGAAAACAGGAATGTATCTGAGTGGCAAGCATGTAGAGTTGGATGGGTAGAGAAATTCTTTGATGAATAAGAGGATATTATTTTTTCATGGCTGGCTGTATAGGGTGTGCACAGAGTGGTATTTTTTTTTTCTTTCAGTTTTTGCTGTAAGGCCTGTGTGCTCTCCAGAGACAGATGGAGAGAGAGAGAGGGAAAGTGAGAAATCACCCTCCAGAAGGGATGGCCATGCCGCAATTCCTTCTCCTCCATTTTCCTCTTGAGATCTTGGGCATGCACACACGTGTGCCTGATGTGCTTTTTAAGCTGTCAGCTGGGTCTGAGACTCAGGCTGGGTAAAGAATATAGGTTTTTAAATCTTTCTGCTGATCTACTTTCTGCCTTCTGGTGCTGCCTAAATTTGTGCCATTATTCCTTCTTGCTTATATTTCTATAAGGATTTTTAAAATAGTTTTCTTCCTGTCTGCCTACCCCTCTCTTCTAACCCCAAACAAACTGCCCTCCACACTGCTGCCAGAAATACCTTTCTAAAACACAAACATGAAAGTATTACTGCTATGATTAAAATTCTTCCTGGAGCTCTCAGATTAATCTTCACACTTCTGACTGCAATATGCCTGAGTCCCGTTTAGCCGTGGTCCTGCATTAAGTCTCAGCCCTCCTCACTCCATTATACCCACTGTGGTCTGTTCTGTTCTCCAGATTCTTTCTCCGGGGTACCACTTAGATGCCTTTCATTATCCCAACTTTACCATTCACCAAACACATACTTATTCTTTAAAACCCAGTTTCAGGGTCTGTTCCTCCTAGAAACTTCCTACTTTCATGAATCTGTGGATTACCAGTGATTCCTAACATCATGTGCAGTTTTTATGATGTCACAGTCTTAGGTTTTTTTTTTTTTAATTTAGTTTTATTTATTGTTATTATTTTTAATTTGACCAGAGAGAAATAAAGAGAGAGAAAGGGAAAATGAGAAAGCAAGCCTCCAGGTACGGCACTTGAACCATAGTAGGCCATGTGGGAGTCCCTTGCCTGACTCACCATGACACTCACTGGCCCTGTCACAGTTTTAGTTGTAAGATTGGTGTCATCACAGAGAGAATGACAGTTTATTGAGGTAGGGAGTCTGGTGTTTTCAACTTTCTAATTCCAGTACTCAAAGACGATAAACTAATGGATAAATGACTGAATAGGGATGGATAGAGTTTGAGCAGACTCTTGTGGCTACTGTGTAGGGGTATTTGAAGCATAGTGAGATGTAAGATTCTTGCTTGAGTTAGGTACCACAAGATTGTGAATAGCAGGTTAAGGAATTTTTATCTCAATCTTTATATAGGGAGAGTAAGTGAAGGAATTTTGAATATCACTGCAATAGTTAAGGAGCTACTTCAGAAAAACTAACATGGATGAAATATTTATGACAGTATAGGAAAGAGAGGCTCAAGGTGAGAGTCGAAATGAAGTTTGATGGCGACGCTTCAGGTGTAGGCTATAGGAGTCTGGACTAGGATAGTGTTACTGGGAACAGAGGTGAGAATTAGCTGCAAAATATGTTATGAAATACCAGTCATCTAAACTTGACTGACTAATCAGAGAGAGAAAAAGAGGAAGCCAGAGTCATAAGCAAGTTGATGATTTACAAATAGTCAAAGTAAAATTCAAAGTCAGGGGCAGCAAAAAAAGTGACAGCAAGAGATCTTTCATTTTATGATAAGCATGATAGTGGGCATCCAGAAAGTTATGACTAAAATGCAAATGTTGAGACCAGCAGATGGTGTAATGGCTGTGTTTCTAGACTCCTACATAGTTGACTGCAGTTCAAGTCCCAGCCCCAGTGGCTTAAAACTCATACCAGGTACATGTGTGAGCATGCCCAAGATCCCAAGAGGAGAATGGAGGAAAATCACCCACTGGGGGGTGATTTCTCACTTTCCGTCTCCCTGTTTCTCTCTCTCTCTATGGCAAGCACAGTGCCCCATAGCAAAAATCTCTCTCTAAAAAATAAATGCATAAATAAATAAAATGCAAAAGTTTTACACTAACCCTCTGATCCGTTTAATTATTCAGACCTCTAATGTAGAGTGGACCCTATTGAAGAGAGGATATAGAAAAGGGGAATTTTGAAATAGAGGCAAACATCAGAAGGATTGTGATCCCTAGCTCCTATGTGAGCCACCGTGATGGGTCGTACAGCAGACCCAAGCACTCCTCAGAGAAGCCAACATACAAGAGTGAGGGAGACCCAGAAATGGAAGGCAGCAGGCCATCAAAAACAAACTTCACTTACTTTTCCATTTTACTGAGAAATGCCGGTCAGGAAACTACCTCAGGCAAACTCAGAAAAACAAACAAGAAGTATATTAAACCAATCGCTATTTAGCCTCAGAATGTTCTGGGCAAACAGTCACAGATGCCCAAGCATAAAGAAAAGGCAATGAAGCAACCTATAACAACCCTCCGAAGTTTTTGCCTGCACTTTAATCTTAGAAAGGTAGATAAATGACTGGAAAACGTAGAAAAAGGAAAATAAATAAAAGCTTCCCATCCTACCACTTACTCATTTCATTTTATCAGCTCATAAGAAAATAGGTCTTTGTTGATAGATTATTTTTAGTACCACCCATTGGAAAATATAGACACATGCCTCGATAGTTACCAAGTTTCATGGAAAACGTTCTCTGAAGCAAACCTTTGTGTTATGTGATTTCAAAATTTAGTGTTCAGCTACATAACAAATGGCTAAGTCAAAAAGTGGGCCACGTATAACCTGCACCACCACTGCCTTGTATTTCCTGTTCCTTAGATATGATCCACTGAATCCGAACATTAATTTCTTTAGCATTCTACAGTAGAGCAGTCGCCCATACCAAAGAATATCTTTTAGTTCTATTTTCTCTGTAAAAATCACCAAAGTGGAATGAAATGTGCATATTGGCACCAATGAACAACATTGGGTTATAATATATTCACAGTCCTATTGATTGGGTTCAGTATTTTCCTCAGTTATGGACTTCTGAAGGCACCTTTCTGGTGTTGTTTAGCTCATATTTCTCTTTTTTACTTACTACAGTGTAGTTATATGAATGCAGTGGTGTCTGATAGCTTTAACTACCTGACTAACTGATTGAGCCTTACCAAACTATAAGATTTATATAATGTGGTTAAATTTCCTTATAATGAAATCATACAGTGAGACTGCACCTACTGGTCTTTTTACACATAAAATACTTACAGTCATTCCTACCTCAGTTAGAAACATTTTGCTAAGAAATTGATTTTTTACGTGACAAGGTCTCTTTGTCGTTTGCTCTAAGATTAGTACTTGGTATAGCAAGTGGCTATTAACTTCAATCCTTCTGTAAAAAAATACATTTAAGTAATTACTGTTACTAGCTCTTGAGAAAATTGTGTATAATTTAGTCATTTACATTGTATGCACAGAGTAATTTAGTACTTGATGAAAATGGTTAATTTGTGTCTGTGACTCTTACAGATCCTACAGAACAGGTGACAATACAAGTGCTGCCACCAAAAAATGCCATCAAAGAAGGGGACAACATCACTCTTAAATGCTTAGGAAATGGCAATCCTCCCCCTGAGGAGTTTTTGTTTTACTTTCCAGTAAGTGTCTAAGAATTACTTGATATAGACTACTATTGTTTTGTTCTGTCGCTGGGTTTCTGACTGTTACTGAGATTATATGTACTTGGATAGCTTGAGTGAGAAAGGGTGTTATTCTTGGGACCAAGCAACATCACCTGTAGAAGGCTCTGTGGTAGATTTTTAGGCACCTACCAACATTCTTGCCTTTTTTTCTAAATGTTGGGAGATTTCAGGGACAAAGAAATTTAAAAATCACAATAAATCTTAACTGGAGATTTAATTAACCATATAAGCTATACGAATATGGTCTTTAGATGTAGACAATTATAAAATGAAAAATAATGACAGTAACTGTGGATTCTAAATCTATCCACACAGTTGCCCTGAATATACCTCTGATTTCTGAAACAGGGATACGTTTCTTATACACTGTATTTAGCTTGGTAGAAAATGTTGCAGGCTCTTTCTTGTCATCACATATAATCTGGAAGTCCGGGTCCTTAAATTTTATCCACATCTTAGTTGATAGAAATAATTTGCTGAGAGGACGCTTTGGGAAATTCCTCTACAGTGGTTTTTGGATGTTTCAGTGCAATGGAGCCGGACTAGGAGAGACAGTGTCAGAGGACATAGGTTTCTCTTCTGCAGCTTTGAGTCTGAGATCGCCTCTCATGAGAGAGTCTTATAAACTCAATACTGTGTTTGCTGAGGAGACGGGCTTATGAATTTCATCGGCTACATCACTTAGCAGTATTTAAGAATATTATAAACTACGATACTAGGAAGAATAGTAATTTCTTTTAGACTTAAATGTTGACAGAAAATTTTGTTTCTTCTAATACATTGACATATTATTTTTGTCTCATTTGTAAATGAGCAATTTTGAAATTGATTAGGGTTTTACTTTGGCTGTCAGGGATGAGAGAGCCACATTTGTGTCTCAGTTTTAGCCATGATACCTGCTTGTTATCTTTTCTTGTGAATTTACACTCCTATTTCGTCTATATTTTTTCTGTTCTTAATTTCTTATTTTTTTTCTTTCTTCCCCCATCTTTCTTTCTCATTCTCACTCTTCTTTTTTCCTTCAAAACTTCCTTCCTGTCTTCCTGTCTTTCATTTTTCCTTTGGATACATAGTAAACTTTATTTTAAGCTGCTTCAGATCTTTTTGTCAATTTAGGTAAGGAATAAATACAAAAGTAAAATATCGGATTTTTAAAAATTTGCTATAAAACTCAGATAAGCCATGCTGTCAATAAGATAGGTATTATTAACACAATATAAACTAGCTCCTTAAATTACTTACAACCAAAATATTATTTCTCTGAGAATCAGATGTTAGTAATACAAAGTGCACTCTTTTTTTTTTTTGATCCAATCAAAGAAGTGTTTTTCTCCTTTTTTGCTCTCATCTGAGAGAATGCCATCTTCATCAATAAGTAACAGTTGTTCTCGTTGAAGCTACCAAGTATAATCACCTGATACTTTGCCTCTGTCAAAAGGGTCAGCCTGAAGGAATAAGAAGCTCGAACACCTACACGCTGACAGATGTGAGACGCAATGCGACAGGAGACTACAAATGCTCGCTGACAGACCAAAGGAGCATGATGGCTTCCACTGCCATCACAGTTCACTGTAGGTCCCTTCCTCTTCATCGCCAGCTTCCCTTCAGAGTGTCTAATAGTCTAACTCGATTACCTTTTCAAATAAATTGCAGCTATATCATTCCGAAGTAAGTCGGTTTCAGTAAACTCAGTTAAGAGCACTGGGGTAAGCTCAACCTTGTTCCAGGTTCGCACAGCAATTTCAAAGCCCTGCATGGATCTGATAATGGCAGTTCTTGGTGTTGGTAACCCTCCATCTTTTTTCTAAATACCTTCAATTTGGGTATTCAATTAATAATACTTATATGGGTCATAAAGTAACAACTCATTATATGTTTTAAGAAAATCTTGAAATATTCTTGAAGTTCACAACATTTGCAGTTGGCCCAGGAAGGTGTAGATTAAGTGTCTTTTTTATTACAGAATAATATTAACACCCAAACACAGGCAATACTGTTATGTATGCTTAGGTTTTGAAAGAGGATGTTGATATCATTAAAAGACATTTATTGGGCCAGCTAGGTGGTATAGTGCTTAAGATGACTGGGTCCTACATGGCTGACTGCATGGATTGATTCCCAGATCTGCTGGATTGGAAAACATACCAGGCAGCTGTGCATGTGTGACCAAAATCCCGAGAAGAGAATGGAGGAAAAAGGACTGTGGCATCATAGTCATCCCCTCAGAAGTGTTCTCTCTCTCTCTCTCTCTCTCTCTCTCTCATGAGCACATATGCCCTATTAGCATTAAAAAGAATTTATTGACTGGATGTACTCTATATAAAAGGATAGAAAATTTCTGAAAACAGAACCTTTAAAATCACCTTGAACATATATGTTTATTAACTTGGAATTTGCATTCGATCTCCAGAAAGAACAAAAGTTATCTTGGCCCAAGTATGATGGAAAAAGGGATACACAGAGATTACACATTTCGCTTGAAGGAGTTTTTGTTTTGTTTTGTTTTGTTTCATTTTCTTGTCATCCATGACAGTTCATGTAATCGATGTACCCAATACATCACAGAATCAGTAAAGTAACTCACCCTGCCCCCAATAGCACTGGAACTCGGAGTCAAGCAAGTGTCAGTCTGGCTTATAGGAAGAGGCCAAATTTTCTAATAAATCCTTTCACCCAACAGTACCATCAATTAAGTTTCCCTAAGACATGATTCACTCAATTCCATTGACTATAAAGTGTTCCTTTGTTTGAAAATTAAAGGAGACTTTAGACATTGTCCTAACCACAGGTTCTAAATCGTTTACTCCAGCTGTAATCCTTGGAAAACCTGTAGGAACTAAAATATTGAGGGAGTTACAGAAAGTAGATCAGGGAATAAAATAAGCAGATGGTCTCTTCTGATTGACATAGACAGTGCCTCCTGGTGAGCACTTTAGAAACAATGGACTAGTAAGAAAGCATCAAAGCCACACCATTTCTCTGTGGGTTCCATGTTCCTATTGTACGGTTGGAGTATGTCTCGATCAGGTGCTAGTGAGAGAGAAAACAGTGATCTCTCTGTATAGCAGTAGAGGGTCAGTCATGGGACCATTAATCCAGGCCTTTCCATTAAAAAGAAAAGAAAAGAAAAGAAAAGAAAAGAAAAGAAAAGAAAAGAAAAGAAAAGAAAAGAAAAGAAAAGAAAAGAAAAGAAAAGAAAAGGAATGCAGCTAGCATGAAGAATTGCCTGTGTAATGGCTCTCTGATATCAGGGTTCACGGTATCTTTGGACCAGTAGCCAGTAATCTGGTGCTTTAGAGATGGTGCAGTGTGCTTATGTTTAAGACATGGTAGACCAACACCCTAAAAGAAGAGGGCTCTTATCTGTATTACTTATAGATTGGGCAGGGAGGGATAATTACAAACTGGCAAGGCAAAAGACTTGGTGGCAGCTGCATTGTTCCTTGATGATCAGCTGTGATAAGGGGAAAAAACTCCATGAAAGCGTGTAACAGTTTAATTGGATTTCAGTTCATTTAATTAGATTTAAATGCCTTTTTGTTTTGACAGATAGACTGCAACATAAGGCCCGTATCATTCTCTAAAAGTTGAAAGAAGTATTGCAGATGAATCAATATTTTACACTAAATTAGATGAAAACATAAAATCCCTATTTTGCCCAGTGATTCTTGATTGCTTTTTCTGTTTTCCAAAGACAGATTTGTTTCCTTTCCATACATGCCTAAGGGGAGTGTGGAGAGAGAAGCAGCGAACACATACGCATACCTGCACGTGTCTGCAGAGTAGACCTCTCATCCAGATGCTCAGCCTACACATTCCTCATTGCTGACGTCACAGCTGCTGTTCCCCTGCCAGTTCAGGCACACACACACACATTGTTCTTCAGGACTTTCAAAGCCCATCACTATGTTTTAAAACCCTTTATCTTCTCTCTGGCAAGTTAACTGTCCAGCTAATGAAGTCTTCTAACTCCTCCTGAATAAAATTTTGACCTACATATAATTTACCTAGATATTCTGAGAAAACTCCACTTTTCCATGTGATGTCATATATTTTTATTTATTTTTTTTCCTTTTTTTAAAATAGATGTTTGCCATAGGGTATAAGCACTCACTGGGGAGAGAGAGAGAGAGAGAGAGAAAGAGAAATCACACCTCAGGGAGGATGGGCATGACACAATCTCTTCTTCATTTCCTCCTGGGATCTTGGGCATGCACACATACATGCCTGGAGTGATTGTCATGCCACTGGGTCTGGGATTCAAACAGCAGTCAGCCATGTGGGATGTCCAGTGATTTACCACTATGCCATTAGCTGGTCCCACATCTTTTAAAATATTAATGAGAAACTGTGCTTGAGAGCCTACCATGTGGCAGACACCATGGGTACATCAGTGACAAATCATGGTCACTATCCTCGTGCTTATAGTCCAACAGGAGAAACGAACATTTAAAATGACATTGCAAGCAATCAACACATTGCAATTACAATGTGGAAAACTGTGTAGTGTAACAGCAAATCCCTTATCATAGAATGAAGTCTCAACTCTCAATATGGCAAGCATGGTCCTTCACCGCCTGTCCTCAATTAATTGTATAGGTTTTCCTTTCGTGACATATTACCACTCACACCAGATATTCGTCATTGTGAACTCTGCCAAGCTTTCTCACCTCTTCACCCTTGCTTGTGGCAAAATTTTTCCCTAAGTCTCCACCTATCAAAGCAACCAATCAGAGACCATGAATATCTAACACTTCCTTGACAAAGCTTTGATTATTGCTTTGAAACTCAGTTTGCTTCTGTTCACCACACATCTTTGTTGCTCCTCTATGTATAGGTTCACCTTTAATCTTTCAACAAGTATTTACTGAACTCCTAATCTGGAACATATTTGCTGCTAGGTATTGATTTTATGGGCTGTTTGTTACAGGCAGTAAAGTGCATGATGCTGCTACCTCATTAGATTGTGAGCTCGTTATTTATCTCTTTATCTCCCATCTGTGTTTGGGACATAGTAGCTGTACAAGAAAGGCTTGTTCACTTAAATGGATTTTACTCTTACAGATCATACCAACAGTAAGATTTTTTACAGAAATTATTTTCCATCCATCAGAAAGATTGTATATTTTCAGTTGCACTTACAATCTTTAAAAAAATTCTGCTGACCATGTACTTAACAATAGATCTTATTTTAAATTTCAACTGCATGGGAAATAGAATAATATTTTTAAAAATATCTACCAATACAGTAAATTCTCTCTGAAGAAATGCATAGACTATCTCATGGTTTTTCAGTTCATTTCCTGATGTCTAAATATACTTGATTTCCTAACATTGGCCTTACCAACTCTATAATACTTACCTAGTCATCATCTTTCTTTATTTACTTCCACAAATGATTTAAGATTTTTTTCCCTAAGGTGATAGAGACATATTTATAGGTGCTCGAAACATCAATCATGTTAACAGCAAATAAATGCATGATCAAGTAGATTGGCCAATCATTTGTCCTCTCAACATGGACTTGAAAGACGAGTCTGATGATGTTATAGTTCAGTTATTTTCATCACATAAATCCGTTTTTCATTTTCAATTGCAGTTAGAAGGAGTTGATTCTTTGACATTTTTTTTTCTTCTCCAAAATTTTGACTATCTTATTTCTTGAAGTTTGTATTTCAAACAGATTTTCTGCTTCACAGATTTGGATTTGTCTTTAAACCCAAGTGGGGAAGTGACCAAGCAGATTGGCGATGCCCTGCCCGTATCATGCACAATATCTGCTAGTAGGAATGCAACTGTGGTATGGATGAAAGTAAGTCATAGTTCTTGGTGCTATCCTGCTGTCTAGATGGATTATTTTGTGTTTGTAGTTCATATTATTTCCAAGTATGCGTATTCTTGGATGTCTTATATACCTTCACTGACATTCTCTCTCTCTAATAATATAAATTCACAATAAAATTTTAGAGGTACTCACCAGTAGGGTTGCATTTATCATTGATGATTCAAAACGTAGTTTGTGGGATTACTTTAATTACATGAATATATTACGTACTCTGCCCACATCTGCATGTGTATAAATTGGCTATATGCTTCAGGGCTTAACACTTCACGAGGCATTTAACCCATTTGATTCTTACATGATTCTTACAACAACCTTGTGGAATATGAAAGTCATTTATTATTTTTCCTTCATTATTTATAAATAAATTGAGGCAAGAGCCATCAGAACATTCATAAAGGATAAAGCAGAGACTTGAGATTAGGCATTAGTAACTGTGAATATTATGCTCTGGTCACACACCTGATTTTTCCTCTTTGCTACAAAAACTACTTTTTTTTTTTGAGAGGTTTTTGCTATAGGGCACATGCACCAGAAAGACAGAGAGAGACAGAGAGATAGAAAGTGAGAAATCATTCCCCAGGAGGGATGCCATGCTGCAATCCCTTCTCCTCCACCCTCCTTTCGGGATCTTGGACACGCACACACACACACACCTGGCATGAGTTTAAGCCACTGGGTCTGGGACTCAAACCATTGTCGACTACATGGGAGTCCAGCGACATAGCCATTACGCCAACTGCTGGTCCCACTAAAACTACTCTTAAGTTTCCCAAAGTAAGTACCACTGGATGAGGAGTTTCTAGAAGGAATCTCTTTTTATCCCTGGGTCATAGTAGGATACCCAGAACATAGTAAGAGCTTACTCAGCATTTCCCACATGTCTTGGTGCTTTTCTGTCACTAACTGGTTGTCACTTTGGTGATTTATAAAGAATAAAGGTTTATTTTGCTTATGATTTTTGAGATCTAAGGTCAAGGCCAACATCTGGTATAAGTCTTCTTGTTGGTGTGGCTCTCCCAAAATGGCACAGGATATCACATGGCAAGAGCTTGTGCTTTTCTGATGCCCCCTCCTCATAAACCCACTGAGATTCCATCACGGGGGCCTCCCCTGGAAGTCCTATCTAATCTGAAGCACCTCCCAGAAGCCCCATCTCTTAATGTCACAATTAGATTAAGTTTTCACTCTCTTAGTACTTCATAATACAACCAAATATCAACACACAGATTCTTGGGAGAGACACTCAAAACCACATAACTGAATGAGTTCTTTAGTCTATTATTGGCTGCAACCTAGGCCATTTCCTGGAGACACATTCATTGCTGTCTGTTCAGATTGAGAAAGTGAGTTTGGTAATTGGTGATTTGAGACAGGATTATCATCAAAGGAAATGATTGTAACTATAATCCCTCCACTTAAACCTTTGACTAGTATATCCAAACACCCAGCCTATTTGTTACTAGAGCATGACACATGAGAAGAGTGCTTAAACAGTGATACATTGAGCAAACACTCATGCCAATTGAAATAGAAATTGACAAGTATTATCTTTATTAAAAATAGGGAAGAGGGGGACCACAGATGGCGTAATGCTTACATTTCTGGACTCTCACATAGTCAACTACTGTTTGAGTCTGGGACCCAGTGGTTTAAAACTCACACTGGGTGCACATGTGTGCATGCCCAAAATCCCAAGAGGAGAATGGAAGAGAAAGGACTGTGGTGTGGCCATTCCCACTGGGGGTGCTTTCTCACTTTCTGTCTCTCTCTTTCTGTGTGTGTGTGTGTGTGTGTGTGTGTGTCTGTGTGTGTGTGGGGGGCGCACCTGCAACTCATAGCAAAAATCTCTCTCTCTCTCTCTCTCTCTCTCTCAAAAAAAGAAAAAGAATTAGTCAAGTGGGCCGGCCTATGGCCTGCTGGCTGAGGTGACTAGATCCTAGATGGCCAAAAGCCCAGTTTGGTCTCAGACCCGGGGACTTGAAAAACACGGCAAGCCCGTGTGCATGCATATCCAAAATCCTGACAGAGGGAGAAGTAGAGGAGAAGGGATCAAGCTGTGACCATCCCCAGTGGGGAGACAGGGGGCTGCTTTTGTGCTTTCCCAATCTTTCTCTTTCTCTCTGTGGAGAACACACATCTGGAATTTTTTTTAATTGTGGATAAATTTATGCCTACAATTTCTTCTCAATAAAAATTATTTTGCATTACTTTGTAGTTCGATTTTTGACCCCTTTCATTTTAAATCCTCTGTTACTTGTTTTCATACTGTAGAACTCAATTTTTCTTTCACTTTTTATTTTGGTCACAACCCCATCACAACTTCTTGTTCACTCATGTAATTAAATGTCACTCTGTAAGCTAAATATTTAACATGATATATTTGTGGTAGTCAATGGTCACATGGCTAGGCAAGTTCTAAGCAATTAGGCAAATCAAAAATTGTATGAATGTCCACAATGTGTTTTACCACAGGATTAGAAATGCCAAGTTTGCTGTGCCTAAACCACTTACTAAATGCACTCAGTCACTGTTGTTGCCTGAATACCAAATATATTCCGTCATTCATGAACACCTAATGCATTTGCAGCAGTGCTGACCAGTACTGCCCTACCATTGGCTGGATGATGGGGTTGGTAAGATACCTTAGTGGACAAAGAAATATAGTCTTAGGACTGTTCATAGTTGCCTGCTCAAAACCATTTTAACTTCTGACAAAATAGGATTATTTTCTGTATATTAGGTGCTTTTTTTTAATTAAATGTTATGTTTTCTTTGCTTCCAGAAATTAAGATAATGATCTGTTATAAAAATTTTCTTCAAAAGCAGTATTGAGAGAGTGGGTGGTACATAGTAGATTTGCGGTACAAAGGAAAGAAACACTTAACAGACAAAAAATGTAAAGCTCTCTGTTGAGGGACCGGCAGGTAGAGTAGTAGTTCAAGGTGCTGGGCTCACACATGGCCAACCACAGTTCAAGTCCCAGACCTGGTGGCTTACTTTCTCACTTTCCTTCTCTCTCTTTCTCTATCTGTCTCTGATCAAACTAGAAAGTAATAATAATAATAACAATAAAAGTTAAATAAAATAATTCCTTTTTAAAAAGCTCTATGTTGAAAAAATAGATTGCATACATCATAAAAAATGTTTATTTTAGACAATAAAAAAATAAAAAGCAGTCTTAAAATAATAGCTGTGGCTCTGTAATGAATCCTTTGTACTGATAAGGGTATCATATGAAATGCCTTTCAGACACTTACACCATCAGTGATTAAGTACCACAAGTCCTCCTTTCTGTCAGCCCTATGTCATCTACAAATACTACAAAGACTACTTTTAGTGATTGAAACTTTCCTCAATGAAAACACATTAAATCATTTATAAATTTATGTCCTCCTAATAATTTAATGTAATATTATTAACCCACTTCAGAAGTTAAGGAAATCAAGTCTCATAAGATTATGAACTTCCAGGACCAGCAGTTAGCATAATGGCTATGTTGCTGGACTCCCATGTAGTTGACCATGGTTCGTATCCCGGACCTGGTGGCTTAAAACTCACGCCGGGCACGTGTGCATGCGTGCCCAAGATCCCAAGAGGAGAATGGAGAAGGGATTGCAGCGTGGCCATCCCCCCTGGGGGGTGCTTTCTCACTTTCTGTCTCTCTGTCTCTCTCTGTCTGTCTGGCGAGCACACGTGCCCTATAGCAAAAACCTACACACACACAAAAAAAAAAGATTATGAACTTCCTCCAAATTATAAATTCAGTAAATAGAAGAGTGTGAAACAAAACTCTATTGTATCTGACTTTAAAACCACAAAGCCAATGGAAATCTATTTTTTGAAGTAGCTGATGTTAAGAGAAAGAAGCTTGCATTTTCATTATAAAAGAACAGTTTCAGGCTTAATTATTATCTAATAAATACAGTGAGAGTTGTAATTGTGCCATGTGAGGTAATATGCTTTTCATTTTACCAGGATAACATCAGGCTTCGATCTAGCCCATCATTTTCTAGTCTTCATTATCAGGATGCTGGCAACTATGTCTGTGAAACTGCTCTCCAAGAGGTCGAAGGACTGAGAAAAAGAGAATCCTTGACTCTCATTGTAGAAGGTAATAAAAGAGTTGGGCATCAGTTCAAAATTTCTTTGAGAATTTGATACCTGGTTTCTTTTATGATCTCAGTTCAACATCGTATTTTAATTGTAATGCTATTTTAGGAAAACCTCAAATCAAAATGACAAAGAAAACTGATCCCAGTGGATTGTCTAAAACAATAATCTGCCATGTGGAAGGTTTTCCAAAGCCAGCTATACAGTGGACAATTACTGGCAGCGGAAGTGTCATAAACCAAGCAAGTATTTGTCTTCTTGTTATATGCTGCACTTGGTACAATGTGGGGCTTTATTTAGGTTCCTAAACTGTTACCTGCTTTGTTACCACATGAAATTTGTAGTGTGCTCTCAAAAGAAGCGTTGCCCAACTTCTTAATTTTCCCAAAGGAACACCATGGCTCAAAGAGAAATTTTAAATAACAAAGCCATAGAGAATGGAAGAACCATTATATTGTGGTTGGTATCTGTTTTTAGAAGAATGTTCAAAAAAAAAAAATAGTGTTGCTCCATGGTCATTAATTCTTGAAATTTGGGTGATTGAAACATTACGGTATACACTTCTCTGCATCATAAATTTACACATTGAGAATAAGTAGACTCCATTACGTTGCTTACTTATGCACATTACGGGGTATTTCTTCTTAAAACTGGGCCCTGGGGGGTGGTGAAGAACGACGTCACTGCTGTGAACATATGGTCAAATTTGCCTGTGCCTGGGCTAGGGCCCAAATAAAGCATGAAATTAATAGCTAGAATGTGCAATTCTGAACAAAAGGGAGCATAAATAGAACCTTACTACATATGCTTTTTGCAGGACATTTTAGTAATAGTAAAAGGTTAAGAACTTAGGAAAATGTCCAATAATATTTTCCTGATATTAAATCTTTGGGGGAAAAATTAGAATCTGGCCTATTACTGGAAGTTCAGAACTGTGATTCCACCAAATTGCCAATCTGCTTGGGTTAGTGACATACTTGTTAATTCCACTTCCTCTACAGCAGTCTCCATGCCCCTCTTCTCAGTAGAACCCGTTAAAGACTCTCCAGGAGCACCCTGAGGTGTCATTTTATTCTTTGAATCTTCTGTGCTGCCTTCTTCCAGATTTGGACTCAGTTGAAATGTGAGAAGACATGTATAAGGCAAAGAGCTTGAAACTAATTTGAGTTAAAACTTCCACTTATCTCTGGCCAGTAGTCCAGCTTAGGCAGTGCAGCTTAGCAGGTCATGTGGCACGGGGCTCTTTCACCAGTGGGTGAGGCAGCGATACTGTCTGCATAATTCCAAGTATGGATGGCCCTAAAGCAGTAGGCACACTTGAAGCAAATGACTGCCGATTTGGTTAGGAATGACGGGACACACAAATGAGAGAGTATGCTGCAGGAAAGCATACGTGCTCTGGGCCCTGCAGACCTAAGGAAATGTAGTTTCTTTGATTGGGAATAAAGATATAAACCACCTGAATTGCTGATGAGGTACAGATCTATTTTCTAGCATCAAAAATAATTATTTTCTGCGCTGTTCATATTGCTCACTTTTTTCAATTAAGTGATAAGTGCAGCAGCAAAAAACCTTTAGGTTCTGGTAATGCAGGCAGAGAAAAAAGAAAAATAAGCACATAAGAAATATTTGATGAATGAAAAGGATACAAAGATTCAAAGAGCTATCCTAGAAAGGAGCAAATATACTTTGCAGAGATTAAAATAACAAAAATAAAGACTGTGAGGATGTCACATGAAAAATCTTCGTGGGAAGTGGAAAAGTAGTAGGTGAAGTTACCATGAGGATAAAAATAATAATGCCATTCTTCACTGTCAAGGAGAAGGATTGATTCTGGCCCACTAGGTGATACACTATCTTTCCTGTTCTAGGTTTTGCTGATCCATTCATAATCTTTTATTTGTTACCTTTTCAAATACATGGTGAATCTATTGTTTTACAACGACAACATATGTCTACCCTTCTCTGCCCCCAGAGACTAGATGGGAGTCCAAATATGAAACTACTTCTTGTCGTCAAGCTGCTTACAGTGTACTTAATGAGAAAGCAAACAAAATAGAAGCGAAATAAAAGAGGAAATTATGTGTATATATCATGTTTTAGAAAGGAGTAAAACCTCATATTTGCATCAGTTATATTATATATAGGAATAAACGAACAAGATTAAACTGGTTTGTGTATGTTTGAAGAAATTAAATATAGTGGTTGTCCTCATTAATACCTCACAAAACTCAAATCAACCTAGCAGTCACTGGAAAGAATTCATCCTCTGTATTTGGCACAGAAAATTTTAGAACAAATTATTTCATTTACCCATAAGCAAATTACATGTGAGGTGTCTTTAAAAAGTTCAAGGGAAAATGCATATTATGAAAAAATTCTGCATGGAACTCAAATTTCATTGCACCAAAATAAACTGGTACTCTAATTTCATTTTCCCATGAACTTTTTGAAGTCTCCTCTCACATACACATGCACGTAAATATAATAGTTTAAGATTAAAGAATTAACCCCTCTAGTAAAACACATTGACCAAATTCATAAATAATTACATTTCTAAGTTTATGGAGGGAAATTTTGTGACTAGATAATCACTAATTAATTACTTTGAGACAAGTACCATCCTACCAAAACACTAATCAAACCGGAGCATCCATTGAAAAAGAGAGTAAATAATGTAATTATTAGAATTTACAATAGAAACATCAACAGAAATCTCACTATATTGATCTTTTTCCTATCTTCAGTAGATATAGGCTCACATCAGTCTTTACCTAAAACCTTACATATCATCTTAAAAAGCAGACTGCACTGCAGACCACCCCATTTATCCAATTTCATTCAAAAGTATTCTTTCCCTGCTTCTTAATACACTTCCATTTCTAACCCCAACTCCCTTTTCCTTTTTCCAGACAGAGGAATCCCCTTATATCAATGGCAAGTATTATAGTAAAATTATCATTTCCCCTGAAGAGAATGTTACATTAACTTGCACAGCAGAAAACCAGCTGGAGAGAACAGTAAACTCCTTGAATGTCTCTGCTAGTGAGTATTTCATTTCTGGCATTAAAAAAGTAAGAAAATTTGAAGTTATTCTTCATTAGTTTAAAATCTTCAATTCCATCTTCCTGTACTGCATTATGGTAAGTTTTATTTCTTTATTTTGCATTTGGTATCATCATCACAAGGTTTTTGTTTTTTCCTAGTGTTCATTCTTGTACTATCCTTGTCTTCTCTTGACAGTTCAGTTACTTCGTATTTTATGGGTCCGAGATCTTACCCTGTACAGGAATATTTTTTAAGAGCAACAGAGAATAAGAAATAAGTTACTGTTACTTAATTAATATTTTCTATTCAGTGTAAAAATAAAGGCTACATTCAAACATTTTGTAACAGTTTTAAATATAATAATTTTAAATTTCTTTTAGTCTATTATTTTGCATTCCAATTATTTGCAGTGTATCCTACTCTTAGTTTGAGAGTACCACAAATGAGGCATTATCAAATGAAAAGCAAAACTGCTATTAGAATTCATGAACTCTAGTTTAAAACATTGTTCTTTTTGTCATATCATTTTTGAATCATAGCCAAAAGTCATATAAATGAAATGATCTCAAGAAAGTGAACAAATCTGTCAATCTGAAATCAACATAGTACATATGTAACAAGACCAGCTTCATCTGAAAACATTTTTCATTTAATGTGATATTATCCATCATCTTCAGTTCTGTTATTGTTCCTATTGTTATATCAACCTAAAATCAAGACTGGCCTGGAATGAGGCTCAATTCTGAACAGGATGCTAACTGACCTGCCAAACCTTTGTGCTTTAGTCGTTTGGAATCTTGTATGTGACAGCAGCAGGTTAAGTATACGCCGAGTAGGAATTAGCAGGAACTCGGAGAAAATAATTGTCTAAAGATAATGGTACCTAACAGATTATGATTGGACTACAAAGGCTCAGTGGATTGACAGGAGAAAAGATCCAAACAAAATTAACTCTAAACCAGGAGCATTGACTTCTCAGAATGCAATTCAGCGAGTATTGATTTGTCCCATCTACAAAGAGAACCTATTCTTTCTTCCTGAACACAAATCCTTCTTTTTATTTGAACCCATTGAATGGTGTACTTTCGTTTTCTAGGCTTTGCAGTGGCTTGATCAACATTTAATACAGTAGTTTTCAAATTCAGAAAGTACCTTTTGAGATTCCAATTTAGTATACACGATACAGGGTCTGGGCATATACATTTTGACAAATATAACTGACATTTTTGATGCAGGCTCATGCACTTTTAAGGATATTTATATAGTTTAATGGTGGACACACATCCACATTAGCCTTGATTCTTCACTGTCAAAGTTATTGGGAAGGCTTTTACAAACATCATATATGTTGCTTCTTAATCTCTAAGGCATCTTAATTTTAACCTCCACCTACACAACTCTGAGACATCTCTAGTGGTAAGTCTTGGACGCTAGAAGATGGAAATGAATTCTTCTGTAGCAGGGCAGAATAAGTTGAGAAGAGTTGAGTAACACCATATCATAGATTTCATAGGTGCCAATTTGTTTCTCTTAAAGAGCAGGTACTATTAAAAGGTGATAGATAGTAGTAGAAAAATTAATATGGATTTCCGATTAGTTGTATAGCTTGTCGGTTGTGAAATTTTTATGTTCGATTAATACCTTTGCAGGTTAACTACTCTTCTCTTCTTAAAATAAGATAAATTTCTTTGTAGGGAAGTTCATGCTTTATTGTGTGGATTTTATTTTATTTTTTTTACCCTTAGCTGTAGAATAGATATTTTATCTTTGAGTATTATTACATCATACTATAATGGTAAAAGGTGGCTTTCATATATCAACAAATTTTGTTTTTAATTTCATATTAACATTTTTCATTTCAGTAAGTATTCCAGAACACGATGAGGCAGACGAGATCAGTGGTAGGTACTATGCTGCCGACTCTTCTTCCTTGACTAACAGCTCAAGATTCATGAAGTGTCATTGTATGAGTAATTTGCTTAGCTATTCACAATTCGAATTGAACTAAAATACCAAATGAGATGAGACAGTAAGAATGCTAAAACGTTACCCTTTAAAATCACAAGTTTGCATGACAACCACAGTAGTGAACCTTAGTCATTTTTACTAAGAAGTAGTAATAGATTAACTTCTGTTTTAAAATCCTTGGCAGTGTCTGTAATTTGCAAGGACTTTTCTTCTCTGTCGTAGATGAAAACAGAGAAAAGGTGAATGACCAGGCGAAACTCATTGTGGGAATCGTCGTCGGCCTGCTCCTTGCTGCCCTTGTCGCTGGTGTTGTCTACTGGCTGTATATGAAGAAATCAAAGTAAGTTGTGAACAAAAGATCTTCTTTCACTGGGAGAAAACACAGTGTGTTTACTATGTTTGCTCGAGCTATGCACGTAATTTCCACAATTGGAAATACATCAGCAAAATTAGGCTGATTCTGCTCACAGTGAAGACGTAGCTAACATCAGTCACATGGCCTGGGATATGATTTCACCCATGTCCCTTTACTTTTCTCAATCAATAGTATGGATTCAATTATTTCACTGTTTAGTGTTTAGGTAGATTTTTTTTTTAAGTGTATACTGCCTAAAGGTCTATCATTCTAAATCTTTTAGTTGAGTTTGGTGAGGATGACTTAGCTAGCTAGTACATCTTACAGAAACTTCAGGTGCTGTTGCAATGACAAGGCTGGCCAGCAGTGAAGCCTTCGATGCGGAAGGAATATCTTCTTGTCATTACTTCGCTATTGTGTTTAGTTGACTTTGCTCCACCTAAGAACCTCTTTCAAGAAAAAAAAAAAAAAATCATGATTATTTTACTTGAATTTTTAAAAATTGACTAGACAAAGCACAAAATTTAAAATTGCTTTAGATAGTATTAGAGTGTTTTGGTCAGTGTTCTCTAGAGAATCAGACTAACTGTGCATGTGCATGTGTGTATTTAAAGAAAATGATTGTAAGGAATTGACTTACATGAGTCCAGAGTCTGAGAAGTTCTAACATCTCCAGACAGGAAGCTGGAGTCTCAGAAAAACCAGTGTATAGTCAGTGCCCTAAAGCCTGAGAACCAGGAGAACTGATGGTGTAAGTTCTAGCTTAAAATACAGCAGAATGGAGATAGGAAGAGCTGATGTTTTAGTATAAGTCTGAAAGTCAGTAGAAAACTGTCAGATTAAGGGTCAAGCATGAAGAGTTCTTTCTGCTAAGCTTCTTTGTTTCATTTATATTTCAATTGATTAAAGAGATCCATCCACACTCGGGAGGACAATCTACAGTACTCAGTCTATGAATTCAAATGTCAGTTTCATCCAGATACAGCCAGCAGAATGTCTGACCACATGTCAGGACAACAACACATGACCCAATCAAGTTGAGGGATAAAATTAATCATCACACTTGGTAGCAAATACGTTCTTTTTCTCGAGGAGTATTTTACCTATTAGGTCATCTGAAAAGTCATGACATATTTTTCCATGCAAAAATGCACCATGACTTTTCTGACCACCTAAAACAAACACTCCACGTGGATTTGCATCCATGGGATCTATAGAAAACTTAGAAGACTGCCTGTTCATGGACGTGAAAAAAAATGCAGTCCAAAGGTAATCTCTATCTTATAGAGATTTTCTTTCTATGTATACAAGTTTTCTGATCATCAAAATTTTGTTCTTCCCGTATAATCCAAGATAAGGCATTCACAAATCTAAGTTTGACTGCTTGGGTATTTCCATTTTATTAGGATTTATGATGCACTCCAAAATGATTAAATTTTTTAAAGAATAAAAATGAAATTTTTCTTTATCCTGAATATTACCTGAAAAACAAAATGTCGTCTTCTACATTATGGTCAAACAAATATTAAAGTTTTTAAATAATTATTTTATTTAATATTTATTTATTTACTTATTTATGTATTTACTTATTTTTGGAGAGGTTTTTGCTATAGGGCACGTGCACTCGCCAAAAAGACAGACACAGAGAGACAGAAAGTAAGAAATCACCCCCCAAGGGGATGGCCACCCTGCAATCCTTTCTCCTCCATTCTCCTCTCAGGATCTTGAGCACATATGCACATGTGCCCCAGCATGAGTTTAAGCCACTGAGTCCGGGAGTTGAATCGCAGTAGACTACTTGGGAGTCCAGCGACATAGCCATTACACCAACTGCTGGTCCCAATTTGTTTATTTATTTTATTTATTTTAATTTGACAAGAGAGGGTTAGAGAGAGAGAGAGAGAAAGCAAGCTGCCAGGTCCAGGACTCAAACTGTGGTTGGCTATGTGGGAATCCAGTACCCTCAACCACCATGCCATCTGCCGACCCACAAATATTAACTCCTTAGAGCACCTTTGACATCCTCAATCAGCCCGTTATAATAGGCAGTACCATACCAGCAATATTTGTCTTTCTATAAATGAAACAAATGTGTGGGAGGCTGTGTATCACCATAGTTTTCACCATAGAGTTGTTACTGTATGGCACAATATTCCGTATGGTGACCTGCTATTAAAATCATGGATAAACAAATGCTGTATATTTGACTTCATAGTGATTTTAGGTTAAGGTCTCAGACATCGCCTTTAAAGTGTCTCATTAATCAGTGATACTTTGACCAGCTGACTAAAACATTTGTTTAAATAATTGTTATTTAATTGAAAAGGGCACCAACTTTGATAAGAGTTAAATTATTGGTAATCAAGGTAATAAACTGCAATTCTTACCCCAACCATCAAAGCATTTTTATTAGGAATTCATAAAACACTTCAGATTTGCTAAGTGCTGTGCATTCCTGATTAGTTATCCTTTGCTTGTGCCCTCCAAAATAAGCCAGCATTTTGCAAAATGAATTAATATACTTAACCCCTCAATCCACTTGTCCAAAGTGCAGATAATAGTAAGAGTTTTCATGTTAAAAATTTTCAAGGCTGTTTCAATGGTAGAACCAGCAATACTGTGAAGCTTTATCAATTTTTTAAAACATTTACATTATTATTATTAATTTTTTTTTTTTGTAATCTGGGTACAACCGCTCTGGGTATGTAAATGAAAGCAAAAAAATAAGAACAACAACTTTTTAAAAAACATTTAAAACCCAGAACCTTGTGAATTGTTAACTAGAGGGCTGGACCAGGTGAACAAGGCAATGCCTCTCAATTCTGACACTCAGTGATAGAAAATTGATGTGACACCCGCCTTAGCATGTGTGTGCTCTCATGTGTGCTCCCATGTGTGCGCAGGTGCCACCATCTCTGGGAGATAAAAGGAAACCGTGGAAACGATACGATACAATAATTCACATTACTTCCCATTCCCTACCTTATTCAGAATGATGCTTCTAGTGTTAAGAGACTATGGGTGTTCACCTCTACATTCACACGTTGTACACATCACGATGCGATTTTGTTGCTAGTGTTTGGAGAATACAACCACATAGGAAATACTAAAATTTTAAATAAAAGCTTTGTGTTTCTCATTCAAGTGGCCAAATTAAACAGACTTTTGTCATCCAGCTAGACAAAAGGACTCTGGGAGCAGCTGTACTTCGAATATACCCAGAAGAAAGTCTCTCCATCTCTTTGGGAAGAGGTTTTGTTGTGTTTCAGAATGAAAAGCTAAGCAAATTCAAAGGAATCTATGAACTATTCTATCGGTCAACTGAAAGCAAATAGTTGTTGGAAATGTAGTTTAGAGACAATGTAGGGCCGATAAAACGTTTCTACTGCCAGGAAGGAACTGAGCACAGAGACCGATGACTCCTATGCATTTCCAAGTCCTTTCAGTGCAAGCGAATGAAACAAACAAAAAACAAAACTAATTTAGTTCTGACACTAGACTCCAGAGTAATTTTTTATACTGCTTTATTCCCTTACATTATGAATTTAAACAGTTCCATGAAAATGTAAATACATCTGGGGACCAGCAGTTAGCGTAATGGCTATGCTGCTGGACTCCCACGTAGTTGACTGTGGTTCGCATCCCGGACCCAGAAGCTTAAAACTCACTCCGGGCGCATGTGTGTGCGTGCCCAAGATTCTGAGAGGAGAATGGAGGAGAATGGATTGAGGCGTGGCCATCCCCCCTGGGGAGGGTGATTTCTTGCTTTCTGTCTCTCTGTCTCTCTCTCTGTCTGTCTGGCGAGCGCATGCACAAAACCTCTAAAAAAAAAAAAAAAGAAAAAGAAAAAATGTAAATACATCCAAGGAAAATACCTTAGGGCTCCAGCACATCTTCCTGGTCTTGAAATTGAACTTTGCTTGCATTTGTGTTCTAAAAACAAGTTTTGTTCTTCCTGATTGCTTTTTAAAACACAGATATTTATTCTGTGACTTTCTGATTTATACCTGTTTCTAGTTCTGAGTTTGAGGACAGGGGAGAAGCACCCAGGAAGGAGTCAATCAGCTCTAGTTCAGGCTGTCAAACCCAAGAACAAACCTTAGAACCACTGGCCTTTTCTCAGTCGGTGGCAACAGACTCCTGTAGAGTAGTGTTTTGTATGGTGGTATGAGAAATCAAGGGCAATTTAAGGGAAGCTCTTTGTATTGGTAATTTTAAAAAGTCATTGAGGACAGATAAGAGAAACAATCTTTTATCCCTAAGTAGAATTTAAAAGTACTTTTATTAATATACTTAGCTACTCAGCAAGTGTGCACACTTTACTCCACTAATAGCAACTGTATGCCTTTATATCTACTTCAGAATTGGAGAACTGCAGCAAGACATACTTAACAGTTATGTTCTTTCCCCATAGTGATCTGGTATATTCACTGGAGAGTAAGGACTTATGACTCCTTTGTTGTTTTAATGTGTGTGTATCTGTCTGGAATTAAAAAAAAAAAAAAAAAACTAGAGCTGTTTTGGTAGTGTAAATTGGTGACTGATCATTTCCCACGTGTATACAGTATTACTGAGTAAGGCAGAGACACTAATTGTCCAAGTCCAATCTACATGCAGTTGTTTAATAAGTAGATAAGTGCTGAAGAATCATAAATATTTCAAAATTTTTTGGCTTATTCCATTTCTCTCCACCTTTTCCTTCAAACATTATTTTTAATTCTACAGGAAGCTAAATGTAACTATTTCAGATTCAAATGCTTTCCTGAATATTTTATAGTACAAGAATTAGTAAAAAATTAAAAGAGCTGAAGATGGGGCCAGGAGGTGGAGTGGTGAAGGCACTGGATTCCCATATGGCTGACCATGGTTCGAGTCCCAGACCCAGTGGTTGAAAATCACCCCAAGTACATGTACAAGCACCCAAAATTCCAAAAGGAGAATGGAGGAAAAGGAATTGTGGCATGGCCTTTCCTTGGGGGTTGACTTCTCACTCTCTCTCTGTCTCTGTTTGGTGAATGCATGTGCCCTATGACAAAAACACAAAGAAAAGGAAAAAAGCAGAAAATAACAGAAAGGTGTAAAATCAAGGCAGCATGATATAGCCACAGACTTCTTCACAAGTTTATTGAAACAGTAATTTCTAGATTAATTCCATTTAAAACCCTCCCCTGATCCCCATAGTTTTTTGGGTTTTTTTGGAGAGGGTTTTTTGTTTTTTTGTGTGTTTTTTTTGTTTGTTTTTTGTTTGTTTGTTTTGCTATAGGGCGCATGCGCTCGCCAGACAGACCGAGAGACAGAACACAAGAAATCACTCCTCAGGGAGGATGGCCACCCCGCAATCCCTTCTCCATTCTCCTCTCGGGATCTTGGGCATGCACACACACACACCTGGCATGAGTTTTAAGCCACTGGGTCCAGGATGCAACCCCTGGTCGACTATGTGGGAGTCCAGCGACATAGCCATTATGCTAACTGCTGGTCCCTGATCCCCATAGCTTTTATCACTAAACTGGGACCAAGCATTAACCAGACATTTATTATCTGAAACTACTTATTGTGTGAATCTTGAAAATGTACCAAGAGATTTACCTGTTGTAAGTATGAAACTCAAGAATATTTTAATGAAAATTATTATATAAAATATAAATAACTCATAAACCTAAAATCACAAATATTCTATAAATTCTGCCTTATATAATGCTATATTATTCTAGTATTCTCTCAGAAGAAAACAAAGACAGGACTAAAATTATTCCAAAGCCCATATATTGGGTCATTAGAAAAGTCATGAAGCACTTCCGCACAGAAAAATATGCCATGGGGGGCCGGCAGGTGGCATAGTGGTTAAAAGAGCTGGCTTCCCACATGACTGACTGTGGCTCGAATCCCGATCCTGGTGACTTACTTTTTCGCTTCCCCTTTCTCTCTCTCTGTCTTTCTCTGGTCAAATTTTAAAATAATAATAATAAATGGAATTAAAGAAATAATTCTTTGAAAAAGAAAGAAAAATATGTCAGGACTTTTCCGATGACCCAAAAATTTCAAATGTATTTTGCTTCCTTACCAGGAGATCTTTGGAATTAAAATTTTACTTCTGACTTTGATTGCCTAAAGGTGTTTAATATAGTGTTAGGGAGGAAGAGGTAGGTGTGCTCTTATAAAAATATTTTCATTGTAATTTCTAGTTTGCATGTAATAGTTTTACATCTTAGGGGGAAACATTTTTTTCAAAGTGTGTATACTGTATATAATAATAAAATTAGGGAAATAAGCATATCCACCGTGTCTAACATTTATCACTACTTTGCATCGTGTATATTTGAGCTCTGCTCTACTGGTCCTTTTGAAATATATGTTAAAGCACAGGGCTTATACTACATGTATTAGAAGCCAAGTGAATCCATGTTTCGGCTTCTGTCTTGTTCTCTCTCTCTCTCTCTCTTTCTCTCTCTCTCTTTCTCTCTTTTAGAAGTTTTTCCTATAGGGCATATGCACTCGCCAGAAAGACAGAGACAGAGAGACAGAAAACAAGAAAAGACAGAAAGCATCACCCAGGGAGCATGGCCACACCACAATCCTTTCCTCTTGGGACCTTGGACACACATGCAAATGCACCCAGCATAAGTTTAAGCCACTGGGTCCAGGACTCAAACTGCAGTTGACTACATGGGAGTCCAGCGACATAGCCATTATGCCAACTGCTGGTTCTGGCTTCTGTCTTGTTCTCTACCTATAGCCTGGCAGGCAACCAGAAAAAAGAAGAAAAGGAAATGACCCATTAGTTTTTCATACCATAAATTATAGAATGGACTACAGGAAAAATAGAATAATGTGGACATGGACACAATGGAGTTTTCATCTAGCCCACCACAGAGTCATTAGCCATTCAAAGAGCAGAATTATACATGGCCCTCCCTTCTCCTTTTGCATGTTATCTGAAGGTATTCAAGGCTTGCATTAAAATATTATGTTTTCATTTCTTAAATCTCCTCTGTATATATTCACTTTATTTTAATTACTTTTAAACATCATTCATTAGTTTTAATTGCCTATTCCAAAGATGAAGAAAATATGCCCCATTCCTTGTATGAGCCACGCTCTGGGCTGTCCCATCAATACCTGTCGTTGAGCCAGGCTGCTGCTGTGTACAGGTGGCATTGTTTTCCTGCACATTCAGTACTTCTATGCTGATTTTGTTCCCCAAATCTTTTACTTAATGGTTGGTCCTTGTATTAATTAAGATAGAAATTCCAATTTCTAATTTTTAAGATTTAAACATTCTCTATTTTAGTGAGGAAGTCTTTTCCAGTCTTGGAAATTTCTAAGAACATGCAATTGAAAAATTGCAGTAACAGACCAATTATTTATTCTTTTCCTTTCCCTTCTTCAAATGAAGAAATTTGTGACAACTGTCAGCAGGGATTAGAGCCCTCCTCTGCTCCTTCTGCTTTCTGTTAAGGCAGACCCAAGAGGAGATTGACCCTGCTGACAGCTGTGACCAGGGAAGAGAGGAAAATAATGATGCTCTTGGACTTGACCCTAACTGCCTCCACAGGTGCCGGTGGCCAGTTAGCTCTGAGTGGCAACGATACACTGCCAGGGTCTCGGTCCTAAATCCTCATACTTGGTACCCTTCTGTGGTGTGAGCCAGACATGCTGTAAATTATAAATCAGAAGATAACCCTCTAACTGTAAGGGTTAGGGGTTTCTCTTATTCCCTCTAAATGACCTTTCACTTTGTTACACGCATATCTGTTTTTGAAAGACCTATAACGTCATCAACTCTTTCATGTGTAAATTATTTTAACTGGATGTTTTTATTTTTGAAGTATAAAATACTATTAAAATATGGTGTCTTTCCTTTTCCAATGATACCAACTCTCTAGGTTGTAATATACTAGTTGTACCTACCATTCTCACTGTTTTTTCTTTTTGCTTTCTTCACCCTCTTGCTCCCCTCACTAAATTATTATTAAAATAGAGGCATACTTAGGGGGGCACCACCAGGGTAATCTCCTACTTTTTTTCTAGGAGATCTCAAAACTGGTATAAATATAAATATTGGTTAAATTTCACACACACACAATATTATGTTCAGAACATTTCTTTTACACTACATCGCATTTCTCACACTAGTCCTGTGAGCAGACCCGGTCGTCTCCTTTATTTATAGAGGAACAAGCATGCTCAGAAGGAGGGACTTGCCCAAGCTCTTGTAGCTCAGATTTGACACACAAGGATGAAAACCTAGACCCACTGACCCTCCCTGCCTCACAGATTAGAACAGAGGGTCGTTTCTAAGGTATCTTCCCAAATGAACTTGTTACGAGTGTATGATTTAATTTTTTTCTCAAAGTTACTACAAAAGGATCCCTGATAAAGCATTTAAGACAACTGTCATAATTTATGTTTTAACCCAAACACTCATTCTGTATAAATACTTCAATCCCTTAAGTCAATTAACTGAAAAAAGACCTTGTTGAAAGGAATGACATAAATAATTTTTTGTTCACTGCCACTTACAGATGGTTTTGTTTTGTTTTGTCTTAATTTTGTTATAAGGCACATGTGTTCACCATAGACAAAGGGAGAAAGGGGAAGTGTGAAATCATTCTCTGAGGGGATGACCACCAACAATCCCATCTCCTCTACCCCCTTCTCAGGATTTTAGGCGCACACACACATGCCTGGCATGATTTTTTTCAAGCCACCAGCTTCAGGACTGAAACCACAGTCAGCCATATGGGGTCCACTGCCTTCATCTCCATGCCACTTGCTTGCTCCTAAATGAACCTTTAGTCTAATTCTTTCAGATCTCTGAAATTTTCCAAAACTATAAAAGACATTCATGTCATAAAATTATATCTATCACATTAGTTTCAAAACTAAGACAGCCGTATCCAGAATAATATTAAAAGTTTTTTGTTTGTTTGCTTCTGCTAGGGCTATAGGACTCTTAGAACTAAATGGAGGAATTTATGGCATGACCACAGAGCACACAGGTGGTGCCACTGCTTGGGAGAGTAGATGCTGCACGGGAAGGCTAGATTTGGGTCTCGGGCCAACCTGAACATTCTGGGGGTGGTGGCGTGCAATTGTAGTTAGGAGGGGACTGGCACAGATGATTAAGACGTGGCGGGATCCTATCAAAAAATACTTTCCTACTCCTTTCTCTCTTATAAAGAAAAAGTCAAATAAAATAAGGAAATTCATAATTAAAAAGCTCGTAAATCTTATGCGTGCATATATACATTCACACACACACACACCACACACACACACACACATACACATGTATACATTCAATGGATACTTCCTCTCCCACAGCCAGTGCACATTCTTACTCAGTACGGTTCATACTGGTTACCAGCTTAGTAAGTCTGTACTACTGTGAAACATGGAACACGGGTCATGAGCCAGCCTGCTAGAGTTGAAATCTTGGCTTTACTACTTATAAGCTATGTGACCACAGGTATGTTTATTAGTCTCAATGTAAAATGGAGTTTTGTTTTTGTTTTTATGTTTATTTATTTATTTGTCGTGATTTTTAAGCCACTGGGCCAGGCCTTGAACCACCATTAAACGTAGGAATGCAGTGCCTCAACTACCACTCCACCTGTCAGCCCCAAAATGGAGATTTTTTGTTTCGTGTTGGAGAGGGTTTTCTTTTGTTTTGTTTTGCTATAGGGTGAACACACTCACCAGAAAGACAGAGAGACAGAAAGCGAGAAATCACCCCCCGTCCCCAGGGGAGATGGTCACGCTGCAATCACTTCTCCTCCATTCTCCTCTCAGGATCTTGGGCACGCACACACACGTGCCCAGCATGAGTTTAAGCCACTGAGTCTGGAGCTCGAACTGGGGCTGAAATCATTTAATATATATAAAGCACTTAATGTGACTGTTCTATTAAGGCTTTATATGAGTGTTAGTGGTTATTATTTTAGAGAGTAGAATTAAGAAAAGGAGATTTTATTTTCCACCATTTATTATTTCTTATTGTTTCCTTTCACATACACACACACACACACACACACACATATATATATAGTTTTTTGTTTTTTGTTTTTTTTTTTAACTTTCCAGAAAGCACATGACTTCACCAGACAAAGACAGTGTTGGGGGAGGGGAGGCATTCCCCAATGAGGAGTGGCCATGTCACAATCCCCTCTCCTCCATTTCCCCATCCTTTTGGGATTTGAGGCATTCACGTGCACCTGTTATGTTTTCTAGGCCTTAGGGACCAGGAGTCAAGCTGAGTTCAGCCATGTGGGATCCAGCTCCTTTAACCACTAACTTGAGGCTGACACTCCCATTCCCCATTTTATGAATTTTAAAATAAGGAAAATAATCAGTTTGAAGTGGACTCTTATTCTGTAAATATATTTCAAATTTTATGTTGCACTAACAGCCCTCTTTTCTAATTCCAAACCATGGTCAGTGACAGATTTAGCCTAATTGGTTCTGTACGAATATGTCAAAGATACTGTGATTTACTCCTAAGAAGCCCAACTTTCCTAGAGAGAATTCTAGTCACTCCCTTCATCCATATACCCCCATCACCTGTGTTGTACCACATGATAAAATCACATAAGCCACTCTAAATCACTGGACAAATATGTCTCCTCAAAAATAAATAGAATAGAAAAACAGAAATGGCATCTCATTGCACCTTTTGTCTGCTCTTTCAATTGCTGGTCACAAGTATGATCATTTAGCTTTTCTCTGTATAGTTACTTTTATTGCGGTAACATGCAATTAAATTTGTTTACGTAAGTATATGTACCATTGTAAATATCTTATTTAGGGGAGGCTGCTTTAACAAAATACTGTACACTGGGTGGTTGAGAAGTAGCAGAAATTGGCCAGCCACAGTGGTGCAGTGGTAACATATTATTCTGCAATGCTAAAGCCACAGGGCAGGGTCCCAGATAAATATCCCAAAGTCTTCCTGTGCCAATATAGAAGGTGTGTGCTCACCAGTCCATTATCCTGACTGGCTGAGACTCAGGGTGGATCAGAGGGTCAGCCCTGTTGTGGGTGCTGTCTCTCTTTTTCCACTCTTGTATAGGAGAAATAAATAAATAAACTTAAAAAAAGAAGAAGAAATAACAAATTTATTTCTCATGGTTCTGGAGACTGGATCAGGATCAAGGGGCCAACAGATTTTGTGTGTAGTGAAGGTCCACTTTCTGGTTCATAGATGGCATATTTTCACTGTCCCCTTGCATGGTGGCAGGAAGTGAGGGAGCCCTTTGAGGTCCCTTTTGTAAAGGCACTGACATGAGAACTCTATCCTTACCACTTAATCCCTCACCTACAAATACTATCACTTTGGGAATGAGGTTTCAATATATGAATTGGGGGACAGAGAACAAGGGCACAAACATTCTGTACTTAGCAGTGTCCATGACTCCAGTAACAATCTAGAACATTCCATTACCCTGAAAGCCGCTTTGGACTCCTATCTTCTCCCCACCTTCCCTGTCTTTATGTAATTTTTATCACCAGAGATCTTTGTCTACTTTTGAAGTCTGTATAAATGACTTTATACTGATTATACTCTTATGTGTGGCTGCTTTCACTTAACGCGGTTTTGAAATTCATCCATCTTGCCATGTGCGCTGGTGGGCATTCATTCGCTTTTTCCATGGCCAATAGTGCTGTTGTTATAATTTACCACATTTTAAATAAATCCTCACTTGATAGACATTTAGCTGGTTCCCATTTGATTACTACAAATTGCCCAACTCAAATAAACATTCTTATACAAGTGTTTTATCAGCATGTTTTTATCCTCTTGGGTAAAAATCTACAAGTAGAATTCTTGGTCACGGGGCGGGTATTTATTCATGAGAAAGTGACAAGCAGCTTTTCAGAGGAGGTGCCGTATTTCCAACCATGTACGAGATATTCTGTTCTTTCGTAAATATCCCTACATTTGGTGTTACAATTAAGCTTAATTTTAGCTAATCCAGGGAGTGTGAAATAATATCTGAAATTTGTTTTAGGTTTCATTTCCCTGGGACCTAATAATTTTAAGTTCTATGAGCTTATTGGCTAGCTTATGTCTTCCTTCGAGAAGTGATTGTTCACATCTTTTGCCTGTTATTTCATTCGTGTTTGTCATTTTGTAAATTAATTTGTAAGAGTACTTTACATATTCTTGTGAATCCTTTTAATCATATAGATGTATTATGAATATTTTGTTCTAGTATATAGCTTAATTTTCCCTATTCATAATGATGTCTTTTGATGAGAAGCTTATTTATTTATTTTTAGTTTGTGCCATAGGATGTGCATACTACCAGAGAGAGAGAGAGAGAGAGTGTGAGAAATCATCCCCCCCAGAGAGGGTGACCATGCCACAATCCTGTCTCCTCTCATGATTTGGGATACATCCACTCACACACTCCACTGTGATTTTCATCCTGCAGGTTCAGGACTTAAACCATGCAGCCAGCCATGTGGGATCTAGCACCTTAACCTGTGTGCCACCTGCTGGCCTAAGAAGTTTATTATTTTGTTGATTAGAGCTTACTAAATTTTTTTCTATTAAATTTAGTGCTTTTTGTGTCTATTATATAAAATCTTTTCTTATCCCAAAATAGCAAAGGTCTTTTTCTATTTCTTTTTCTATAAATTTTATAACTCTTAACTTTTGCAGGTGCCACCTGATCCAGGACTTGAACCACATTCAGCCATGTAGGAGTCCAATGCCTTGGGACCAGCAGTTAGCATAATGGCTATGTCGCTGGACTCCCATGTAGTTGACCGCGGTTCACGTCCTGGACCCGGTGGCTTGAAACTCACACCAGGTGCGTGTGCGTGTGTGCCCAAGATCCCGAGAGGAGAATGGAGGAGAAGGGATTGCTGCGTGGCTGTCCCCCCATCCCCGGGGGGGGTGATTTCTCGCTTTCTGTATCTCTGTTTCTCTCTTTCTGGCAAGCACACGTGTCCTATAGTGAAAACCTCCATTGGGCCAATATTGAAAACCTCTCAAAAAAAAAAAAAAAAAAAAAAAGGAGTCCAATGCCTTAACCACCACACCACTTGCTGGGTCCTGCTTAGGAGACTTTTAATCTTTCAGATAGTCTGTGTTTTGTTTTTTGTTTGTTTGTTTGTTTTTCATGCTACAATGGTGCATTTGAATACAACAACCACAGGGCCTGAAAGCCTAAAGCATTTACAATCTGGACCTTTTAGAAAAGTGTATCAAGTCCTGGTAGAGAGAAGTTAGCACTGAGTACTTGCTTAGGGCAGTTTGACAATCTCTACCACTTACTGGGAAGTTTTATCCAACTTATGTTTAACTTAATTATGCTTATAGTTACATTTATGTCTACTATCTCCCTATTTGGTTTCTAGTTGTTCTTTATTTCTTCCATTTTGCTTAAGAATATCTCAAATAAGTTTCAGTGTTACATTTTAATATCTTAATTAGCTTTTTTTTACTATACCTACTTATGTTCTTTTATTATGGGTGTTCTAGGGATTATAATTAGTCCTAATCACTGTCAATTCCTGTTCAAGTCCAAGATCTGGGGAACCAGCAGATGGTGTAATGGTTACATCACTGAATTCCCACATAATCAACTGTGGATCAAGTCCTGGACCTGGTGACTTAACACTCACACCGGGCGCATATGTGTGCATGCCCAAAATCCTGAGAGGAGAATGGAGCAGAAGAGAGTGTGGTGTGCCATTCTCTCTGAGGGAGTGATTTCTCACTTTCTGTCTCTCTGTCTCTCTAGAGAACACGTGTGCCCTATAGAAAAAAAAAATCTCTCTTAAAAATAAACCCACAAACAGGGGCCAGCAGGTGGCGTGGTGGATAAGGCACTGGACACTGCCACATGGCCAACCTCACTTCAAGTCCTGGACCTCATGGTTTGCTTTCTCACTTTTCCTATTTCTCTCTCTCTGTCTCTCTCTAAAATAAAATGAATTAATAAATAATATTAAATAAAAAATTATTTTTAAAAAGCCCACAAAAAAAAAAACCCTTAAGATCCTTCAAACTATTCATTACATTTGACTTCCTCCATCTTTGTTGCAATTGTTCTATCTATTGCAATCCACATATTATAAACCACACACTATAATGTGTATGTACATATGTATGTATATGTGTACCCAGATGTACAGTTGACTGTCTTTAAAAATATTTTAAATAATATTTTATATTTAATCATATACATACCATCTGTATTTTATTCATTCATATATATATTTGAATTTCTGTCTGGTCTCATTTGTCTTCAACCAAAGAATTCCCTTTAGTATTTTCTTTAGGAATGGTCTGCTGGTCATAATGACTCCCACTTTTATTGCCTTTATGCCTTTATTTAATTGAAGAATCTTTTCACTGAACATTACATTTGGAATTGAAAGTTTTTTACTTCTCTTACCATTTTAAAGATGTTTAATTTTCTCTTGCCTGCATTTTTCTGATGAGAGTCAGCTTGCTATCATTCTTCTACACAAACTTTCTGTGGCTATATTTAAAAAATATATATATTTGGTTGGATAGTTTGACTATAAAGTACGTAGGTTTATTTCTCTGTTCTTTCTGTTTAGAGATTCTGAACATTTTAGACCTACAAGTTAACTTTATCAAATCTGAAAAAAAAATTGTAATTGTCTCTGTACACATAGGCTCTACCCTATGGGGATTCTGTCTCTCTTCTAATGGGACTCCAGTTACACATGTGTTAGACAGGACACTGAGGGTCTGCTCACTTTCATGCTTTCTTTTTCCTCTCCATTTTTTGGTATGCATAATTTATATTCTTATCCCAAAGTTCACTGACAGTTTCTTAGGCCACCTCTAATCTGATGGTAAGGACATTTAGTGAAGTTTCATTTTCAGTATTATAGTTTCCAGTCGTAGAATTGTATTTACTTACAATTTTGCTGCTGAAATTTCCACATGTTCTCTCAGTGTTAAAAAGTTTCAAGTCATTCATCGGGCATTATAAAATGGGTTTAAAGTTCTTGCTCTTGATTCCAATGTCTCTGTCATCCATGAATTTCCCCTGAACATTGCCCTAAATTTTTCTACTCTGTTCATGTATGTACCTTGTTTTATTATATACTAGATATTGTTATTATTTTCTTCTAAAGTCTAAAGGATACAGACTGGGATTTTTTGTTGTTGTTTTCTTTTCTTTTCTTTGGTTTGTTTGTTAGCAGATAAAAAGATTCCTGAATGGTTTTCTCGATCTTGTGATGGTTAATTTCACATCTTATTTACATCTATCGTAGGGTGACACATAGTCTTTACTTAGCTTTTCTGAGGTTTCAATACAAAGACTGTTTTGCTTACTATACTGCTAGTTTGTTGAGGTTTAACTCCCAACTCTTTTTTTTTCCCCCTGTATGGTAATATCTAAAAAATTATGTTAGGTTTTTAAATCTTCCATCTGTTGCTTTCCATTAAGCTCTTTGCACTTTCTTCCACATATATGCTGCTCAGAGAGTCACCCAAGAAATTTATCATAGTTTGAAAATAAATTAGAATTTCTTGCCACTTTCCTTTTTGAGATTTTTTCATACATAATCTCCAGCTTCTGTTTTAATTAGCCTAGGCCTTCCAAACTTGGAAGTGCTCTCAGAGGAAAAGCCATGTAAAATTGTGTCTTCTTTTTATTACTCTCAAATACAATAAAATAATTTACTCTAAGGGACCAGACAGTGGCATAGTGTAAAATATGATGCCCCGTGAGGCTGACCCATGTTGGAAGGCTCCAGATTCATATCTAAAGACCTCCTTGAGTGTGACCTGGGGTTGGCTGAAGCTGAGAGTGGATCATGGTGTCAGGACCCTGTTGAAGATACTGTTTCTTCATTTTCTTATCTCTCCCTTTCTCTGTTTTCTCTTGCTTATGGTAGAAATAAAATAAACTTCAGATGATAATTTATTCTTTTCTGAGAGTTTGTAATTGTTAAAAATGTATTAAGAAAATATAATTTTTTGTTTGCTTGTGTTTTTCCATCATTACTAGCACCAAACTCCTTCTAATTCATGATTTGTTTCAAGGTTGTGAATTCATTACTGTACTCATCCTGAATATGACTCCTTTCTTCCCATACCGATTAAAGCAGTTTGAAAAAAATTAAAATTGTAATTCATATCATAGTCATTACTGCCTTGATTCATTATATTGCTGATTTGTTTTTTATTTTGTATTTTATGTTCTGGAATTTGCCTGTAGAATGTTAATTCTTTTATCACTCTGTAGTGGTTCCAAACAAGTTAGAATTCTCACCATAAAGAAGGGTAGTTAATAATGTGAATTTGAAGGGGAAAAAAGGAAAAGATAGAGATAAAAAATAATAGCATGATAATAGGGAAGAAGGGGTGCAATGAAATAGGGGGAAAATCAGAGGGATAAGAGAAGGTGAGAGGAAGAGAGAAAACAAGAAGGGAGAAGAGGCTTTGGGAATCATGTGTCCACAGTTCAAGTTCCAGATCCAGTGGCTTAAAAATCACACTGGCCACATGTGTGTGTGCCCCAAATAACAAGAGGAGAATGGAGAAGAAGGGACTGAGTATGGCCATCCTCCATGGGGGAGGAGGGGGTGGTTATTTCTCACTTTCCTTTTTTCTGTCTGTCTCTCTCCTGTGTATGCACATGCCTTATGGCAAAAACCTATAAAAAGCAACTGGGTATTTTTGGATTTTTATATTGGTAAATACTAATGTCATAGAAACACATTAGATAAAAAGTATAGTAAGGTCAGTTAGTTCAATGTAGTATTTTTATTTACCTATCATACTCTTATTACTGTAGTGTGCTATGGGTAAAATGTAAATCAGACATACCCTTAGTCTCAGGGAGTTTGTGGTCAAGTCAAAGACACTAAAAAAGATTGGCCACATCATTTATTTATTTATTTAGTTAGTTAGTTAGTTTTTGCTATGGGTATGTGTGCATACAAGAAAGAGACAGAGACAGAGAGAAATAAAGTGAGAAATCACCTCCATTGTGGCCATGACACAATCCCTTCAGAGAGAGAGAGAGAGACAGTGACAGGGAAAATGAAAAATCACCCCCACATGGGGCATGGCCACACCACAATCCCTTCTCCACTCTCCTGGGATTTGAGGAATGTATGCACAAGTGCCTGGTGTGATTTTCAAGCTACTAGATCTGGGACACGAACTGTGGTCATCTATGTGGAAGTCCAAAACTTAACCACTATGCTACATGCTGGCCCCACGCACCCCGTTGATGTGTCATGAGGCAGATAACTGAAGAGCTGAGCTGGGCTCTGAATGGAAAAACTAGATTTCTCTGGATTTAAGGGCTAAAGAAAGGGATACCTGCCAAGATATTGATCAGAAGCCTAAAAGTGCTCTGCCTAAGGAATAGGAACAAATAAAAGATAGATAAAGTTTTACTAAAACCTCAAATGAGCCCAACCTAGTTTAATCTCTGATTGAATTGGAGTGATCAGCCCCTCACCCTGTTTAACATAGGAAGACAAGGATCTTATCTAATGGGAAAATAACATTCTGTGGAGTCTCTACAGTTCTTTCATACATCATTTAGGCAAAATTAAAAGGACTACTAAGAGTTAAGTAAATATAATCAACAATCAAGAGAAAAAATGATAAGAAAAGTAGGTGATTTAATATAGTAGTTATAGACATCCCAATTAAAATAGCTATGAATAATATATTATAGAACGTTGAAGAAAAGATGTTCCAAAGACATGATTAAAATAGATCATTGAACAGTATTTTAAATATTTAAGGGGCTAGCAGGTGGCATGGTGTTTAAGGCACTGAACTCCCACATGACCAACAGCAGTTCAAGTCCCAGACCCGATGGCTTGCTTTCTCATTCTCTCTCTCTCTCTCTCTGGTGAGTACATGTGTCCTATAGCAAACTTAAATTTTAAAAAATGATAGTAATAAATAAAATCAAATTTAAAAAATTTAAAATAGTTTAAGATTGGATTGACATTTTGAAACTAAAAAATCTAATATTGAAAATTAAATTTTCAATGAATGAATGTAACTGTAGATTGGCCACAGAAGAACACAAGAAAAGTAAATTGGAATAAGGTCAATAGAAAACATAAAATTGAAGTACAAAGGATAAAGGATGAGACAAAAGCGTATACGAAGAGATGCGGGACACACAAACATGTCTAAGTTATGTCTCGTTGAAATCTCACAAGGGACAGAACAAGCATGCCTATCACCAGTAAAACAGATGAATTATGGTTTATTTCCCCAATGACACACTAGACAGCCGCGAGCAACCTACAATTACATGCACCATGGTATATGAATGTCACACACTGAGGGTTCAGTTTAAATAAAACGCAGACACAAATGGATACATGTGGTATGATTTCATTTTCATATAAATTCTTAAAACAGGTAAAACTATTCTGTAAGAATTCAGGTTGTGCTACCGTTTGGGGAGGTAGTAACTGCAAAGGTATATAATGATCTGCAGCTGCCTGTTTTTTAAGTTGGGTTTTAAAAGGGAAGGGAGGGTAGGAAGACAGGGAAGGAAGGAAGGAAGGAGAAGGGGAGGGAAACACTTTTAGAAATGCATTTATTATTTGTTCTGATCTCTCCTAGTTAGCTTCAGAACCAAGGAATTTCCTTGAGTAAATAGGAAAACCCGATTTTAGTTCTTGAAGGACAGAACCGAGGCATGGGTAACCACAGCAGCCACTAAGGCACTGGTTTTCGAACGTTAGCTGGCAGTAGGAACATCAGGAGGTCTTTCTTGCAGATGGAAGGGCTGAAGGAAAGCGTTCCTTTTTTTGTATTCCAGTGGGCCTGAGAATAGGCATTCCTATCGAGTTTCTGGGACATCCTGATACTACTGATCTGGGGAACCACAATTTGAGACTCAACCATGTTATGGGTGCTCTAGCTTCTACTGCCAATAATCTGTCATAAACTTGAGGCTTTTTATTTATTTATTTGTTTGTTTGTTTTGTTTTGTTTTTAGAGAGATTTTTGCTATAGGACACATGTGATCCCTGGAAAGACAGACAGAAAGACAAAAAGCAAGGAATTCCCCACCCCTGGGGGTGTGTAGCCATGTTGCAATCCCTTCTCTTCCATTCTCCTCTTGGGATTTTGGGCACACATGCCCAGGTGCCCAGTATGAGTTTTAAGCTGCCGGGTCCAGGACTCAAACTGTGGTAGATTACATGGGAGTCCAATGATGTAACCATTATGCCATCTGCTGGTCCTCAACTTGAGTCTCTTTCCACCTTGTTTTGAGTTTCTTCTATGAACAAGAAATCACAAGCATAAAGGGCATTGCTCAACTGTCATACATGAGAAGGAATGCCAGAAAGGACAAGTCTAATGAAACTCTCTAAGATGATTTTTACAGAAAATGTTTGCCCAGAGTGAAAATGTTTAACTATTAAATGACAGTAATTACTTCTTAGAATGTAAAGAGAAAAACAGCTCACGCAAAAAGCATGATGCAACAAAGCGTGCACAGTCTACATTCAGAATAATAGATTTCTTTTTCTCTTAGCACATATTCAATGCAACCCCACTACCAAGCTTGTTTCACTAGAATGTGTTCTCTTATCAGTCAAGCTCACAAATGAGAAGTGGTTTGCCTGCAAAACATTTGCTTTTCAAAGATACAGTATTTTAAACCTTACAGTTAAAAAAAAAAAAGGTTAACTATGTGTACCTCAGTATGATGAAGTTTATTTAATTCTCCTCTAGAACTGCATCAAAACATGTAAACAAGGACCTTGGTAATATGGAGGAAAACAAAAAGTTAGAAGAAAACAATCACAAAACCGAAGCCTAAGAAAGACCCTGTTCTACTTGTCCAGGTGAGTAGGTTGTCTGAAGTTTATAGAAAGAGTTCCCAGGCAAGTAGGAAACTTTTTTGGTGATGAAAGGGAAAGCACTGACTTTAAGATGCTTCATAATTACAGCTTTCCAAACAAGAAGAGAGTTTTTCCAAAGAAAACTGGGTGACTCAGAAAGTGTTCTCAAAAGAATGGAATCTCACCATCTCCTATCTTCCCCCAAAATAATCATCTTCTGAATAATAAAAATCAATTCTGAGATTTTTATCATGCAATTAGCATTTTTATTTTAGTACCAAAATGTTTCTTATGTACAAAGAACCTTTATTGTATAAGTTGGTATTTGAGTTTGATAAAAACAGAAGCTAAGAGCCAGCCGGTGTCCTGGTAGATAAGGCTACTGGATCCCATAAAGCTGACTGTGGGATTTGAGTCCCAGACCCAGGGGTCTGAAAAACCAATCCTGACAGGGAGGAGAAATAGAGAAAGGATTGTAGCAGGACCATGCCCTTATGGGTAGTGCTTTCTCATCTTTTCTCCCTCCACTCTCTCTCTCCTCTATGTGTCTCTCTCCAGTGAGTACACTCGCCGTCTGGCAATTTTTTTTAAATACAGATTTTAATATTTTAAATTTATTTTAAAAACAATTATGAGGGACCAGCAGTTCGCGTAATGGCTATGTTGCTGAACTCCCATATAGTTGATCACAGTTCAAGTCCCAGACCCAGTGGCTTAAACTCACACCAGGCACGTGTGTGTGTGTGCCCAAGATCCCGAGAGGAAAAAGAAGGAGAAGGGATTGCGGCATGGCCATCCCCCCTGGGGGTGATTTCTCGCTTTCTGTCTCTCTCCGTCTTTCTGGCGAGCACACACGCCCTATAGCAAAAAACTCTCCAAATAAATAAATAAACATAATAAACAAACAAATACAAACAATTATGAGAATAACTTTAAAATATAAAATATTTCATCTGAGCATTTAATATGTGTGACTTTACAGGTCATTATAATGAAAAGGTTAACAAACTTGTGTATGTGTATATGTACACCCATGTGTATGTGTGCTTTTATAAGTAGATTTACATATGTGTGTACATATATAAGTATGTATCTATAAATACACATACATATGTGCATAATGTAAATGTCAGTGTTACATATTACATTTATTAATGTGAAATAGATGTATGTGTGTTATTTTTCAGACAGTTTCCAAAAAGGATACGTTTCCATAGCATTGCCACTTGCAATTTGAGCTTTTTCTTTCTATGCCCTTGAGCCAACCAAACAGCGGAGCCATTCGCACTAATTATTCTGTGTGTCTTTGAAAATCACTGTTACTGTAGCTTACCGGTCTGATGTAAAGCCTCAATGGCCACAGTAAACCGTGGGTTCATTGTAAATAAACTGCAAGTCACAGTTTCAGTGGGTCACGCAAGTTCCTGCATAGTGAGGATAAGGGGCATGGGAAGGAATGCTGTTTGGAAGGATGCCTGCAGGAGACAAGACTAGAAATTGAAATAAGACCTACTTTTAGAATCTGAAAAGTAGGATCTCAAACTAATAGGGTGTAAGAAGTCAGAACTTAATGCCTTTTCCTGTCCTTTCCATTGGAGGTCAAGTATGCAACATTTCCATGATGTTTTTCCCATGTCATTCAGGGTTTTTTTCTTTGTCTTTTGTATATATAGATTTTGCCTTCTGTTTTCTTCAAAATTCTGTAAATTTTCAAAGGGAAATTGAATGTGAAGACACATTCCGCAAAATAGAGTGTGTTCTGAAAGGATGAGTGTATTTTTTAACCTGAAGCAAAGAAAATTGTTTTCCTAAAAACTCTTATAATCTTGGTATGAATTAAGTTTTTTAAATTCTTATCTTCTTAAAAGTTTTTCCTTATTTATTTACTTAGGTTTTTACAATAGGGTGTGCGCACTTGCCAGAGAGAGACAAAGAGAGAAGGAAAGTGAGAAGTCACCCTCCAAAGGTGATGGCCATGCTAGAATCCATTTTTCCATTCTTCTCAGGATTTGGGGCAAACATGCACATGCACCTGGTGTGATTTTCAAACCACCAGATCTGGGACTTGAACTGCGATTGGCCATGTGAAATTCCAGTGCCTTAACCACCATGCTTTCTGCTGGCCCCTAAATTAAGCATTTTTTAATAAAAAGTTTTAAAACCCTCAAGAGTGCCCAAAAGTTATTTGTAAAGAGGATACAGCCATATCTGGGATTACAGATGGGCTCAGGGACAATGGAGATTTATAGAAGTCTCTGCCTATAATTTTTATCACTTCAAGTACAAAGCCTCTATTGATGGTGGAAAATGATTGCTATGGTAACTTATCTAATTTTTTTTTTTCATTATTTCAGAGGAAAAACATATAGACCAATTGAAGCATGAATGTGGATTGTATTTAAGACATAAAGACATTGACAGCAATTCATGGTTCAAGTATTAAGCAGTTCATTCTACCAAGCTGTCACAGGATTTTAGAGAATTATCTCAAGTAAAAAAATGAAGTGAAATTACAAACAATAACGAGTTTTGGCAGCCATGATAATAGGTCATATGTTGTGTTGTTTTTTTGTTTTTGTTTTTTTCTGTAAATGTCTGCACTGAGAATTTCTTTTTTTGTTTGCCTTTAATGTAAATTTTTTACGTAGCTATTTTTATACACTGTAAGCTTTGTTCTGGGAGTTGCTGTCAATCTGATGTATAATGTAATGTTTTTATTTTGATTGTTTATAATATGGATAATCTGAGCAGGTACATTTCTGATTCTGATTGCTATCAGTAATGGCCCAAACTTGCTCACAAGCACCTAAAAACCCAAAGGTGGCAGCTTGTGAAGCTTGGGGACACACACATTGCCCTCTTCAAAGACGGTGATTTTTATCACAAGCGAGATGAAGGCAGAGAGTCAGAGTGGCAGGCACTGGTGAGCTGACCCTGTGTGTGTGCAGCCGGCTGACTCTCAGGAGTTATCACAGACACATCTGAACACATGTACATGGTAAAGGTACTCCCAAACTGACCTTTTTGCCTATTCTGAAAAAAATACAGAATTCGGGTAGCACTTACCTTGAGAGACACCTGCTAGTAAATTATTTTCCGTCAAAAGAAAAGAAAAAAAAAAAGAAACCAATCAATGCGTGAGAGACAGTTTGGAAAATTCATGGGTAACATTGTCATTATCACAGATCACAATGTAAATCACTGTAATTACAAATTGGTGTTAAATCCTTTGGGTTATCCACTGCCTTAAAATTATATCTATTTCCTTTTTAAAAAGATATCAGTCAGAATTGGAGATTTTTAACAGTGGTCATTATCAAAGCTGTGTTATTTTCCACAGAATATAGAATATATATTTTTTTCGTGTGTGTTTTTGTTAACTACGCTACAGATATTGAATGCACCTTGAGATAATTTAGTGTTTTTAACTGGTACATAATTTATCAAGCAGTACATGAAAGTGTAATAATAAAATGTCTATGTATCTTTAGTTACATTTAAATTTGTAACTTTATATACATGTTTTATGCATGAGGAACTTTTTAGGGTGGTAGTATAAATGGAAACTTTTTGAAGTAGATCGGATATGGGCCAATAGCTACTTGTGACTAGACTTTTAAACTTTGCTCTTTCAAGCAGAAGCCTGGTTTCTGGGAGAACACTGCATAGCCATTTTTGTCTGTGGATTTACATAACATTAAAGAAAAACAAAGAAACATCAGATTTCCAGGTATAGAACTATGTTCTTTGACAGGAAAAGGAAAACTGGTGTTTGTTTTTTAGAGTCATGGAATAAAAAATTATGAAGGCAATGAAAAATAAATTGAAGACTAAAGTCAGATGGAGATTGGGAATCACATTTTGCCACTTCTGCATTATTTAGAAACACGTATTATTGTACATTTGTAAGCCATTTGCTGTCTGGGCAATAGTGGCTCAGTTTAATAAAGCTTCCTGTAGTGCATTGGTATGGATTAAGTACATAAAATATTCTATTAGACTTGATGCTGTATAAAATATTATGAAAAAAAGAAAATATATTATTTTAACTCTAAACTTTGATTTATTGAAGTTTTATTTGGCAGGAAAAAAAATCAAACCTTGGTCAATATTTAAACCAAAGTGAAAGGGGAAAACCAAAGTTATTTGTTTTGCATGGCTAAGCCGTTCTGTTATCTCTGTAAATACTGTGACTTCTTTTTCTTTTCTCTTTAGAATTTTGTTAAAAAAATTCTAAAACTTTTAAACACCTGCTTTCCACAGTAAATCCTGAACACTAAAGTAAAATTACTTTCATATAAATATTGTTTTTCTTTTTTTTTTTCTTTTGGTGTGAGAGATCAAAGGTTTAAAGTCTAACTCTTAAGATATATTTGCGGAAAGCAACAACCGGACCATTGCAAGACTATACTACAAAAAAAATTCTAAAACTTTTAAACACCTGCTTTCCACAGTAAATCCTGAACACTAAAGTAAAATTACTTTCATATAAATATTGTTTTTCTTTTTTTTTTTCTTTTGGTGTGAGAGATCAAAGGTTTAAAGTCTAACTCTTAAGATATATTTGCAGAAAGCAGCAACAGGACCATTGCAAGAGAGGGCTATACTACAATGATTTCTTGGCTTCCACTTGCAATGGATAACTAAGTCCAAAAAGAGCTGTCAGAACCTAGAGAGCAGAATATAGGGAACTCAGAGCTCTGGACCAGAAGCAGATCGGATTCTGAGAAAATGAGAACCACACTGTTACCACAGAAGCAATGCCTGGATAAAGAGAGGGTCGCACATGTGAAATGACAGCCACATGCGCAGCGAGGCCGGGAAGGAAGATAATTCACCATCCTCAGCTTTTGAGGGGTCTTCTCTCAATGGAACACAGGTTTTGCCAGTTCAAGGTTCACGCCCTATATGTGATTATAGGAATTGTATGTGGAAATGGATTAACGTACCCGTCTAAGCCTAAAAGATAATAAAACTGAAATATGTCTTCACATATCTCGCACAGCTGTCTGCCTCTTGTCTAAATTAGGCTGTTCATGTATAAAAGGTGATTGTCTTTATTAAAGAGCAGAAAACTCATTATGACTCTTCATCTCTCTGGAGAGGGAACGCAGAAAGATAAAATTGTCCTTTCTTCTGTGTCAGGTGGGCTACCTTAGCTGGTCCGTAAATCTCCTCAGTGATTGGTTATGTACTGTGTGTACCTTCAGTGACAGGGTCATACTTACTGTGGGTCTCCCATGTGTCTCTGCTAGGAGATAAATTAAGAAGATATTTCCATATGTCTTCTCTTTTGCCAATAATGCACCATTCAGATTACCATTTAGAATTACCTGGCCATAAACTTTCACAGAAATACTTTCCCTTCAAAATAACAGAAAGGTAGCAGTGGACATCAGAGGAGGAAATTAATATTTATTGAGCCCATACTATGTGTTAAAGTCACTGCTTTGCCTCCCTTTACCCCTAACAGATGATAACCGTACTGTATCTTCCCCACTTCACAGCTGAAAACCTGAGGTGTAGAGACGTTTCACAATCCCCATTAATTAGCTTTAAAGTAGTTAACTGATATCAAACCGAACTTGATCCCTTGCCCTACTGTAGTCCCCAAAGTTCCTCTAAAGAAATGCTCCTTTTGAATAATCTATAAAATTGGAAAAGATGGATTGACACATAAACTAATTACACAATCAATAAAGGATTATTCCAAGATGTTTATGTTATATTGGCTTGTCAGAAAAGTCATGACATATTTTTCTGGTTTTCTATGTGAAAATATACCATGACTTTTCTGACAACCCCGTATAATAGGCTAATATGCCATAATTTTCCAACTGTATTTGCATTAAATGGTTTAGAATTTTATTAGAATATATATGTAAATATTTACATGTATGTTTCCCGTTACTTTTCTTTTCAGAGGATTTTGCTGTAGGGCATGTGTGCTCACCAGAGACACAGAGACAGTAATAGGGAAAGTGAGAAGTTACCCCCCAAGGGGGATAGTTATGTCACAATCCCTTCTCCTTCCTTCTGCTGCCAGGAGCTTGGGCACACACGCATAGCGCCTGGCATGAGTTTCAGCCACGGTTCTGGTTGGCCTTGTAGGAGTCCAGTGATGTAACCACTTCACCGGCTCCTGGTCCCTCTTGTTACATTTTAAGCACCTATCGATTGCTATAATGTACTAAAGTGCCTATTATGAGACATATACATTACTGTGTAATTTACATTGTTTCATTTTTCCCAATGTCCTGGCAGGGCAGGTGCCATCTTCATTTTATAGATGAGGACAATGCAGATCACTGTCCATGATAGCAGATGCAGTGGGTGGGTGAGCGAGGACCCATGCCTAAGCTGCCAAAGTCCAGACTCTACTCACTGCATTGCTTATCCTCCCTGTTCTACGATTATACGTCTATCGATGCTTGAGAGGACTACTGAAATGATAGATTTGCACTGAATAACTTATTTGTTTCTCTAGCAACTAACGGTATTCATATTCTAAACACTATGGTACGAAGTAAGAAATATATGAAAAGATGTTTTAAAACAATGTGTGGATTTTCCTTTTTTATCTTATGTCTAAGGAATCAACTGTAACTACTATTAAAAAATAAGTACAGTATATTTGGCTTTACAAGCATCCTACTTTATAATAGTAAATATTTCCGTTATACGGAGAATGTGTATTTTTTATCTAAGCTTCCTAATAAAAATTATTTAAAAGATACACTGGGGTCAGATGGTGGCACAGAAGTAAAACACAATTCTCTGTGAGACTGACCTGGATGAGGAGGTTCCAGATTCACTTCCAGAAACCTCCCTGAGGATGTTGGGCACACGCATGCCAGTGATCCAGTGTTGGCTGAGGCTGGGCGTGGTGGTGGATGGCAGCAGTGTCAGAATCCCATTGGGGTTTATTCTCTCTAGATCTCTGTCTCTCTGTCTCTCTTTTCTCTCTTTCTTTCTTATTTAAGGAAGAATTGAAAATACGCTGCATTAGGGAAACACAAAGCCAGAAAACTGAATCTCTTGTTTTCCTCACCACACTGTTTCTCTTTCTAATCCAATTTTCTACCCTGCACCATACACACACATTCTGCCTCCTTTCAGGTTTCTTTATAAATACTTTTCACAGGGCCCATCAGGTGTTGTGGTGGTTAAGGTGCTGGATATGCATGTGGGTGACCACAGTTTGAGTCCACAACCTGACAACTAGCTTTCTCTCTCTCTCTCATCAAATTAAAAAATAGTAACAAATAAAATTAAATAACTTTTCTAAGAAAATAAAATAAATACTTTTCACATTCAAGAATATTTATTAGGAAAGGGATACATGGGGAGGTGACTCCAAAAGTAGTTTTCATCTTAATTGTTTTGTCTTACTGTTTTATTATCTATCTTTGGAAGAGATTTTAACTGCTGTAGCTAAGAGGCTACAGTAAAGATCTTCATCTATGTATGCAGAGGATCGCACCTGAATGTGACACCCCACCACACAAGTAATAGGGACCATTTTCCCCCATTTTTGTTGAAGGAAAGATATAGACGTTGCTTATGAGAAAAAGAACTGCCTGAAGGACTACACAGTATTTTGAAATAGGAAGCAGCGAAGGGGTGAAACTACTCGAGATACTTTTACAGGAGGCATTTGTAGTTCTAACAAGCAGGTGCCCTGGCACACGAGACCCAATAAACAATGAAACGTGTCTGAGTCAGCCTAATCATAACAAGTGTACAACTACCAAGAAACAAATAGCCTCAATATCATACCGGCTCAAAGCAAATTATTAGATTGTTTGCAAAATCGCGTATTATCACAGAGCAGAGGCTACTGTCTCCAAGATGGACAGGATTTGACAGAAAAGCAAAACAAGAAAGTATCAGGCCAACCCGTGGTCTGGTAGTTAAGGCAGATAGATCTCAGGAGTTCAACCATGAGGTTAGATTCCCAGACCTGGTCGTGTGCAAAATGCACCAAGAGTATGTAGTGAATGGCCAAAATCCCGAAAGGAGAGAGAAACGGAGAAGGGACTTGGGCATGACCATCCCCGTGGTGGAGGCCTGGCGCTTTCTTACTTTCTGTCTCTCTCTGTCTAGCACGTACACCCTCTAGCAATTTTTTTTTAAATGTACCTTTAGAGGCTATCAGAAGCTCAATTTGGACTATTTGGGAGGAATTTCTCACTTTCTGGCTCTCTGTTTCTCTGGCAGGCACACACACCCTTTAGCAAAAATCTCTCTAAAAAAAAAAAACAGATAATGGGTTTTTGGGCTCATTAGCAATAATATCATTTAAACAACAGGTCAGACTTCCCCCAGATTTTTAACCAATTCATTTGTTTTCAGGAGATGTGAAAGACTGCCTGTAGTGGCTGTTAGTCTTCTATTCATTGGGGTTTCGTTTGTCTTGAAGACAAGAAAATAAAGTAATTAAAATGTCAAATACAGAATCTTCTTGCCCTACAATGGGTTTGGATCCCAATAAACTGAAAATACCAAGAGTTGAAAATGAATCTTTTTAAATCGTCAGACAACACCTGTACTTGCTGGAACGGCAAGAGGTGGAGAAAACGCCCCTCCAGTGGGTCATGGCCACAGTCCCTCCTCCGTTTTTCTAAACTGTTAGAATTATGGACTCGGCCTCACATCCGTCTAGCATGCTTTTCAGGCTGTGAGGTTGGGATTCACCATGGCTGGCCATGAGGAGCTGGCTCTCCTTTTTCTATTTTTTTTTTTTGGGGGGGGGGATTGCCATAGAGTACCTATACTTGCTGGAGATAGATAGGGAGAGGAAAAGTGAGAAATCACCCCCAGAGGGGACAGACATGCCTCAGTCCCTTCTCCATTCTCTTTTGGGGATTTTGCGCATGCTCACACATGTGCCTGATTGTGATTTTCAAGCTACTAGGTCCAGGACTCAAATCATGGTCAGCCATGTGTGTATCTGGTGCCTTATCCACCATACCACCTGCTGGTCCCAGGATCTGGCTCTCTTAACCAGTAGGCTACTGATCAGCTCTGAAAATGCATTTAATACACCTAACCCAGTCATGTGGGGTGGTGCCCAGGCTGGTCAGGAGGCAGCAAGATGGTGGGCAAAGCATAATAGGCTTCATTGTGTTTTTTTTTCCCTTTAATTTTACTTTTATTTATTTATTCATTCATTTTAATTTGACCAGAGAAGGACAGAGTGAGAAAGAGGAAGAGAGAAAGTGAGAAAGCAAGTCACCAGGTCTAGGATTTGAACCAAGGTTGGCCATGTGGGAGTCCAGGTCCCTTAACCACCACACCACCTACCAGCCCCATTGTGTGTGTGTGTGGTTTGTTTTGTTTTGTTTCTTTGTTTTTGTTTGTTTGTTTTGTTTTGTTTTGTTTTTGTGAGAGGGGGAATGGGCTAAGTTTGAGATTGGCTAGTTTGAATCATTTAGCAGGCTCTGGGGTATGGAGACTACTCTTATTGTCTGGCACCTAGACCAGGATGATTACACTAGAGGAATATTTCCTACCATCATAAAGTCAGAAAACCGAAAGTCAAGCCATCGTTAAGTCGGGGCCATCTGCATATGTGATAGTTTTCAGACCTCACCATAGCACTTGTTATACGTTTTGTTGCCCTGATGATAGTAGTAATATAGGTAATCAGTATTCAATGCAAAGGGTGGCACAGATTTAGAAATACTGTTTTATAAAGTTTACATAATGTAGATGGAATGAATGGTTCAGTGACTCCTGGCCTAGCACCGAAGAGAACCCTATGAGGAACCAGCTTTTGTGTGTTCAGTCCCATCATTCCAACACTTAACCATTGGAAACAGGGTATGAATGTGTGTATAGGTTAGGTACAGGGAATCTGCTTCTCAATTTCCACTTTAAAATGGTTTTTTCCAAGTTTTTGGTCTAATGGAGAAATCATGTGGTTGGGAGCATGGTTAAATAAGGTTTACCAAAATTGTTTACATTCCATTTTTGTAATTAAAAACCAGAATGAAGCAGTCAAAATATGGAAGCTTGGATGAATATGAGGAATATGAATATCATTCCGCAATGATTTGGATTTCCAAATCAACTTGAGTTTCCAGATATAAATTGCATATATTTATTACAATAGCAATTAACTAAGCTTTTGCTAAATAATGTCTTTGTGTGCTAACACATACAACTAAATTGTCACCAACAGTTCCTACGGCCTAAAGTGTTCTTCCTGGCTCACATTTTCTTCTTAGAAGAAGCTTCTGCAGTGTAAATCCTTACCTCAACCCACTCCACATGTATCAGAACTTGCCTCCTAAAGTTAAATGCTTTTGCAAAAAGCGTCTGTCCTGTTTCTTTTATGGTTCATTTGATGCCTGAGTTGCCTAGTTCTTTACCAATATCCATAAGCTTTGTCACGTGACTTTGCAGCTCTTCTCATAAAATGGCTTGAGCATATTTTTTTACCTCTTGTTATGTTCACTTTGGCTAGTTAAAATCAGGTGAAGGTAATAGTCTGATAGTTCTGAATTCTGACCACCCTCCTATTTCTTATTGTCACCATGCACTTTTGTCATCACCATGAGAAGGTCAGATTGAGGCCACCCTGCTCCTGCCAGGAGGAGGTTGAGAGACACGTGGTAGCTATACCAGGTGAGGTGCTTTAGAAGCCTAGAGCAGCCAGCGAACCTGCACAAGCCCAGGAAGATGACCTGAGTCTAGTAGTCGAGGCCAGCTGTCTCTCAGATGACATTCATACACATGAGCCACAATAATGAATGTCTGTTGTTTTAAGTTACTGAATTTCAAATTATTGTTATGCAGAATAACTAATCAACACTTCATGAGAAACTGAAACTGAGGTCTGGTTGGCTTAGGTCAGGATAATATCAATAATACTCATACTGTGAAAAGTCAGAGTTGTTTCATGTTTGTTTGTTTTTTTATTAAAGCCCCACTGATGAATCTTTTATGCTTTAGAAATGCTTCTCTTTTCCCTTGTCTTTCTGGGACAAACATTGACTAGCTTGGACCCTATGCCCTCTATAAATTATTACATATACTTTGGTATCAACAAATAAAAATCAATGGTAATAATGCCAGATAGCTATTTAGAGGTCTTGGAGATCTTCAAAAACATCATGGAAAATATTATGAAAACTATGCATGGATTCCAATTTGTTTTGCACTGAAATAAACTGTTACTTTAGTTCTATTTTTATGCCTGTTTCAAATTTCCCCTGTAAATCATATACAATTCTCTTGGCAGACTGGGCAGGTGATGTTCTTTGCCTAGTTTTGACCCCATGTGTCCTTCTTCATGGTTCCAAAAGTTCATTGTTCAACACAGGTTCATATAATTGCTCTCTCTATATGCCACATAATTACATGCCAATACCTTTGCTCAAATTAGAAATTATATTTGGGCTAGATATTCCGCTGACACCACATTCCTCACCAAATGTCAGAGTGTCATAAAAAAATATTCTCAGCTCAAAAGGCCTAATTAGGTTTTCAGTAATTCATATCATTGGTCATTAGGACAATCATACAAATCAGCAAGCTCTCAGGTGCCCAGACACTTAAAGGGGAACATGAATCTAAAAGAGCACAGACAACAGTTCTAAAAGAAATCCAGAAAGTTCTCTCATTGCTTCTATTAACCTTTTCTTAATGTTTTCACATTTTAGGCCCCAGTTCTCTAGGCCTGTATAACTGAATAGCAGTAAGTTTCAGAGAAAAAAGAAATAACATAGAACTATTTCAATGATGAACAGTGGGTAGGGAGTTATGAACATACCTGCAAATCCACACAGCCTCTCCAAATTTTCCTGTGAGCTAGGCAGATCCTGAGTCTCCACCACACTCTGGATGAAGCAAATTGTAGCAATGATCTGAGGGGGCAGAGGGCAGTACTTTGTCTCTTACATCCCAGATGACACAGTATCCTTGAGGAACAGAGGAAGTTACTGATTCGATGGGAAAATCATGACCTTTAGAAACAAGTAGATTGTGACTGGACTTGTAGATGAATAATAGGAATCTACAATTTAAGAGCAGTGAGGTCTTGAGGATAACCTTAAACCCTGAGCCTCAGTTTCCTAATCTGTAAAACAGCAGAGACACTGATTACATCATAGCTGCTTTCCTTTACAGAACAGAATGTACACATTAGGGGAAAAATTACCCTGGAACCCACTACTGAGTACAGATTAGGTTACTTCTGGAGAAGGAAACACAATTCAATTGAGAAGGCAGGTTCACAGACGAAGACAGTGAACAAAGGAATCATTTTGGGGAACAGCAGATGGTGTAATGGTAACATCACCAGACTCCCACATGACCGACTGAGGTTCAAGTCTCAGACCCAGTAGCTTGAAACTCACACCAAGTGTGTGTGCATGTGCAACCAAAATCCTAAGAGAAGAGTGGAGGAGGAGATTGTGGCATGGCCCATCCCCTCTGGGGGGTGGTTTTTTACTTTCAGTCTCTCTGGTGAGTGTACACGCCCTATAGCAAAAATCTGGGGAAAAAAAATTAAATAATAGATTTGTCTGCTTTATATTAACAGTATAAGCAGTATCTTTTCCCCAGATTAGGAAAGCAAAGTCTGAGGGCTGCTGAACAGTTAGTGGTACCTGGTCTAATAGATTAGTCCCTGTGCAAGTGCTGGCCTAACCATGGCTAATCTTGGACATTGTGTCCATATAAATGAAAGTTTTAGTTGAAGACAGATCTGTGCTGCTGTCAGAAGGCGAGGTGGCAATGCCAAATTTTTTCATAGGCTAGAGAATCACAATACCTTCTACACAGGGACTCTGTATGTCTGAGTTTATCTTACTTTATCCTTGTCTACTGTAGTTAGTAACAATAGACATAGAAAACTCTGTAAAAGATTGAAGAGGTGTCTCTTGTGGTGAGATCACCTATTTTGTGTCAATAAGTGTAATTGTTTATTTCCTTTCTGCTCAAGACTTTTGCAACAGTATGATCTGGCACGCTATGTTGGGGGAAAAATTAATAAGGAGGGAGCATAAAGATCCCCTAGGCCAGAGAACGTGAAGGCATCAGCAAATAAGAATCCTACCTCACTCCTCTTTCCCCTCGTCCTCCCCTCTTGCAGAGGGGTGGAGTCGCAGATGCAAAGCAAGGATGTGGTGAAAACAGAGAAAAGAGTAGCCACACTTGACTCTTAGATTCCAGCCTTAGTTAGAATAAAATGGACAAAGAAGCCTTCCGATGGAAATGAAATTGTTGATTAATACCTTGAATTGTACACTCAAAATGAGCTGAGACTACGTTTTATGATTTAGAAGGACTGCAGAACTGCTTATTACCAGCAAGTGAGCCAAACCCTATGAGCCTGCCTAAATTCCTGCTCAGGTGCTGGAAACTTAAAAATAAGGTTTTTTTTTTTTTTTTGCTTGAATGTCAGGTTTTAGACTGAAAGTCATTGGGTACACAATAGAACAATAAAATAATTGTTCATTTTGTCACGTTATTACTCTTATACACAGGCTTATAAAAAATTATATTCTGCAGTATGAAATCTGTAAGTGATATCCGTTAATCTCCCAAAAGAAATCAGGGGATTGTAGATAAGAATTATGTTTGGACCAGCAAATGGTGCAATGGTTACATCACTGGACTCCCAAATAGTCAACCATGCTTCGTGTCATAGACCTGGTAGGTTAAAACTCACACTGGGCACGTGTGTGTGCATGTATGGGTGCTCAGAATTCCAAGAGGAGAAGGGATTGTGGCATGGCCATCCCCCAGGGGATGATTTCTCACTTTCGTCTCTCTCTCTCTCTCTGTGTCTCTCCATGCTGTATAGCAAAAAATATCTCTCAAGATAAAAGAACTAGGTTAGTGGAAATTTCTGTCTCATCTCTTCCCCAACTTTTGCACTTCTATACAAGTCTTACTCAGCAAATAGAAGATAACACAAATCATGTAATCACCATTACAACTCCTGAGTTGAGCTTTCTGTTGTGCACAATTACAAATTAAATTTTGTAAATAAATCTGTTTTCTATTGTATCCTGACATATACATAATAAACAGCCTTATGGAATCCTTGCAATTACTGCCAGTGGTAGTGGATTTAAAGGATTTGGGGTCATTGATCTAAATTAATGCATGGTCTGATTAGAAAGCACATTACAATGCAATCCATCCTTTAAAGGATCTTTCTCAAAATTAGAAGAACACATGGTTAGAGTTTCATTTCCTTGAACTTACTGTGCATCTCAGGCAGCTTATAATTAACGTGCAAGGACACTCATTCCAAATGCAACATTTAATATCACTGACAAGTACCTCCTTTAGAAGCAGGCAATTTGAATCCTTTATTATTAATTTGATTAATGCAACTACTGTATGTGGCTAGGGAGGGACAGAAGCAAATCAAAATTAGCACACTGATTCATTTAAGTTTAAATTGTGGAGAAATAATAAGTTCCGTAGTTTGTGATATCAAACAAAGTTTCAAAAAAATTTCCTGTACAAAATAGATTTCTTCCTAGATAGAGAATCCAGGGAAGCAAAATGACTATGTGCATGCTGGGATGATATATATTCTCTGTGGATTTAAGGGAGGGAAAATAAAATCTGTAACACACCTGAATGAGAGCAAAGTTAACTCCAAAGGCAACTTAGTTAACCAAGAACTCATGTGCTAAATGAGAAGGTCATCTGGGGTTCAAACAAAACCTTGGAGAAATAGGACCAAGATAATTTTATAAACCTCATTTACGTTTCATTTTCCATGCTGTTGCCCTTTTTGCATTTCACTGATCATCATTTTAGGCAGGAGTTTTCTTCTTCACCTTGAAGATACATGATATTCTTCAAAGATAGCTCCCAACTGTATTTTAAAGTATAATAAATACATACAAACACACACAATTTATTCATGTAATATGAAAATAAATAATTTGAAGTTCAGGAAAGTAATTTCTGAAGTTTTCAAATTGGCAGTATAAAAATACATTTTAATATCATCTTTATTGGCTTAACATGACATTCACGTGATCTAAAATTCCTTTCTTTTTTATTATAATTGTCCAAATGCTTCACTTTCTTTCTTTTTTTTTGCTATAGGGCACGTGCACTCACCAGACAGACAGAGAGAGACAGAGACAGAAAGCGAGAAATTACCCCCCAGGGGGGATGGCCACACCGCAATCCTTTCTCCTCCATTCTCCTCTCGGGATCTTGGGCACGCACACACACACACCCGGCGTGAGTTTTAAGCCACCAGGTCCGGGACACGAACCACGGTCAACTACATGGGCGTCCAGTGACATAGCCATTACACTAACTGCTGGTCCCAATGCTTCACTTTCTTTAAGACTAAAATGAAGCTGCATAAAACTGTAACCGTTACTTTATTTTCTTTCTTTCTTTCTTTTTTTTAAGAGAGGTTTTTGGTATAGGGTACGTGCGCTCTCCAGAAAGACAGAGACAGTGAGACGGAAAGTGAGAAATCACCCCCCTGGGGGGATGGGCATGCCGAAATCCCTTCTCCATTCTCCACTTGGGATCTTGGGCACGCACACACATGCGCCCAATGTGATTTTAAGCCACCAGGTCTGGGACTCAAACTATGGTCGACCACATGGGAGTCCAGCAACATAGCCATCATGCTAACTGTTGGTCCCACCATTATTTTATTTTCTAATGACTTCCAACTACCTATTCTGATGTCTGGTTCATGATAGACACTCAGTAAATGTGTAAAAAAAAGGAAAGACGGAATAGAAGAAGATAAGGTAAAAGGGGAAGGATAGTTGCAGGATGCAGAGCAGTGGAAGAGAGGATCTATCTTCAGACAATTAACTACTCCGATAAATCTGTCTCCACATGCTTATGATGCTTAAGCAATCTGTTTGTTTAAACACCACATTTCAGCAACACTACAATCTACAACTTTCTTATATTTGAACATATTTGTAATTAAGATACAAGTAATGATCAATAGCCTCTTCCTTGGTTTGGCAGTAGTCATGATATGGTTTTCATTTTATAAGGAAATATCAAGGGACTGGCTTCATGGCCTGGTGACTAAGGCAGCTAGATCCTACATGGTCAAATGTGCTATTTGAATCACAGTCCCTGTGACTTGGAAAACATGCTGGACACATGTATGTACACCCAAAATCCCAACAGGGTGAAGAAACAGGATTGCAGTATGACCCCACTTCTTTGGGGTGGGAGAGTGCCTTCTCCCTCTCCTCTCTGTGTCTCTGTGTCTCTCTTTCTGGTAATGGTAAACACCCCTGACACATTTAAAAAGGAAAGAAAATATTGATAGCTCTAGCACTCAAGCTTGAAAACTTAAATTTCAGTCTGTTGGTGAAGAGACACCCTTATCCTATAGAAGGCAAACAATTGTGAGAGAAGATGGGAATGGTATGGATCAAATATTTGAGTGTACTGCAAAAAGAATTTCAGAGCAGAATCCTTTTGCATCATCATAACACTGACATAAGAGCATATCGCTAATAGATTCTTTTGGCCTATAATGGGATAAAGAAAAATACATAGAGAAACATAGCCCTTGATAACTACAAATCAAAAAGCAATGTGAATGCTAAGATATTTTAGGAATTCTTAGTCGATATAGTTTGATAATTAATATAGCTGATTTTGTGTGTGTGTGTGTAACAAGTGACAATGATTAGAAAGGAGTGTTTGGGTCCAGACTCTGTGGTGCAGTTAGTAGTGTACCAGACCATGGAACTGGAAGGTGCAAGCCCACTGCAGTTCCAGTCTGTCACCTGGTTGACCTACAATATGGGGCAGGTGAACGCATGCCCCCAACCTTGGTAGCTGGAGGAGGGGAGCATGGAGTGACCAAACCCTGTGGAAGATGCTTATCTCTCTCCTCTCTTCCTCACTCTCATATGCATGCACCTGTCCTCTACAATGCATGTTTTTTAATGAGTGTCTAAATAATGCTATGGAGCTCTTTCACTAGGTAGAAAATAAAAACTCTAAGTAATAAAACAATGTGTCAGAGTTTGATTAGCAGCATTTTTCTTTTCTGGTACATGAAAGAATTGTGAGTCTTGCAACTGAAGGTATACTGAGTCATTGAAATATAATTCATAACGAATAAGCCACGGATAAATTACAAGGAAGGATTTGCATTGGCTAAAGAAGTATAAGCAATGCTCTTCAAGAATTTTGTTGTTTTACAGTAGAGAAAGAATGACATCAAACCCATGAAATCTTCTCTGTACTTAAGTGTTGGATGCCCATGGGGAAGTTCAATTTTTCCCAGGGGTCGTATTTTTTATTTGTAAAATAATAAAAAATAACACCTCTCACGAAGGACTTCTGTGAGTAGTAAAGGAGTACCAGAACCCCAGTGCCTAAACCTTAGCACGTATAAGTGGCTGCTATGTCTGTTTTTGTCTGTGTTTGCATACTTTTCCGCCAAATCCAAGGATCTCCAGAACTGGCTTCAGTGCTTATCAGTCCTTGCCACAGGAACTACTTGCTTCTCTTTTACTTTGAGGGGAAATAGGGTTTAATAAGATTTCTGAAATCCATGCATAGTGTTTTCATAATACACTTTTTTTTTTTCTTTTCCTCTTAATTTTTTTTAACACTATGTAGGGCCAAAGCTGTGATCCAGGATTGAAAAAAAATTCAAAAAGAAAGGTTCAACTGTTTATTACTTGTGTGCTCCACCCACAAAGAGACTTTCCAATCAGACATAGATGACAGATATGTGGTTACCTTATGATAACTCCACTTCCTATTTTTCTTGTATTTTTTTAGTTATATTTAATCACTGCACCTCTTTGCAGTGTACGACATGGTTTTTCACAGCATGAACACGGTACATATTAGTCAAATCAAAGACATTGCCATATACATTATCATCAGCAGATGACTTTTCATTTTTGTGTCCACTAAATGTTTGTTTTTTTCCCCTAATCTCCTTCCTCACACCCACTGTTACCCGCACCCTATTACCCACTCACTACTATACTGTCTCTACTATGTACAGTTAGCCTTTCTGCTATTTTTTTTAAGTTCAATCACTGTATATCACTACAGCATACAAAACGAATTTTCCCTGCATGAATACACTGTATAGTAGTCCGAAGATATTATCATACACATTATCATCAACAGATAATTTTCCATTCTTGTATCCACATTTTCTATGAACTTTTGAAGACCCCTCATTTTTAAGATTATCCCAAAAAGGGAGATTACTGAACCCAAGAATAAATGTGTGTGTGACTTGACTGGCTATTACCAAGTTCTGCACCACAGGGTTGTATCATTTTTTATTCTCCCCAGTGTAGAAGAGAGAAAAAATTAAATTTCCTCTCTCTCTTCTGACCTCCAGGCTGAGAAGGACTGCAGTAACAAAGGATGAATTATCAAGAGAAAATAAACAAGTTTATTAACATGTATACCTCACCTCTACATGGAAGATACCCAGGGAGAATGAGTAACTTTTAAAAGGGTGACCTTTGGATTCAGGCTTAAATTTCATCATCTAGAGAAAGAATGAAAGTGTGTAGAGGAAGGGTAATTATGGAGGGGTGACTAGGAACAGTACGGTGAGGAAAGAGATGGCTATGCAGACGGAATTCTGTGCCTTCTCTGATGAGTCTCCGGTGGTTTAGTCATCCTTTCTCGTCTAGGCACAGAGAGGAAGACACCCTTACAAGTGGAGATTTCCTTTAGAAATGGAAATTTCCCTTAGGAAAAGTTAACTTCTCCCATGACCAATAAATGTGACCAGGCATTTTATTTTCTCACTACTCGAATATGTAAGAAATATAGGAGTGATTTCTCACTTTCCCATTCACTGTCTCTCTCCAGCAAGCACACATGTCTTATGGCAAAAACCTAAAAAAGTCATTTTGTAAAGTTAATTATTTCGTAAGAGACAGAGAGAAACACAGGCACCCACAGAATGTTCTCACCATAATCCTGCCTGCAGGATCATGAGCATTTGTGCACACTGGCTTTGTCAAGTTGATCCGAGGACTCAACTCTCCATGTGTCTGCAGCATCGCTGAGTGGTGCATGACCACAGCACCACCGCAGCTGTGCCCACAAGGAATGTATCTTCTTTTAATTATAATGTAAATTCTCTTCTTTTATGCAAAATTAAATACTTCTTACATTTCTTTTATGTTAACAGTTTATAATTTTTGCTCATTTTATTCTTGGATTGTTGAGTTGTTTCTTCTTAACTTTATGCTTCACATTTGACATTTGTATTTCTATTAGGGTTCTCCAGAGAAACAGAATCAATAATGTGTTTGTGTGTGTGTGTGTGTGTGTGTGTGTGTGTGTGTGTAGAGAGAGAGTTGAGAGGCTTAAGTCATTGGATCATGCAGTATGAAGCCTAGCAAGTTTGAAATCTGTGGAGCATGCTAGTAGGCTGGATATTCAAGATGAGTTGATATTGCTGTCTGGAGTCCAAAATCTTCAGGCTGGAAACTCAGGCAGAGTTTCTATACTGTAGGTATGAGGCAGAATTGCTTCTTGTTAAGGAAACCTGAGTCTTCCCTCTTAAAATATTCAACTGATTGAATGAGGCCCTCAGGTTATTATGAAAGATCACCTACTGCTTTACTTAGACTATTTGTTTAAATGTTAATCACATCTGGGCCCACAGATGGCATAGGGGTTAAGGTGCTGGACTTCCACATTGCCAACCACAGTTCTATTCCTGGGCCCAGCAGCTTGAAAATCACGCTTGGCACATGTATGTGCATGCCCAAAATTCCAGCAGGAAAATGGAGGGTAAGGGGTTGTGGCATGGCCATCCTCCAAGGGGATGATTTCTCACTTTCCCTTTCTCTGTCTCTCTCCAGCAATTGCATACACCCTATGACAAAAACCCTGAAAGAAAAAAAAAAAGGTAATCACATTTTAAAAAAATACCTTCACAGCAAGACTGGTCTTTGATGCAATAACTGGGCAGCATAGCCTAGGCAAAATGACACGCAAAATGAATCATCATAGATAATAAGGCTGTTTTCCCCAAGTAGTCGACTATCTTTTGACACTGTCTAGGCCAAATCTTATATACCATAAAGAGTTAAATAAGTACTGAATCAAACTGACATTTATTTAGCCATTTTTATGAGACCAGCAGATGGCGTAGCAGCTATGTCGGTAGACTTGCACATGGTCGACCACGGTTTCAGTCCCGGATCTGGTGCCAAGAAACCCAAGCTGGGAGCCCACCACCCCAAGAGGAAAATGGAGGAGAACAAATTTTGGCATAGCCATCCCTCCAGGGGGGTGATTTCTCACTCTCCCTCTCATTGTTTCTCTCTCTTTCTCTCTCTGGTAAGTGAACACGCCCCAGGGCAAAAATCTCTCTCTCAAAAAAAAAGAAATGTTAGCCAGTTTTACAGAGCTTAAAATGCCCACTGAAAACTGTTAAATGTTATGGTTTTCTATAGAATTCAATGGAAATATGAATATTTAATATTAATGATTTCTTTAATGATCATGTGAAGGTTATTAATAAATAATGCTTTGACTAAATTTTAAATCATAGGACTGAGCTAAATGAATATTTTTTATATATTCACAGGAACATCGGTTTTTAAAAAATTAACAATTATCTGTCAAAATAGAATAAAAAACATCCTTTAAATTCTTAGATCAATAAACATATGGCTCTTGTATGATGGGTGAAAACATTTGAAAACCTGGGAAAGAATTTTCACAAAATATATATTAATTTTTCTTCCCAGAACCACACTCAAGTGCCTTTTTTAATCCCCAGAGATATATCTTTTTTTTCTTCCTCTATCATGCCATGATCACCACTGTCATCTTAGATATTCTGCCTTCTGGCCACAGTGATTGGTTCTGATCTAGACAGGAAGGCTGGTGCCTTTCTGGGCCTTTTAATTTGGGATCAAGAAAGTCAGTCTCAGTTCATTTCTATTGTGAGTGACATAATCCTCTGAATCCGTGTTTCCTGCTGTACAGAAGTTGGTCAGCATAGAAGAGAGTATAATAGCCACCTGAGTAAGAAATCAAGCCATTGTTGAAGTAAGCTTCGTGGCAGTATTCCAGAGCCTGGCTGCATCTGTTCCCAACACATCCAGACTTCCAGCTGCACTTTATTCTTTTTAAGCTTCTTTTTGGAGTAAGTTATTATGAGTTCAGTTTCTGTTGCTTGCAACTCAGAGTCCTAACATGTGTGTATGCATGCAAGCTTTGCACATTGCTTCAGGGAAGTCAAGAACATATTGAAGAAGCCATCTTTGAACACCTATCCAACGGCCTAAAAGATTAACCACTGTTCAGAGCTGTGCTTAAGTTCTCTGACCATTGGTCTGAATATGTTATTTATCCAGGTAAGCCAACAATGATCATAAATGCTTTCACTTGGTAGCTTTTATGTACTTGATCACATTCAATGCTTATAGCCACAATTAAGTTAATTTTGCCTCATCCTTATTTCCTATGTAAAGACATTGAAGCTAAAAAAGTTAACAATATTTTATAAAGTGGTACATCAAAACCCAACCTAGTTTTTCTGTCTCAAGTGGGAGTTCTTTCTCCTACACTAAAGTTACCTCCAGGAATTACTGAATTTGTTGATTGTCTTTAAATTATTATTTTATTTTTTAAAGATTTATTTGTCATATGGTGCATATGCTTGCCAGAGAGAGAGATAAAGACAGAGAGAGTGATAGGGAAAGTGATAAATCACCCTCCAGTGGGGATGACCACACCACAGTTCCTTCTCCTCTTGAGGTTTTGGGCATGTATGCACACGTACCTAGCATGCATTTCAAGTCACCAGATCCAGGACTTGAACTGCAGTAGACCATATGGGAATCCACCACCGTAACCACCATGCTACCTGCTGCCCCCTTTAATTAATATTTTAAGTCACAGTTTTGAAATTTGCCTTTGAAAGAAAAGTATCATTCCATTTAAACAGAAAGTAGTCCCTGGTAGTGGAATGTCATAGTAGAGGGGCCCGCAGAGGGCCTAGCGATTATGTCGCTGGACTCCCACATGACCAAACATGGTTCAAGTCCCATACTTAGTGGCTTGAAAATCATGCTGGGCTTGTGTGCACGTGTGCTCAAGATCCTGGGAGGAGAATGGAGGAGGAGGGATGGCCACATGGCCATCCCCTCGGGGGGTGATTTCTCACTTTCCCTCTCACTGTCTCTGTTTCTCTCTCTGGTGAGTGCATGTACCCTAAGGTAAAAACTACCTTAAAAAAAAAAGTAGTAGTAGAAATATATATACAACGTAATTTAAAAAGCAAGTGTAAATGCTTATTTGCATTTCACTTTAGCCCAATTTTTAAATAAATAAGCTGTGATGAAGGGAAATAGCCTTTGAAGCACTTTGAAATCAGAAAATCCTGAGGAGAAAAATAACTATCGTAATGGTAGTATTATTAGAAATAATTAGAAATGCCTGTCACCCATCCAGCCCAATGCATGTATAAAATGACAGGTATATAACTCACCTGGTTTAATCTTCCAGCTTCAGTTGGGTTTCTACAAGACTCTAGTTATCCTGGGGAAAGCGAAACTCGCAGAAGAACAAAGCCCACGACTGTGTGAACGGGTTTATAGGCTTTTTTCCTAGACACAAGCATGTGCAGCAGCCTTTGCAAGTGTGCATTTCAGAAATCATTGAGACAGCAGGGGAAATCGTGCTCCAGATTACCTCCCAGTGGAACAGCCGGCTGTGGAGAGCGCTTCTCTGGCCAGGCAGAGGAACGAGAGCACAACAGCCAAACCAGACGCTCAGACTCCGCCGGCTACGGCCTCCCCTCGCCAGCCCCAGCCTCCTCTCTGCTGAAACAGATTTGCCTTTTGATCAGGCAATATCCACAAATATAAAACGACAAGTCAGAAGTTTTTTAAAGAAGGATTGAGTAAATAAGGACAACAGGAGGACTTGAGCTGTGGCTTTACTGTAATGGCTGTCCTAGACGATGTCCTCTCTGTGGAGTGATTAAACGGTATCCACCTTCACAAGGCTTACAAAAGGCTCTGTGCTCCCTTGCGGCCAGGATACATGTTCTCACAGCTCTCAGCAGTTTCCAGGTTGTTCAGCAGCTCTTTCATGTATAAGGCCCTCTGGGTACCCTGAATCTGGTTAACTCCCAAATGTTTTACTCCAGGAAGGAATATTTTCTGCGTTCGCAGAGAGAATACTTACCACCTTAAACTTAGCCTCTCTGGAGTAGAATGCATTGTGGTGTGACATCTTCCTACTCACCCTCACTTCCCCTAATCTCTCAGCCTTCTGAGCAGCTGGCAGACAGTAGCCGAGCAGGAGGCCTGTCTTCTCCTTCCTTTTTGATCCATCACTGAGCCTAATCGGGTGTTTTGAACCCAGTGGGTGCCCAGGAGAAGTTTGTTAGGTTACCTGTGGTCTCACAGAAGGCGGGACCTTAGTGTGGCCTCTTTTCCCAGGCTCCATTCTTCTCATGCTCCATCAACAAGCACTGAGACTTTGGAATTATAGTGCTAGAGAAGTTTCCACAGCAGCTGCCTCACCACTTGCTTCTCTGAAGTTGTGTCTGGTCTGATTGAGGGTGGAGACTTTTAGCGAAAAGACAACAAAACATAACAACAAAATCGACAACAGAGAAGGAAATGGGAAAAAATTGTTATAAAAGGTACGAGTTTATATAAGACGTGGATCCAGGTGCTGGATAGTAGTGTAGCAATAACACAAAGCTCTACAAGGCAGACCAACGTGGAAAGATTCCAGGTCACATCCAGAGCCCTCCATCAACACACCTGGTGTACATGCGACCATGATCCAGGGCTGCTTACAGCTGCAGGTGAGTCTCAGTGTGAAGAACCTGATGAAGATGACTCTTGAAAGGGAGAAAGGAAGAGAGAAAAAAAAAAAAAAAGAATGAAGAAAGGAAGGAAAAAAGGAAAGAAAAAGAAAAAAATAAATTACTTTTCTTTTTTTTTTTTTAAAGTGTATGCAGAGGCCAGCAGGTGGTGTAGTGGCTAAGGTTCTGGATTCCCACATTGTTGATCACAGTTCAAGTCCCAGACCTGGCAGTTTGAAAATCACGCCAGTATATGGGCCTGTGTGCCTAAAGTCCCAACAGGAGAATGGAAGAGAAGGGATTGTGGTGGGGGACCAGCAGGTGGCCTTGTGGTTAAGGAAGCTGGACTCCCACATGGCGGAATATGGTTCATAATCCTAGACCTTGCAGTTTGCTTTTTCACTTTCCCTCTCTCTCTCACTTGCTCTGTCCCTCTCTGGTCAAATTAAAATAAGTAAATAAATAAATAAAGTTAGATAAAATAATACTTAAAAAAAAAAAAGAAAAGAAGGGATTGTGGTATAGCCATCTCCCTATGAGGGTGATGTCTCACCTTCCCTCTTTTCATCTCTGTCTCTCTCCAGTTAGCTCATACACCCCATGGGAAAAAAAAAACTAAGTAAATAAATAAATAAATAAGTAGATCCAGAAGATAGACTGAGCAAGTCTTGGTGTGCAAAGAGAAAGCATATTAACAAGTATAGAACATCAAGTGTTTGCTAGGCATTTTCCATTCATGCATTCTCTTAAGTTTTTTGTTTTTGTTTTGTTTTGTTTTTTGAGAGGTTTTTGCTATAGGGCACGTGTGCTCGCCAGAAAGACAGAGAGAGATAGACAGAAAGTGAGAAATCACCCCCCAGGAGAAATGGCCATGCTGCAATCCCTTCTCCTCCATTCCCCTCTTGGGATCTTGGGCACGCACACACATGCACCCAGTGTGAGTTTAAGCCACCAGGTCTGTGACTTGACCCCTGGTTAACTTCATGGGAGTCCAGCAACATAACCATTACGCTAACTGCTGGTCCCCATTCTCTTAAGTTTCAATTATCCTTTAGTGATATGCATTACTCACTGCACTCCACAGCTGAGAAAACTGAGGCTTAACTGAGGTGGTTCCCATACAAATGGACAATGAGGATTGTGTCTTACTGTGAACCCATGACCTTGTCTCCAAGATCACACTGACTGTCTGAAGGACTCACGCTAGTTTTCAGTTAAAATCTCACCAAGGTTGGAGTTAGAATAGGAAATGATTGTGGAAGGCAATAGAAAGTCATTCAATAGCTTTAGTCCTGAGAGTGGCTGGAAATTTCCTGGAACAAAACCAGCCAAATAAAATTAAGAATATAATTGGTTTTAAAGATAAACAAAAAAGGAGGGTATTTTCAATGTGCAATTGTAATGAGTGGGCTTTTCTGGGCCACCTAAGCATATAAAGTGGCTGGAAAGGCTTTAGTTAAGGATGCGATCCCTTCTGTACCCATCCAGCCCGCATTCTGCATCAGTTGGCAAGACTGGTTCACACACTCTATTTGGGTTTCCTACTCCTCCAGAGAAACGGGCAGCTGAGTCTGGGCAATAAAGCATCACTATCTGCTAACAGCACGTTCCAGGGAACACTTGTGTGGCAGTCAACAGCAGCTGCTGCTCGGGGAGAGATAACAGGTTTCCATCCATCACGCAGAGCAGGAAGTGAGGTCTGGGGTTACTGCCACTTATTCGAGTGTGGCGTCTTCTCAGATAGAGTGGATACTCTCGTGGTGGAAGTGGAAGTGGAAGTGCCCAAAGGCATTGACATTGTTAGTCACTTACTATTTCTAGGTATTTTACATTAAAAGATACCTTTACACTTACTGTTGTAAGAAACACAATACAATGGGGTAACTATTACTGCTCCATCGTATAGATAGAGGAATTGAGATCTGGGGGTTTGTTAGATGGCTAAACTCTTGTTCTTACCAATAAATGCCTTTCAAAGCCAGGCTGCTCTGACCCTAAGATTAGCATAATTATTAATGTCTAGATACCTAGATTATATACCTAGATTGTATATTACCTTGGATCTAGACAGCATTAGTAGAAAAAAGATAGGGAAGAGAAACAGGAGGAGGAGGAGGAGCAGCAGGTATTTGGGTGGGATTTCATGTGCTAGACATTTTATAAGATTGGTTATTCACCAAATAATGTAATTTTTTTATTATTTTTGACTCAAACCATGACAAACTTTTTTGGGGGGTATTTATCTACTTATTATTATTATTAATATTTTGTAGAGGTTTTTTCCTATAGAGAGCATGCAATCACCAGAGAGACAGAGAGAGACAGCGAGACAGAAAGTGAGAAATCACCCCCCCCAGGAGGGATGGCCATGCTGCAATCCCTTCGCCTCCATTCTCTTCTCGGGATTTTGGGCACACACGCACACGTGCCTGGGTCCAGGACTTGAACTGCAGTCACTACATAGGAGTCCAGCCACATAGTCATTACGCTAACTGCTGGTCCCTTGTCTACTTATTATACACATTTTTTGAGAGATTTTTGCTTTAGGGTGTTTGTGTTTACCAGAGAGAGACAGAGAGGCAGAAAGTGAGAATTTACCCCCAAGAGGGATGACCACACCACAGTCCCTTTGCCTCCATTTTCCTCTCAGGATGTTGAGCACACATACATACACACCCAGCATGAGTTTTAAGCCACCAGGTTCGGGACTTAAACTGTGGTTGACGACGTGGGAGCCCAGTGATGTAACCATTATGTCATCTGCTGGTCCCTTATTATACATATTTGCAGGGATATGGTCTGCTGTTCCACTGTGTGTATATGTTGTGTCATGCTCAAATCAGGGTAATTAGCATATCTATCACCTTAAATAGTTACTATTTCTTTGTGGTGATAACATGCAAGATCCTCTCTTCCAGCTCTCTTAAAATACATAATGCACTGTCATTAGCTGTACCAATACCTGACGGATTTGTCTTTCTTTCTCTTGACTCTGGAAAGAGAGCAACAGTATTTTGGGGAAGAAGACACAAATGGCTTCTTAGGCTGGTGTGGACAGCCATGTAATGGATTGGATGAGTCCTGGGCTCCATCACTGAAACTAAACAACAGAAAGATAGATTGTAACCAAAATTTGGGTTTTTAATGAATCTTAGAGGTTTTCCAACTTGGTATGCCTTTTCCCAGTCCATACTGGGCACTGATAGCTGGTTGGATCCATGAATAGCATGGCTTACTCACTCTTCTCTATATTATGGGCTATATTAATTAGCTTAAGAATCTTATTTGTTATTCCAGATTCTGTCTTCTAGTGTTGACTTAGTTCTATATATATATACTTTAATATACAAATACTCTTAAATGGCAAAGAGTTGCTACATATCTCAAAAAAACTAAAAGGATTTTAAACATTTCCAGCACAAATGGGAATGCTAAGTAGTTGAGATGATGGGTAAGAATCACTACATATTTTATTCTTACACTGTAATATCACATTATACCTTCACAAGTATGTACTATTATTTTATGTTAATGGGAAAAAATTAAGAATTATTTTATTTAACTTTATTTATTTATTTATTTATTTTAATCTGACCAGAGAGAAACAGAGTGAGAGAGAGTGAGAAAGCAAACTGTCAGTTTTGAGACTCAAACTGTGGTTGATCATGTAGGAATCCAGCGCACTTAACCACAATGCCACCTGCTGGCCCCCCTACAGAAATATATTTTGAAAGAATATGTAGGGCCAGCCCATGGCAGGGTGGTTAAAGCAACTGGCTCCGACATGGCTGACTATGTAGTACCAATCCTGGACTCCGGTTTGGAAAAACATGCTGGGCATGTATGTATGTGTACCTAAATCCAACAAGGAGGGAGAAATGGAGGAAAAGGGTTTGGCATGAGTATCCCTCTTGGGTGGTGCTTTCTACTTTCCCTCTCTTCCTCTCTGTCTCTCTCTAGTAAGTTCATGTGCCTTCTGACAAAAATTAAAGAAAAAGAAAAAGCTAAAAGCATTTTTTAAACATCTTTCCTAAAGAACAGCACACAGATACTCTTAAGGGCCACTTTTCAGATAGACTGTACTAAGTCCATCCCTACAGGCGGCTGTGTGGACAAGTATGCATTACAAAAGCCACGGATTATGCAAAGCTTTTGTTTAGTTTTAGAGAGAAGAGATTCCCATCAATGCAGATTCTCCTTCCTCTAATCCTCTTATGGCCCAGGTCATCCCCATAGCTCACCATGAGATCCTGGCACACAAGGAGGTCCTGGCTGTTTCCCTTTCAGGTGTGTCACTAAGTAGTTATCACTCCTTAGATCACTGTGTATTTCTCAACTAAGTCAGCATTAGAATGCATTTAGGTTTGTCCATTATCACCATTTGAAACATCACCACAGGTCCTGAACTAAACAGGGTCATGTCTGTCCCTTCTGCCCTGTCGCTAGCTAGCAGCCTTCTACTCAGAGATGGAAGTTTCCTAAAGGGAAAAAACCAGCATCCCCATGAGACTCATCCAAGAAATCGATTTTTGCTTCCATTTTCGACTTGCCCTCGAAACACAGATGCTGTGCTTAAAAGACTAATTGATCATTTTATTTCAATTGCACAGAAATGATGTTGAAAAAGTGAACAGACCTTGGGCCATTAGAGCTCAATACTTGGCAGAAAGTGATCTGCTTATCAATTAAAATTAGAAACTCAAATCCCAACTGTTTCCAATTGTCATAGTAATAAAGAAAAATATACCCTTAAATGGTACAGTTTCGACCACTAAATTTATTCTTATGGAAACCACGCCTAATGTAATGTTTGCAAGATTGGCATAGCCAATTACAGTAGAAACCTGCTGGTTCTGATAGCTAATCATTTATATGTATTTTCCTTTACCACAAGCCATAAATGGAATGTGGTATTCTTTATATGTAACAGATTTGATTTCTCTATCACATACTTTACATGGAAGCATTTACTGTTTTTATAATATGTGTAATTTAATCACTTTCCTCACCTCTCCCTGCAATACATAGTTCTTTATATTTTTTTAAATGGCACTTGGCTCATTAATAGTAAAGGAAGACCAGAAAATTCAAACTACTTAAATAAAAAGGTGAAAGAGAAAAACCAAGCCAAACCAAACTAAAAACAAAAATAAAAAAATCTAAAACACAAAACATAAAAACAGGATGCTCATGATTAAATTACCCTGTCCCTTTTGCATCTAACTGCTATTGCCAGTCAACATTCATCATTCCTAATTATGTGCCTTGCAGTAGGGCTAGCATTATAGTTCAAATTAAGTCAAGGGACTGGCCTTCAAGGAGAATAGATAGAAACAGAAGTGAAAACAATAAAACGCCAGTCAGGTTAATAAGTAACAAGGCACCTGCAGAATGTTGTCAGGATGTAGAGGAGAAGAGTTTGTTTTAGACTAAAGGAAGCTCGCAGGAATCACACAAACGTCATGGAATCTGGTTACAAAACAGAAAGAACTTTATTATACAAAAAAAATGGGAGGTGAGAATCTCCTGGCATAGAGGGAAAAAAATGCAGAAGTTGTATTTAGGGAATGGGTTAGGAGTTTCTTAGTCTCTGGACCAGGTGACAAGGAGATGAACTATGAGATAAGTCTGCAGAGAAAGGTAAGCCATTTGGAATGATCTTTAATATTGTGGTAGATTGCAAAAGTAGTCTCAATTTCTTATTTCTTTATGCATATGATACCCCTTTTGAAAATAGACGTTTTTAAAAAATAGTTCAGGTTACAAACAAGTTGGGTAGAAAGTACAGAGATTTCCCATGTACTCCCCCTTCTCCCATGTCCTGGGACACAGGTTTTCCCCTACTATTTCCTTGCGATAGTGTCATACATGTGTTATAATGCTGATACATTACTGTTACCTAAACCTAGAGTTTGCATTAGTGTTCACTCTGCACGGTGTAACCTATGAGTTTTGATGAATGCAGAATGTCATGTATTCATCATTACAGTATACAGAACAGTTTCGCTGCCCTGAAAATCCCAGTGCTTCATCTATTGATCCCTCCCTATCTCATGCCCCCTCCCAAGTCCTGGCATCTGTTGATCTTTTACCATATCTATAATTTTGCTTTTTCAAAAGCATAACATGGTTGAAATCGCACAATTATTGAAGCTTTTCAATACGTTCTTTTGCTTGACAATATGCATCTAAAGTTTCTCCAACTCTTTTTATTTTTAATTTCCTTCTTTCCTCCCTCTCTTTCTCCTTCCTCCTCTCCCTGCCTTTCTCCTTTCCTTCCTTTCATTTTCTCCTCCTGTCCCTCCATTCTTTCTTCCTGTCTCCTTCCTTCTTTCTTTCCTTTTTTTAATTCCTTCCCATCCTATGGATAGGTGTGCCTGACAGGATCTATCCACACCTCAATCCCAATTCCCCCTACAACCCTACCAGTCATCCAACCAGCCAGAAATATGGCTGTCTGTGGGAGAATGCCTGATCAGTTTAGGCCACCTGGAAATCAAACCTGGGGCCTTCTATGGCTCTAGCATCATGCCATAGTGTCCTACCACCTATACCACCATGGCTGGACCTCTCCAAGGATCTTTATAGTTTCATAGCTCACTTATTTGTATTGCTAAAGAATATTCACTCATTTGCATGTACACTGTTAATCCCCCTATTGAGGGGCATCTTGGTTGTTTAGTTTTTGTAATTGCACATGAAACTGCTGTTAAGGACACACGCACAAGCATCTGCGAGTTTGCTGCTCCTCCAGCAAAATGAGATGTCTGTTTCACTGCCACTCAAAAAAGCCAGGCTTGACTATTTCACTGGTTTGAGTCTATGGTTCATTTGGAAGCATGATGAATACACATTGGTGGCTTGATGCTCCTGGAAATTTGTAACCACAAGGCAAAGACGACTTGGCTCATCTGCTAGATAATGAGACATGAGGCCCAATTATCTCTGGGAGTTCTGGCTCATAGCTTGTGGGGCCGCCCTACATTGTTCAGCTACAGAGTGCTCTGCCAGCAACTTCACACCTGACCAGAGAGATCAGCAACACTGCCTCAGACCAGGGGAACCACAGAACAGACCCAAGAACTACTCAGCCATATACATGGTTATCCTTTTAACTCACTAAGTTTAGGAGGGTTTGTTATGCAGTGAAAGTTAATTATCAACTCCATGCTCAATGCAAACAGACTAGTCTTTTGTGGTAAAGGAAGTTAGGTACTAGAAATGAGATGGTTATTCAGGAAGATATTGTCATTAGTCTATAGGAGAGGTTATGAGGACCAAAACTTTTGGGTGATTAGCAAATAAGCGGCATTGAAGAGACAGTAACAGAGAAGCCTATGGGGAAAATTCATATCTTTATGTAATTTAAAGGAATACATCATTCTTAAACAGAGAAACTTCAACTACCAATGTGCCATGTAAAAATCAGTCCATAGGCAGCACTATGAGTTCATCTACAAAAACTAAGAATTGAGACTGATGTAACACCTGACAAGTACTGATAATCACAATTCTACCCATCAATTTGTATTGATTCAGTTGATAGTAAGACACATCATGTTAAAAGAGGCATGTGGATTTAAATCAATCCAGTATAATGTTACCACTTTCATGACCAATCTCTTAGTTAATTATTGAAGGTGGGGAAAAGGAATTCACGTCAGAAGTATGTACTTAACTGTGTCAGAGGCCACCTTTTCCCTCGACAATATCCAGTTTTCCCTTTCTCCTACTGTCAGATCCCTGAGTTTTACCTCGATCACATTATCTTCTAGAATTAGAGACTATAGGGACCAGTGGATGACATGATGGTTACATTGTCAGACTCCCACGTAGTTGACCGTCATGTGAGTCACACCAAGCACATGTGTATGTGTGCCCAAAACTCTGAGAGGAGAATGGAGGAGAAGGGATTGCAGTGTCACCATCTCCCCTGGGGGAGGATTTCTCACTTTTGGTCTCTCCAGAGAACACATACTCACTATAGCAAAAATCTCTCTAGAAAAAAAAAAAATTAGAGACTACATGCCCCAAATTTTTCAGCAACCCTAATCGTGAGAAGTGGTCATATGACTAAGTTGTGACAAATGAGAAGTAAATGAGGGTGTTCTGGGATCTTCAGAGAATGTTGATTGAAAAGAACTGACTCGTTTGGGAGGGACTCATGGTTAGCTGTATTCTGTAATTCTCCATATAACCTTCCACTAAGAGGTAATGGTTGGAAATCTAGGAATCTAGAAATCCTATTGGAATATAAAATTATATTGGCAACTATGTACTAGAATGATGATGCAGAGAGATAGGGGACAGGTCCCTCCTAACTCTTTAGTATCAGCCAGGCGGTTTCAAGGCTACCCACCTTCAGGACACAAGTAAAAGACAACTTCTTTCATGTTTTGTTGTTATATGCAGCTGAACCTGATCCTAACTGATATACTTGACTTTAGGAATTATAACCAGTAGATTTCCAATGAAAAAAATATAGAATTTATATTCAGAAAATATGAGTATATGTTGTAGATTTCCCTGATAACTGTTACTATTTATAACCTGGAAAGTAATTTATTTTTCTGAGAATATGTTTCCTTTCATTTAAAATTTGAGAAGATAATATATACTTGTAAAGTTGTTGTGAGGAGGGGAACCAGCAGTTAACGTAATGGCTATGTCGCTGGACTCCCATGTATTCGACCGCGGTTCACGTCCCGAACCCGGTAGCTTAAAACTCAGCCGGACGCGTGTGCATGCGTGCCCAAGATCCCGAGAGGAGAATGGAGGAGAAGGGATTGTGGCATGACCATCCCCCCTGGGGGGTGATTTCTCGCTTTCTGTCTCTCTGTCTCTGTCTGTCTGGTGAGCGCACGCACCCTATAGCGAAAAAACCTCTCCAAAAAAAAAAAATAGTTGTTGTGAGAAGTAAATATAAAACCGTGCATGAAAAATATGTTATATACTTTAGAGTATTGATAATAATGAATTTATGGGGATATTCACAAAAAAAATTAGACCTTCTGCTCTACTCACAAATAGATTAAATAATGTAAGCAACAAAAATTAATTTTATTTTTTCTCTACCACAAATCTATATTTGGCTAGCACTTACCATTCTTTAGGATAATCGACTGGAAGAGACTAAGAGTCTACTAATTGTTTTCTGACAGTTCCTATGCAGGAAAACTTTCAAACCAAATTTTAGAGTGAATTTGACCAAATTCCATATTTTATTCAACCTTAGGTTTCTCCATAGCATTGACAAAATATTTCCCTGCTAATATAAAAATTAATAAAAACTGGAGATTAAAAACAGAAAAGGGGGATCCCATGGCAGCACAGCCATACAATGCAATGCTCCGTGAGGATAACCCACCTCGGAAGGTTGCTGCTCCCATCTCTGGGCACAGCTGGCATGTGGATTACCCATAATCTGAGACTGGCTGAAGCTGGGTGTGGATCACTGCATGAAGATCTTACTAGGGGTCCTGTTTCTTTGTCTCTCTGTCTCATTCACAGAAGAAATAAATAAATAAGCTTAAAAAAAAAAGAAGTAAAAAAAAGAGTTAATATGGATGACAAAAAGAAAGAACTGCTTTAGCAATGTATCCTTGCAAGTGATAAATTTCGTAGACAAGGGAGAAATAGTGCTAAAGGAGTGTGTGGAGAGGTATACCTTGGAATCGACAAAGTATAGCATTATCAATTTTATAACAGTTTTCTTAGATGTATACTTCTGAATGTTGAGAGGAAGATAGACTAGAGGTGAGTTGAGAAGTTACTAACACAGTGCAGTAATTGTTAATAGTATTTATAAATATTTCTGGCATCTGCCTTTTGAGCACAAGCAGTCATGTGTATTGGGATCCTTGTGTGGATGGTTGATGACGTATGAGGAGACTGTGTCAAATACGAACTTGAACATTCGGTGACTGCTACCAGACCTCCCTAGGAGTCTCTTCCTCTCCCATTGTCACCATCAGTGTTTGAAGTGGTGGATGCTTCATCAGACCGGCTTCTAGGCTCTGGTAAAAGGGCATAAAATCCTAGCTGACCCACAATAGACACATAAAGTAAGCAAAACTAAATTTTAGTTTTTCTTTTCTGTCTTCAAGATATTGGATTCTTTTTTCTTTCTTTTCTTTCTTTCTTTTCTTTTTCTCCGGTTTGTTTGTTATGCGGGACATGCACTTGCTGGAGAGAGACAGTGAAAGAGGGAAAGCACCCCCAGGGGAGTTGGCCATGCTGCAATTCTTTCTCTTCCATTTCTTTCTAGATTTGGGGCATGCACACACTAATGCCCAGTTGTTTTGTTTTGGTTTTTTTTTTTTTTTTCCAAGACTTGAACTGTGCCACCAGCTATGTGGGATCCAGCTGCCTTAACCATTATACCACCTGATTGGTCTGAGATTTTGGATTTCTTTGTGACTGCAATATCATTTAGCTTTTCCTGACTAATTGTACACAATATTAGAAAGCTTGCCATATCCGGCTGTGAAGTTATATGTAGAACTAGAACTATAAACTATACACTTAATCATGGAGATATAAATATATATATATATAACTAGATGTCCATGGAGGTTTGCTCTACTAGTGATGTGAAGCAAAGTAAATTAAAAACAGGAAACTTATGGCAGGAAAAAGCAGTTATGTACTGACTTCTTGAGGAAGAAATATACATACAGACGTTGTAGTCTCTGCAGAGCAAATGGCGAGGTTATGAGTGACGGCTAAATTGTTCTGTATACAGCAAGGAAACTGAAAAAGGAGAAATACAACAAAATTCGAGGAGTGAAATAGTAGGAAAAACCCAAACTGAGAGAGATGAAAAAGTTAAGTACTGAAAAGAAAAGAAGAAAACAAAGTGATTGTAGATTAATGCAAACCTTAGCTATAGAATAGAAAAGTCTATTTGTGAACTAAGTATTTTTGTATAGCATGAAGATGCAACCCTTTCTTTTCCTGACATATCTTCACTATATCCTCCAAAGCAAATGTTATTCCACACAGAACCTTAGAAAGTACTTTAGTTTTAACTAAAATGTTGAATTCTCTCCCAAGGTAGGTGTAGGGTAAAACTATTAGATTCCCATGGGAGCTGTGCACAACTGGTTAACAAATATATTTTTTACTTTCTCTTTTAGCTTTTGCATTATTCTACTTCTAGAGTCATAATGAGACTGCAAATCAAGAGTCTAGAGACAGAACTAAGTGTTCAAAGCTACAGGAAAAGAATTTGTAAAAATGTTTGATGTTCTCAAATACATTTTTGGGAAAACTAAGATTCTTTCATTTGAAATCAATATATTTTTAATAAACATAGCAGTGCTCTTACTCTTAATAAAAAGTTAAGGGAGCAGCAGTTGGCATAATGGCTATGTCATTGGACTCCCATGTAGTCAACCATTGTTCAAATCCCAGACCTGGTGGCTTAAACTCACGCCAGGCACGTGTGTATGCGTGCCCAAGATCCCGAGAGGAGAATGGAGGAGAAGGGATTGCGGCATGGCCATGCCCCCAGGGGGTGTTTTCTCACTTTCTGTTTCTCTGTGTTTCTCTGTCTTTCTGGCAAGAGCACGCGCCATATAGCAAACACCTGTCCGAAAAAAAAAAAAAAAAGTTAGATAAACACTGATGGTTTTCCAACCAGTAGCAGCTGTAGGATAGAAAGGAGGCCAAGACAAAGGAGCTCTCAGATTCCACCATCTCTTCCTTTTAACTGAACTGTCCCTGCTGTCACATAGTCTTAAATGACTTTTTAAAAGTTTATTTGTCTATGTCTTTCATTAGGGTGAGAAAGAGAAAGAGAGTCAACATCCTCAACAGCCTCCTAATGGCAGGACCCACCCCCAGCCTACGCCAGCCCTGGATCATTGACAACCATGTGCTGAACATACTCAGGGAGATCTCCAGAGCCTTCCCACATGCAAGATTGACTTGCAAAGCATCATTTTTTCAGTGCTGTCCCACCATCTGATCTCAACACAAATTTAAAATACTAGAAATTCCAGATAAAATTTCATAGTTTAAGAAAAAAAATGTTTAAAAGTCCAGTTCTTTAGGGCAAGTTCGAATACTTCTGTATATAGTCTTTTTACTAGCAACAACATAGTCAGTGATATCCAGTATTTGTCTGCCTGGACTCTTCCGAAAATCTCCTGGCTAATTTCTTTTCATACTTTGTTTTCATAGTCAGTTCTACTTTACGTGTCACGAAGCTCCCTTTATTGTACCCTCCAGACAGCTGCAATCTGCCACACTGACTTTATGAGTTTAGAACCTCTGTGGTGTTTGTCTTTATTTCTGGGTCTCCATTTTCTTATTGTTTTAAAGCTTGTGCCATAAGGTGTGTGCACTCTCCAGAGAGAGAGAGGGGAGAGAGAGAGAAAGAAGGGGGAGAGAGAGAGAGAAAGAGAGAGAGAGAGGAAAAATGAGAAATCCTTCCTCCAGAGGAGAGGGCCACACTACAACTCTTCTCCTCCATTCTCCTCTTGGGATTTTGGGCATGCAAGCACACATGCCCAGTGTGATTTTCAAGTTGCCAGGTCCAGGACTCGACCTGTGGTCTACCATGTGGAAGCCTGAGGCCTTAACCACCATGTTACCTGCTGGCCCCTCTTTTTCAATTTTCTTTGAAAAACACTCATTTCTTATTTTGTTTTGAGAAGTTTATTTCAAGCTTGGTATTCTCCCATGTTTTTCTTTCTCCTTAAGCCTCACAAGTGATCTTTGAGTTTGTCAAAATCAAACACCACAACTTCACTGTGCATCTTTGATTACAGAAATAAACCAACCAAAATATTATTATTATAGCAGAAATTGGGCCAGCTGTGATTGTGTGCATTGCTGACGCTGTACTCTGCAGGGTGAAATTGCATGGGAAGCCTGGGTTTGATTCCCAGTCCAAACTAAATCCCAGGCACGGTTGTATATATGAGTAATCCCCGCAATTCAAGTGACCGAGACAAGAGGATCAGAAGCTAAAGGCTGCCAGAGCAACATAGCAAGACCCTGTCTTTAAATAGGTAGATAATGGGACCAGCAGTTGGCATAATGGCTATGTCACTGGACTCCCATGTAGCCGATCAAAGTTCGAATCCCAGACCTGGTGGCTTAAACTCACGCCGGGATCATGTGCATGCATGCCCAAGAGCCTGAGAGGAAAATGGAAGAGAAAGGATTGCGGCGTGGCCATCCCCCCTGGGGAGTGATTTCTCACTTTCTTTCTCTCTGTCTTTCTGGTGAGCGCACACGCCCTATAGCAAAAATAAAAAAAAAAAGAAAAGAAAAAAAGAAATAAGAAAAAACCTCTCCAAAAAAAAAAAAAACAAAAAGAGAAAGAAATAGGTTGATAAATATGTATATTTTTAAAAGCAGAAATGACTTGCCATCCATTTATATGTATGTTTGATGACTAAAACTAGAGTTTTGAAGAGGGATTCTGCTGTATATCAAATTTAAACAATTTCTATTTTTATGACAATTCTGACAGGAGAAGTAGAAAAGGATAGCCAGTTCTTCTAAATCTTCTAAAATGGCATTGGAATATTACCATAGATTTCCAATTTTTATTCTTCCCTCCACATGTCATAGAAGACTTTCTCATGGAACCAAAAGTGTAGGGGGAAAGAGAGAAAGGCCAGCATCAGATTTAAGTGTGCTCCGTCGATCACTTGCTTATGCAAAGTTCTTCTGCCTTTCGGGGCTCTTCATGCCTACTCTGTCCACACCACTTCATTTGCATAATGGATTATTGCTGCATGTCTGAATACGGCTTAGTGGAATGGATGAAAGTCAATATTAGATGAGCAGCTGCAGTTCCTAGACCTTCGTCCTATGGTGACTGACATGTTCACTCTCTACCAGGACTAGCAATAATCCAGAGCTTTATCTCAAATGGAGAGTAATTGCTAAAGAGAGCGTTTTATTGCTCAGAACTCTGAAATACTCATATGGAGATATTTTTGCAGCCCTGACCCAGCTTTCCTATATCTCACAGAAAATTTAAGCACTACTAAATCAGTTGGGTGTTCAAGCTCAAGTGACAGAGTTCTTGTAATGCACCCTGGGACCACTAGGGAACAGAGCTTTCTCCATGTCATATTTAAAGTTGAACACGATATTCAGCAAATGATAAGGGCAACACATTCAAATATAATGTGTATTGCATCCAAAATCAAGAATGCCCACTAAACGTTTAGCCTGTCTCTGTATTTGATGGTACAGGGTGGAGCAACAGTTTTCCTTGGGCAGTATAATTTTTAACATATCCTAGAAAATTGGACATCCAGAAATTTCACTGAACTAACATGCCCTTGAATTTTCTTTGGGATTTGTCTCTAATTAGCTTGCATGCATTTTTCTTCCCAAGGGCTTGATGCCTTTAATGTCGAGGGCAAGTGTAATGTGCTGTGGAAATGTAACACGATCAAAATCCCTGTGGATTAGTTCATATCAGCGAACCAGGAGTTAATGTAGAGGTGAATAAGATTCTCTAAAAATACATTTGGCTCTTTCACTTGAATTAAAATAGATTCTGATCATCTTGGTTTATTGATATTAATTTCTCATATTAATAACTTCATACCAATCATAAAAGTCTTTGCTAAGCTACTCCAGTCAAGTATTCATATTTGTTAAAGCAGCTCCAATGATGTTACTAACTGATCTGTTAAAATATTCCAATGTCATCCCCCATGAGCAACCTAATTGTTGAAATTAGGCACAAGGCATAATTTTTAGATGCCTGGATCTGGGTCTCGAACTGCATAGTTGGCCGTGTGGGATCCAGGGCCTTAACTCCCAAGCCACCTGCTAGCCCTGAGCATCTGAATCTTATTTTAGGAATTATTCGGGACCAGCAGTTGGCATAATAGCTATGTCTCTGGACTCCCATGTAGTCGACTGCGGTTCAAGTTCCAGACCCGGCGGCTTAAAGTCACACATGGCACGTGTGCGTGTGTGCCCAAGATCCTGAGAGGAAAATGGAGGAGAAGGGATTGTGGCATGACCATTTCCCCTGGGGGGTGATTTCTCGCTTTCTGTCTCTCTCTCTCTCTCTGTCTTTCTGGCGAGTGCATGTGCCCTATAGCTAACATCTCTCCAAAGTAAAAAGGATTATTTAATTTAACTTTATTATTATTATCATTATTTTTAATTTGGCCAGAGAATGACACACACAGAGAGAGAGAGGGAAAGTGAGAAAGCAAGCTACCAGATTCAAGACTCTAACAACAGTCAGTCATGTGGGAGTCCAATATATTTACCCATCAAGCCACCAGCTGGCCCCGACTGTCTGAATCTTAACAAGGCAATTTCTTATCTGTATCTCTCTCCTCTTTTTATAAAAACACGTCATGTTAGATAAAGGGCCAATCTTAATCCAATATGACCTCATTTTATTCTAACCAAGTACATCTGCAAAGACCCTATTTCCAAATAAAGTCACATTCTGACATAGTTGGGGTTAGGAAATTGACACATCTCTTTGGACAACACAATTTAAACCAAAACAACATCCTTATATTGTTTTAAGACTTTGACATTTGTACTTATTCCTGTAGATTCCCAAAAGACTTATTATTGCATTTGGGGAACAGGATTACTTCAGGGCTTCAAATATGCCCTTTCTATTTTAATAGCCATTGGTCAGGGAATCAATGTTGGGATTCTGATAGTTTATATACATACCAAAGTGTAGTAACTTTAGCAAATGGCTTCAGGACCTTTTGGGGAAAGCCACAAATAAACTTGATGGTATATTCCATCATTCTATCTTCTTAAATCTCTCTATTCCTCTTTCTACAATGTAGTAGGAGTTTTTTGGAATGTTTACATCATTTTATATTAGCCTGTCTTGAGTCAGAAGCACTCCCAGATATTTGAGCTAGCACATTTAATTACCAATCTCTGGAAAATGTACACACATTGATAAATTTGGTCTAATCTACAATGTTGGTTCTACTTTAGGACTTGAGGATTCCATTCCCATTCATATTCTTTAGTTGCTACCAAATAAATTAAAAGAAGAGTCCTGACAGTGGTGTTTATTGTTTGAGGAGTTTAAGTTCTCCCTGTAGACTATTTCAGGTACCAACGCGATGCCAATGAACATGGGAGGTGATGTGCATAATCATCCATTGGGAACTTTCAAGCACAGGCTCCATCACCTCCTTGGGCCTTTGGCTTCTTAGTAGAGGAGGAAGAGAAGCCTTTACTTAGCCACAGCTTTGTCTCACTGTGAAGGCCCACTGAGGCATGTTATTACACCCCTCTTGGTGTAGTTCTGAAGGGAGAGAGCTGGAAAGCCAAGCAGTGGCACATGATTCAAGGTGTTTGATACAGTCCCTGTGGTCTCTGTAATGTGGAAGTCTAGATCTGGCTGATTGGGTCACATTTAGAAAGCTGCCAAGTGCTATCTTGGTTATACTTAGACCTAGAATCTGCTTTAGTCTGTTCTAGAAATTCATTAGCATGATTACCTGAATTGTGTCCTTCAAGGTCATATCTGTGAGAGTTTAAGCCCTACATGCTTCTGTTCATTATTATTATATTCCCAGTCTTGGTGATCATACTCAGACTGGCTCAGTGGTAGTTTAAAAATAAATATTTATTGAATTAATTATTGAACAAATAAAATTGCACACCAGCCCTGCTCTGTGGCTTGGTGGGTAAGGCAGCTGGATCACACATGGCCAAACACAGTTTGAATTCTAGACCCAGCAGACTGTGAAACACTCCAGTCGTGTGTATGTGCATGACCTAAATTGCAAAGAGAAGAGAGAGAGAGCAGAACCATGTGATCATTCCCCATAGAGGTGCTTTCTCCTCTCCCCTTCTCCCTCTGCAGAGTACACACACCTTCTAGCCACCCCCAAATAAATAATGCACACTGATTTCTTAATTCACATTTATGCCCATGAACTTCTCCCAGATATTCTTAGGTTGTGTTACAATGAAATAACTAAATTATCCTTTTTTCCTTCTTGTGAGCAATATTCAAATACATATGTGCCTTCTATTTTCTTTGTGATAGACAAACAGGTAATTTTAAATCTTCCTTTCAAGTTAAGTGTTTTTATAATACTCTTATTCAGATACTATTCCATACTAAATGCAAAAAATAGCTATTTTGGGTCTCAGTAATGTTTACACCTTCTGTTTATGATAAAGACCCCCTCATATTATTCACATCTAAGAACACAGAAAAATCCCAAAAGGATTGGGCCAACTAATCATGCTGGGTTTAGTACTATTAAAACAAATGAGGGACCAGCAGTTAGCATAATGGCTATGTCACTGAACTTCCATGTAGTCCACCATGGATCGAGTCCCAGACCCGATGGCTTAAACTCACGCTGGGTGCGTATGTGTGCGTGCCCAAGATCCTGAGAGGAGAATGGAATAGAAGGGATTGTGGCGTGGCCATCCCCCCTGGGGGGTGATTTCTCGCTTTCTGTCTCTCTGTCTCTCTCTGAGTGCACATGCCCTATAGCAAAAACCTCTCCAAAAAAATCTACCTCAGTGACTTTCTGCCCCCATTTCTATATCAACCTGCCAATTTCACATCTACAACTGAGATCATTCATTCAAAAATGTATTATGCACCTACATCCCCTGAAGTCTTCTTTGCTGACCTTTAAATTGCTATGATGTAGAGAGGGTTATGAATTTCCTCAGAGGAGACAGAAAAGAAATCTAGCCAAATGATATCTGAAAATTTATTTCAAAAATATTTTGTGCAAAGAACCAACAGTAATAAAGAAAACAGGAACAGCTGGTGACAATAACTTCTCAATTTTCAATTTCATCAGTTCATCACAACTTAGACATTTTAGGTAAAATTTAAGGCACTTTTGAAAAAAATAATTAACATTCAAAACTAAATTCTAGCATCTCAGGTTGTGGGTTTAACCACGTCTTTATTGTGTTAATGTCTCCTACCAAAGACAAGATTAATTGATTAAAACAATTTAGATTATAGAAAAAATAATGATATATTTTTGCACAGAAAAAGAGAAATACATGCCATGGCTTTGCTGATGACCTCGTCAGTCCAGAAAATAAGAAAATTTATTCTTTTATGGTTATTTGTGAACATTTATATGTAACTTTCCCTTTGTTCTAGAAATTTCTGAAGAACAATTTTAAAAGTTTACTGCTAGATAAAAGATTCTCTTTAAATACTTTTCTCTTTTAAAAATATAGTGCACTGAGAATTAAATCACCAGGCAGTTCCAAACTATAGGGCAAATGAAGCTACAAATTACATTTATAGGACACATTTCATCCGGAAGAATCCCAGAGCACTTTATAAACAGATTAGAGAACACATGTCTAGGAATCAGCTCACTCACAACAGAAATACTGCTGCCTCTGGGGCACTCCTGGCAACACTGTAGCAAAAGACTTCCATGCTGGACTTGCACAGGTGCAAAGAGGGTGAGGCAACCCAACCTCGCATCAGCCCCTGCTTCAACACCACAGAGCCCTGCATTATGATACTTGGTCTTCACATGAGAATTTATAGGAAGTTATATTAGGATCAGCCACCCAGGAAATGATGGTGTTTCTCTCTCATGACCGTGAATGCAGCATGAACTCTGGAGTCCAAGAACCCTGGGGAAAAAACCACTTAGATCATTTATTAGCTGTGTGACCTTGCACTACATATTTAACAGCTCAAAATCTCATTTTCATTATGTGCATTCATTTTTGTACTAAATGAGATGATATAAGACCTTAGCCTTGCACCTGGAATATTGCCGGTAAATAAATATTTGTGTTCTTTTGCTACCCATTAGAGAAATTAATCCGTATTTTGAAGCATTACTACATGACAAAATTTGCTTTCTATTTCAAATTGGTGCCTTCCTCACCACTATATATATATATATATATATATATTTCACACATACACACATACACACACATACACATATACCCACACACACGTACATATGGGGTCTTCCTAAGAAAGTTCATGGGAAAATGTATATTACAAAAAAAAATCTATGCATGGATTTCAGACATTTTCTTGCACCAAAATAAACTCAATCTCCTTTAAAAATAGTTTATTTATTAATTTCTTTCATGGACAAGAGAGACAAAGAGCGCCTTCAACAAAGTCTTGATGCCCCCATCTCTCCCAGCGTCATCTGGCCCTGGATCATGGGCACATCCCTGCCCCAGGTGCTCTAAATGTGAACCCCAAATCTTCTCATGAGATTCAGACTCAGAACATCTCATTTTATCACTGTGCCAACATCCGGCCCCCTGCTTACAATTTTTAAAAAAGAATTATTTCTTAAATGTTATTATTAATTTGCTATAAGGCATAAGCACTCATAAGAAAAAGACAGAGGGAGAGAGAGAGAGGAAAAGTGAGAAAGCAAGCTGCCAGATCCAGGACTTGAACTGCAGTTGGCCATGAGGGAATCCATCATCTTAAACACCATGCCACCTGCTGCCCCTTATCCTTATAATCTAATTCCATTTTTCCATAGATTTTTTTTTCTTTTTTTGGGTGGGGGGGAGAAGATTTTTGCTATCGGGCACGTGCGTGCACCAGACAGAGAGAGACAGAGAGACAGAAAGTGAGAAATCACCCCCCAGGGGGGATGGCTACGCTGCAATCCCTTCTCTTCCATTCTCCTCTTGGGATCTTGGGCACGCATGCACACACACCCAGCGTGAGTTTAAGCCACCGGGTCCGGGACTCGAACCACAGTCGACTACGTGGGAGTCCAGCGACATAGCCATTACGTTCACTGCTAGTCCCTCCATGGATTTTTTTTTTAAGAGAGATTGTTTCTACAGAGTATGTGCACTTGGCGGAGACACAGAGACAGATAGACAGAAAGCGAGAAATCACCCCCCAGGAAAGATGGCCACGCTGCCATTCCTTCTCCTCCATTCTCTTTTTTGGGATTTTGAGCATGCACGCACATGCACCAAGCATGAGGTTTAAGCTGCTGAGTCTGGGACTTGAACTGCAGTCGACTACATGAGAGTCCAGAGACGTAACCATTAAGCCATCTGCTGGTGCCTCCATGAACTTATTGAAGTACTTTCCTACATATTTATGTATGTATAAATTTCTATGCGTGCTCTGTAGCATAATGTATGAAGCATAAAATAAAATATTTTCACTATATATATAAAATATAGTTTCATTATATATATGTGTGTATATATATATATATGTATATAATGATGTATACTTACATATATGGCAGGGGGGCTGTGATTTTACTTTTGTCCCGTACCCCAGCATTGTCAGGAGAGAGGATGGAATCTAGCACACGTGGGAAGGGAGTGATGTTACATGGGAGCAGAGGGCTCCTTTCTGGTACCAGGTGGGAGGCTGAGTCTAAGAGTGCGAATGCCCACAGGTGGGTGGTTTGGTAACGTAATTCTTGAGAAGGTCTTAGCAATGGCTTCAATTCTTACCTTCTCTCTGAAGTAGAAGAAGAATAATCATATTAGAGTGAAGTGGGGCAGAAGGATTGGGAGATTTGAGAAGAGAGACAGGGTGTGAAATAATCAACTAGGAGAAATCAATGGCCACTAAATAAGTGGCCTGGGCAGATGTGACAGAATTTCTGACTGAGGGTAAAGGCCCACTTGAAGTTGGTGGTCAAGTTTGCAAAGTCGCACTGGTCAGTATGGTTCTATCTTTTTTCATGTTCGGCTGTATGCCTGCAAGCATAGAGTAAGCAGAATATTTTATTTAACCATTTTTAAAGTTTCATTTATTTAGAGTTTAATTTTTGCCAAGAAAATATGTTGAGAGCGGCAAGGGAATGGAAAGTACATGTGAAAGATTTTAATGGTTGGCCTAGAATTTAAGCTGTGGAAGGAGAAACACGGACATCAAGGGCCCGCAGGAGACTGATAAGGTCATAGGATCAGTAGACTGGAAGTACTGAGAGTGCTGAGGGTTCAGGACTCTGGACACTGGAGGGAGTGAGGTGAAAAGGTCAGAGGTAATGATTAAAAAACTGGTGCCATGGAATTAAGATTATGGAGGACTGCTGTTATTAATAATGGCAAGTTCTAAGGTAGGCCCCTAGGTGTGAGTAGCTGAGAGACCACAGAAGACAAAATCATTGGCGTACAGAGGATGAAAGTGCGATTGGAAGGATCATCTAGCTATATATTTTTTCTTTCTTTTTTTTTTGGGGGGGGGGAGGTTTTTGCTATAGGGCACGTGCACTTGCCAAAAAGACAGAGAGACAGAAAGCAAGAAATCAAACCCTTGAGGGGGATGGCCACATCACAACCCCTTCTCTACCATTCTCCTCTCAGGATCTTAGGCATGTATGCACACACACCTGGTTTGAATTTAAGCCACGGGGTCCAGGATTCGAACTGCATCGGCTACATGGGAGTCCAGCAACATAGCCATTACACCAACTGCTGGTCCCCATCTAGCTATATTTTAAAATCACAAAGATTCACAATTATAGTGTGGGAGAGAACTTTATTCACTTAGGATTTAAAATGAAAGTGGATAACCCAGGAATTGGTTAAGGATGGCAATTGATAATCTAATGCTACGTAATTCAGAACTGATGGGATCTGAGTTTCCTTCTTGATCTCTGGTGGTGGACATCAGAATATCTGGGAGAAATAAAAGAAAACTATTGGGGCCAGCCAAGTGACGTGGTAGTTAAGGTGCTGGACTCCCACTTGGCTTGTTGTGGTTCAAATCTCAGACATGGAGGCTTGAAAATCACGCTGGGCATGTGTGTGCATATGTCCAAGATCCCAGGAGGAGAATGGAGGAGGAGAAGGGATTGTGGTGTGGTTATGGTGTGATCATCCCCCGGGAGGTGATTTTCCTACTTCCTCTCTCATGCCATGGTCTCTCTCTCTAGTAAGTGCATGTGTCTTATGGCAAAAACTTAAAAAAAAAAAAAAAAGAAGAAGAAGAAAACTATCCTACTGCCTAGTATGATAATATTTTGGGATGTGTTCTCATAGATCTTTGGCTGCCTATCTATACAGAATAGGAAGACTGTAGTTAGTACCCAAAAAGATCTGTATGTCCACTGCCTGCTTTACTTCTCTAGAGAAATCAAAAAACCTACTGGTAATTTGAGGAAAAGAGTTGTGGCATACAGAAGGAAGAGAAAGTGGGAAGTAAACACAGGCCATCTTCTCCATCAGGCAGCTGGTCAAACATGGAACCTCAGGAAAGTTCAATCACATGCTTACTATCCAGGCACAAGAAACAGAATCCAAAGTCAATGAGAACCGATGTATTGGGGGAATTTGAGAGCTCTGTCCCTAGTTGTATTCATCAAAGATGTTTTTCCTTGTCTGTAATTATTTATTTTATTCTGTGTAATCATATTTATGAACTTTATGAGTTAGAGAGAATTTCCTTTTGTTTGTTTCAAGTTTCCTCACAGTGGTGGGGACTATCTGAGTCAATATATCACACTGAGAAGAGCAAATTGGCCAAGGAATAACTTCATACAGTGAGAAGGAAAAATAGAAGCGTTATATATGTGTCCATCTATCTCCACACATATTCTGTATCCTTTATGTTTTCTGGATTGAATGTCCTGATTCAAAAGGTCTTCCCCATAGCAAGGTAATATATTTTCCCACATCGTATATAGCACTTTTATGGTTTGAACTTTCATATTTAATTTTCTACTACAGCTCCAATTTATTATTGTATGAAACAGCCATCTAAAGTTACTTTTTACAAAATCCTATATTGTTTGTTTCAAAATTATTTATCAAATAGTCTAGACTTCCCCCGATGATTTAAAGCTATGATATAAATAGTACAGATATGAGATATGGTCACCCCATCTTTTGGGCACCAAATAAAATGGTGCTGAACCACAGAGTAGAATTCCTTCTGTCTTGTAGATATTGTTGTGGAAGTGTACGTTCTCCTTGTCATTTTGGGCTTAAGTTGAATGATTTCAGACACTTCTTTTCTGAAAGAAGATTTTCTTTAGTGATCTTTTTCTTTGGGGTTATGTAGATTCCAGATTGAGTGTTCATTTCTTTCACCACTCTACCGGCGTCATTTCTCTGTATGTGTTGTTTCTTTTATGTGGAAGAGAAGGACGCTGTCTGTCAAATTTTCTCTTAATATTTGTTTTTCAAAATTGAAAATTGTGTGCCTTGGTGTGGTTTGCTTAGTGTTTACCTTAGAATTTGTTGAACTTCTCAGATCTGTAGTTTTCATCAAGTTTTAAAGATTTAGAGCAATATTTCCTCAAATATTTATTCTATGCCCCTTTCCTTTCTTCCTGTGTCTCCAATTACATTTGTGTTTGAACTCTTGATATTAGACTACCGGTTTATTTCTTTTGTAGTCTATTTATGTTTAAATTGAGTATATGTTATTGATATATGCTCAAAACTGTGTTAAATCTGCCAAGTCAATTTGGTAAAATTTTTACTCTGGACATTGTATTTCTCTTCTATAGAATTTCTATTTGTTTTTCTTTTTATTTTTCAATGTTTAATATTTCTCTATGTAATTTTATTCAAATTTCTCCTTAAACATACACATGAGATACATATAACTATATATAGATAGTATGATAGTTACATTTTTAGGCTTGTTCCATCATCTCTTGCATTTCCATATGTGCCCATTAATTGAATTTTATTCTAGCTATAAGTTACATTTTCCTTTCTCTTGGCATATGTAGTAATTTTGACATGATGTTGGACATTATGGTGATTATTGAGGGCCTGGATTTTATTGACTAACTTTAGAGGGCTATGCTTTCTTTTAATAGAAATTAAGTTATTTACAGATCAGTTGAATCCCTTTTGAGTTCTGCTTTTAAGCTTTTTCTTCTTTTTATTTAATTTTTGCTATAGGGTCTGTGTGCTCATCAGAGCGAGACAGAGAGAGGGAGATAGAGTAAGGGAAAGTGAGAAATCACTCCTGGAGATGGAGGGAGATAGGCCATGTGGGATCCAGTGTCGTAACTTCCACACCACCTACTGATCCCAGCATTCAAACTTTTTTATTGTGGGTTTAGAGTATCCTGCAAACTAGGCATGGTTGCAGCCTACTGCTAAGCCATGGCACAGCCAGGTCTCCATTGAATGGCTTGGTGGACACTGAGGACCTTCCACTATGGCTGATTGGAACTCAGATAACCCCTACCCTCTGTGGGCTCGACTAGCTGCTGTTCTTATGACTCCTGGTCATTCCTTATTCTGACTGGTGGAGTTTTACTCTATTCACGTGTGGCATAATAATTAGCAAAGACTCAGGGAAAAGCCAATGCAAATATCTTGGCCAAGTTTTTCTTCACAGTCCCTCCTTTTCCTGAACTCTGCCCCACAAATGTCATCTCCCTTAACATTCGTCTTCAGTTCCTCAGTGTCATAAGCCTGTCATATGCTTAGTTTTACCTCCTTCTGCCCATAGTCTGGAAACAGGCTGATTATGCAATGTCTGAAAACGGTTGTTTTTCAAATGTTTTTCATTATTTTTAAAATATGAAGTCTGCATTTTCTAATTATTTATATCAGGGTTAAGTCTTGTTATTTCTTCACCACTGGATACAGAAGTCAACTCTTTAAAAATTTCCCATCGGTCTACAAATACATGTGCATATGGTCTGTCTTTTTGCTATACTTGCTTTGGAAATTTTTTCTGTGGCTTTTAGAAATTTCATAATAATGTATATAGGTATGGACTTCTATTTTCCTGCTTTAGCATTTCTGAGTTTCTCAAATCAAAGGTTTAATTTACTTCACCATTTCTACTATATTTTTACCTGCTTATATTTTTGAGCAATGACTTCACACAATTCTGGTTTCTATTTTCTTAATCTGATATTCCTTTCATCATATGTTGGATTTTTAATTATATTCTCTGGTTTCTTATCCTATCATTTTAGTTGTCTTATGGTTACTTTCCTTATATCTGTGTTCTTGTTGTTTAATATCTATTTCTAGATAGTCTAATTGGTCCTTGTTCACATAATTTTTATTGTTATTTTTTCTTTCACAGGTTTCTATTTTTCTTGACCTCAGTAATTTGTTATCTGTATTTATTTTGCGTTGTTTTTTAGATTATATTCTATCAATTTGAGATTGATACTGAAACTCTAAGGTGTTACAATTTCAAAATCTAAACAGACAGTCTTTTTATAACTCAGCTCTTTACATTTTTGAGAGATACTTTGTCTATTTAAGGTCTAGGCAGAGGCACAGTTCCTTTTAAGCTGTGTATATGTACTGTTTTTTTTTTTTTTTTTTCCTAAATGGCCTTTCGATAAGTTTTTAGACTTTTGACATCCTCGTTTTATGTAGGAGTCTCAGGTTTACCTTTTACTTTGCATGGACCCAGAGCCCTATCTATTCTCTTTATAACACACTTTATAACACAAGCCTATCCATGATTCAGAACAGTAACAGTCTCTTGGGCAGCCACAGCAAAAGTTGACATTTATTACTCTAGTTCTTCGTTAACTATTTACTTCTTGCACCTTGTAATTTTATTTTCTTTCTTCCAAGGTTTGTTCTGAATTCAAAATTATTTTTGTTTTATTTTATTCAGCATCCCTACATTTGCAAGGAAACATTTATTTCATAATGATAGTGTCTGACCAGCAATTCTCTATTATTTTCTCAAAAATGAAAAAGGAAAATTATTTGTCCTATGACTCACATATAAATATCAAATTCAGGCTTAGCCACAATAGTGCTCACTGTATGCTGCTGCTCGGCAAAATGAGGCCACCTGGAGGGCCCAGGTTTCATGTCCTGTCCACTCTAAAAACCCAATGTGGGGGTATTTTCATGAAGTCTCAGCTCCTTGGGGAGCTGAGGCAGAAGGATTGCAACACATCTACACCCTAAGATATCTCACGTGCACATACACATGTACCCCCAGAAAGTAAAATAAAATTCACATGGCCCATAAAGATTTCTAACTCTTTTCCATCTTTAGTATTAACTATTCAGTTTCATTCTAGGATGAATACATTCACCACTGCATTTAAAAATATATATATCAGGGTCTTGCTATGTTGCCATTTTCCTGCCACAGTCCCCTGAGTGACTGGATGTAAGCAGACACTACAACCTCCAGCTTTCACTACATTTTTTTGATTAATGAAATATCATTCTGAAGTTGATCAAAGAAGGTAGTTAGGTGTTCTGTTTTTGAGGAGTGACATTTTAATGTCTGTTGTAAAGCAGTGGTTTGTAAATCTGACTCTATGTCAGAAATATTTTTAGAAAGTGTTGAAAATTATTTGAGACTGTGATTCAGTAAATCTGGTGCGCAGCCATGTATAAATGGAATTAAACCCTAATCTCACTTCAAATAACATGTCCTGAAACCCTCATGGCCTGAAAAATCATGTGTTCCACCAAACCCTAAATACTTCTAACATCTAGCTAGCCCTGGGATTTGGAAATGAGAAAAATAGAAAATTCTTATTTGAACCATAACGTATTTATTTAGGGCATGCAGTCTTGGGTTTTCTGTCTTGTTTACTGAAACTCTAAGGTGTTACAATTTCAAAATCTAAACAGACAGTCTTTTTATAACTCAGCTCTTTACATTTTTGAGAGATACTTTGTCTATTTAAGGTCTAGGCAGAGGCACAGTTCCTTTTAAGCTGTGTATATGTACTGTTTTTTTTTTTTTTTTCCTAAATGGCCTTTCGATAAGTTTTTAGACTTTTGACATCCTCGTTTTATGTAGGAGTCTCAGGTTTACCTTTTACTTTGCATGGACCCAGAGCCCTATCTATTCTCTTTATAACACACTTTATAACACAAGCCTATCCATGATTCAGAACAGTAACAGTCTCTTGGGCAGCCACAGCAAAAGTTGACATTTATTACTCTAGTTCTTCGTTAACTATTTACTTCTTGCACCTTGTAATTTTATTTTCTTTCTTCCAAGGTTTGTTCTGAATTCAAAATTATTTTTGTTTTATTTTATTCAGCATCCCTACATTTGCAAGGAAACATTTATTTCATAATGATAGTGTCTGACCAGCAATTCTCTATTATTTTCTCAAAAATGAAAAAGGAAAATTATTTGTCCTATGACTCACATATAAATATCAAATTCAGGCTTAGCCACAATAGTGCTCACTGTATGCTGCTGCTCGGCAAAATGAGGCCACCTGGAGGGCCCAGGTTTCATGTCCTGTCCACTCTAAAAACCCAATGTGGGGGTATTTTCATGAAGTCTCAGCTCCTTGGGGAGCTGAGGCAGAAGGATTGCAACACATCTACACCCTAAGATATCTCACGTGCACATACACATGTACCCCCAGAAAGTAAAATAAAATTCACATGGCCCATAAAGATTTCTAACTCTTTTCCATCTTTAGTATTAACTATTCAGTTTCATTCTAGGATGAATACATTCACCACTGCATTTAAAAATATATATATCAGGGTCTTGCTATGTTGCCATTTTCCTGCCACAGTCCCCTGAGTGACTGGATGTAAGCAGACACTACAACCTCCAGCTTTCACTACATTTTTTTGATTAATGAAATATCATTCTGAAGTTGATCAAAGAAGGTAGTTAGGTGTTCTGTTTTTGAGGAGTGACATTTTAATGTCTGTTGTAAAGCAGTGGTTTGTAAATCTGACTCTATGTCAGAAATATTTTTAGAAAGTGTTGAAAATTATTTGAGACTGTGATTCAGTAAATCTGGTGCGCAGCCATGTATAAATGGAATTAAACCCTAATCTCACTTCAAATAACATGTCCTGAAACCCTCATGGCCTGAAAAATCATGTGTTCCACCAAACCCTAAATACTTCTAACATCTAGCTAGCCCTGGGATTTGGAAATGAGAAAAATAGAAAATTCTTATTTGAACCATAACGTATTTATTTAGGGCATGCAGTCTTGGGTTTTCTGTCTTGTTCTCCTTTTCGTAAAGTGCCCATTGGCTCCATTTAGTTTTTGGCAGGTGCAGAAACATAAAATTTTATCCTGCTGGGAATTAGAAATAAAAATCTCATGTATTTCTGTTTTTCATTTCAGCTTATTTTAAATGCAGATGGGTTTAAGTTCACTATATACATACTGAGTTTTACTTTGAACCTCTTGAATAAATCTTGTTATTCTATGGAGCCAGCAGGTGGCATGGTGTTTAAGGCACTGGACTCCCACATGGTTGACAATGGTTTCAGTCCTGAACCTGAGGGCTTGAAAAATCACAACAGATCAATAGATAAATACATAAAACATTTTAAAAATCTTGTTATTCTAAACTGCAATATAGGCACTTGAATTTTGATTTATAATTTTGCATGTTTTTCTTTCTCAAGAACACTTTAAATTTCTTGGAGTCACATGTCCTAAATTAATATCCTTACCAGTTCCACCACTGTGTCTAGTATAGCATTTAATGCTATACTTAATACCTGGGTTCACCAACAAAAATTAAAACAAATACAAAGACAATAAGCTTATTCCAAGTATATGAGTTATAAATTGGCATTCATCTGGACTAAATGTTCTAATTAAGAGACAAAGATCATCATACTAGTTAATAAGGTAACTATACTAATTTAGAGAAAGTATAATTTAAAGAGGAGATAAAGTTAAAAATTTTGAAAAGATGTACCATCATCTAAGCAAAATAAAGTAAATGTGGTTTTATTAATATAAGGTAAATGAGTCTTAAGTAACAAGATTACTAGAGCCAGTGAAGAACATTTCACATTGATAAAAACCAATGTAATAGGAATATATAAAAGCTCAAATATGTATGTACCTAATATCATAATTTTAAAATATATAGCTAAAGTTAATGAAACAAAAAATAAAATTGAAGAAAAGATAACACGATTTTAAAAGTACACACAAGGGTAAAAAAAATAGTATACAAAAAAATGAGAAGCCAAGGTGATTTAATTGACACAATTTACATTTATAAAACATTATACTACATAATTGTAAGATAGACATTTTGAAGTGCATATAAAATATTTTTACAAACAATAGACTATATACTGGTATAAAGGCAAATCTCAATAAATTTCAAAGGTGAAATAATTCAGATATTTTCTATCTATGTTAGAATTAAATTAGGAAAAAATGAGAAAAACTTAACCTAGAAAATTTTCTTTGCAATTGAATCAATATCGCTCTTAATGATCAAGTTCACTAAAGAGAAATGAAATATATATTCATCAAAAAGCATCACATTCTCAGACAGGAAATAGCCCAAATGCCCTTTACTGGGTGAGTGAATAAACAGATTATGGTATGTTCACCGACGGCAATTAAAGAGAACCCCCCACTGCTGTGTGGAGCCACATGGATTGATTTTATAAATATATCGTTGACTGAAATGAATCTGACATGAAAGAATACCCACTGTATGATTTCATTTTTATGAACATCAAGGACAAACTTATCATCCATGCTAAATGTAAAAATGGTTACTTCTGGAAGAGAAATTGTATTAATTGGAAATATACATAAAGAGTATTTGGGTTACAGAAAAATTTCCTCATTTTCTAGGACTTATTGACATGAGTGTGAGTGTATGTTTCTGTGACTATGTGTGTTAAATGTTCTGTAAGCATGATAAACATCCTGTTATGAACAGAATTGGGTCCCTTCCCAAAAGAGGGACCCAATTTTGAAGGCCTAATCCTTGTACCTCAGAATGTTGACTATTTTTGGAGATTGGACCTTTAAGGTAATTAAGGTTAAATAATATATGAGCAGTCTCTAAGACAGAAATCAGATTCATATTCTTTTTTTTAAGTTTTTTTTCCCCTCATAGGGCTTATGCACTCACCTGAGAGAGACAGAGAGTGGGAAAATGAGAAATCACCCCTAGGCGTCATGGCCACACTGCAATCTCTTCCCCTCTATCTCCTCCTGGGATTTTGGGCATGCAGGCTCACACACCTGGCATGATTTTCAAGTCGCCAGATCTGAGACTCGAACTGCAGTCAGTCATGTGGGAAGGAGCCTGGCACGTTAATCACTATGTCATCTGCCAGCCCTACCATTAGACTCATATTCTTACAAGAAGAGGAAATTTGGACACCAGAGGTGTGTAGACAAGGACGATCATGTAAAGAGTTAGAAAGCACCCATTGAAAGGCAAGGCAAGGGCCTTGGGAAAAACTGACCCTCCTAGCCCCTTGATTTTAGTTCTAGCCTCCAGAAATAAGGAGGAAATAAATCTCTGATGTTCAAACTCCCCACTCTGTTGTATTTTGTTATGGCAACCTGGGAAAGGTAATATAACCATCCAAAGTTGAAAATAGTAACCAATATTTCAAATACTTACAATAAACTCATTTAATCCTGTTTTTACAGTTAATATTTATAGAGGGTGAGTAACTTGTCGAGGATTACAAAGTAAATAAGATGTAGGTCAGTAATTTAACTATTTGATGCCTGACACCAAAGTCCATATGTTAAATTCCTTGATTATACTTGTCGTTTCTTTTAGGTAGCAGTTATATAGCAGAGAGGAATGCTTCTGCAGAAAACCATTAGCATGAAAATTCTTGGACATGAGCACTGAAAAAGAGGTGTTCTAGAGCAAACGCACTGACAAAAAGAGGAGAGTTAAAAGGAATCCTAACAGTCCCTCCACACCGGTACAAGCAGGAGGGTGACATTATGTGATGGCTGAGAACACAGGAGAGGATCAGGTTCGGTTCCCAGCCCAACCTTAACAGGCACAGTGTGGTGGAACATGCCTGAGGTCCTAGCCAATTGGGAGACTGAGGTAGGAAAGATCACCACATGGGGAGATTGTCAAAAATACCTCTCTCTTTCACTGACATGCTCACTCATTCTCTTTCTCTCATTCACATTAAAGAAGAAACAAAAAGGAAGAAAAAAAACGAAGGACCAGCTCCATGGTGCAGCCCTAATGCACTGCTCAGGTGAAAGTGTATCCATAAGGAATCAAGCAGTTCGGTTCCCAGGTCCATCAGTAAATGCTGGACACATGCATTGATTGTAGTTGGCTGGGAAGGCGGTGGTGGTGCGGGGTCATGGCATGAGATCTTGGTGCGGGTGCCGATTTCTCTTTCTCTTCTCTCTGTCTCTCCACTGTCTTAACATCATGAAAGAAAGATACTTTCTAAAAGACAAAAAGACCTTAGCATAATGGCAGGATAGGTACCTGGAGACCAATCATCCTCTGCAGTGTCACCGGTAGGGATGAGGCTGTTGATATTCAGAAGTGGATACTTGACTCCTTCCCTTCTGACTAGCTGTGAATGAATGTTTCCAGCTAGACGTCCAGACCCTGAACTCCTGAGGCAAGGACTTTGTCTCATTTCCACTATCCTATATAGTATGGACTCTGAATAGGCCCTTAATGAATGTGCATTAAATTAAATGGAAAGAGCTGACAGATCTCCCAAAACGACCTTGTCCTACATGACATATTTTTTTTTTTCCCCTTGAAAGTAGTCCTACTCTTGTGTCTAACCTCTAATGACAAAATAAATAGCAGGCTCACATCTGACTCCCCATGTTCTCTAAGTTTTATTTATTCATGCTAATCAAATATGCTAAATCTGTCAAATGTCCCTGTTGAAAATAAAATGTGGTCCAGCAGCGAATTTTTGGTACCATATTTTTCTGTCCTTCTACTATCTTTATTCTCCTCCAGAGCTTTGTTTAATCTGTTTCCTACATTTTCCTGCTCCCATCCTCTCTGTGCAGTTGTCTTTCTGTCTTTTTCTTCCATTTCCTCTGATTTACTCCCTTTTTGGGGAGTTGTCAGTGGTTCAGCATCTAGTGATTGATAATAATGTCATGTTCTTGCACTGTAATTGCTGTGTCAAGACGGCAGGCACAGCAGGCTGCCACAATTTCAACACCGACTAAAGAGCAGATTTGCTGCGTGCTGATTAATTAGAGGGGTGCCTCAAATGAGAGAGTGACTCTCTCTCCTCAAATGCCTCCTTTCCTCATGGAAAGGAAGAATCACTATGCATTAGGATGCTTACTCATGGGGGTGTATTTCAATATGTTATTAATGGGTTTTGTATAATCTTTTAAGAACTTTTCAAGGTAATGTTTACTTTTTCCCAAGTTTTGAAAAATAATTGAGAGGCAGTGTTTAATTTTTCTTAGAGATAAGAAAACTAGGTCATAAACAGTTTCAATTATCTTCCTTCCTGTCACTGTGAAGAATTAGAATTGATTGCTGCTTTTCCATGAAGTCAATATCAGACCCTCTACCTCTACCCTCAATGCACACAATATAAATGTAGTTAAGGTAAAAATTAATAAAGAAATAGGGGTAATTTACAATGATTTGTCTCTCATAATAATAACAATGTCAAAGTTTGTCAGGCCGAGGTGGAGGCAGAGGAGGCCGAGGTGGATTTGGTGGCAGAGGCCGAGGAGGCTTTGGAGGGCGAGGTGGCTTCCGAGGAGGCAGAGGAGGAGGAGACCACAAGCCACAAGGAAAGAAGACGAAGTTTGAATAGTTTCTCTGTCCCTTTGTCTTCCTCTTCCATTTGAAAGAAAGGACTCTGGGGTTTTTACTCTGTTACCTGATCACTGACAGCGCCTTCTGAGGACATTCCCAGACAGCGTGCAGTCCTGTGGTCTACTTGGAAAGCCGTAGAAATAAAGTTTCAAGGGAGATACTCTTGTTGGTTTTGACTGGATATTCATATAAACTTTTTAAAGAGATGAGCGATAGAGCTAACCCTTATCTGTAAGTTTTGAATTTATATTGTTTCATCCCATGTACAAAACCATTTTTTTCCTACGAATAGTTTTTTTTTTTTTTTTTTTTTTTCTGCGTTGGGCAATTGTAAAGGAAAGCAGAATGTTTTATAATGATTTTTGCTTCGATGACTTTAGGACAAATTTAAAAAAGTCCTAAAAAAAAAAAAAGTTTGTCAGTAAAGATTATTGGTGTGAAGTTTCTGTTAGGCTGATGCATACATTTCATTCCATTAGACAGTGAGTCCTTAAGACAGATATTTTTGATGAAGCCTTCTAGGCTCTCAGTGGTAGATGTTGCATTTGCAAAAATGAAGCATGGTACTGTTATTGATAAATGTTTCACTCAAAATGTGAGCTGAAGTTTGACTGATACCATTTTAATTATAGGTAGCGAAATTTAAAATTTTAACCTAAAAGAAACTTAAGAGTGTCTAAATGTACATGTCCAAAAATTGAACAGGTGGGACCAGCAGTTAGCGTAATGACTTTGTCGCTGGACTCCCATGTAGTTTGACTGTGGTTCGAGTCCTGGACCTCGTCACTTAAATTTATGCCAGGCATGTGTGCATGTATGCCCAAGATCCTGAGAGGAGAATGGAGGAGAAGGGATTACAGTGTGGCCATCCCTCCTGGGGGGTGACTTCTCCCTTTGTGTCTCTCTTTCTCTCTCTGTCTTTCTGGCGAGCACACATGCCCTATATCAAAAACCTCTCCAAAAAAAAAAAAAAATTGAACAGGATCACAGCATTGAAATTTAGCAATGTGTCAAAAATACGTCATTGCTTTCAATTCACAGAACTGAAAAATTGTGAACGCTTTGAACTCCTCTTTATAGCTGTACAGAATGTTATAAAATCAACCAAGAACACAACAGCTCTTAGACTGAACTCCAGGCACACTTGAGTCTGGATTGCACGTGGTTTGCCAATTTTTTAATACAAAGCCTGAAGTTCAGGAAGTTGAACAGGATGACCTCAAGGACCCGTCCACAACTGTTCATTTATGAAATAGATCATCAGTCATTCCCCAAATAAGTTCACACTTGGCACATGGGCTTTCATGTTTTCCTTCAAGTGAGTAGGTTTTATAGTATATGCGGCGGGTGTCTTACGATAACAGGAGAGAATACAAAGCCTTAGCAGCTGCTTATCTCCAAGTTGCCAGAAAGTAACTCCTAGGGATTTCTAGCACACCACCGCCTTGATGGAAACAAAAGGTCACTCATCCTGCTCAGAATTAAACCAGTAAGTGCTTAAAGTTATTCTCCCTAATCATATACCAAAGTCAGCAGTATGGTGAGCTGAAAGCTAGTTCAGAAGTCTCCAAGATGATCTACCTTAAAATGTTTTTGGCTTCTTAATTCCTCCATTGCTGAATTTTGATAGTATTCTCAACTGGACTGAGATGTATATCATGCTGGGTAAAGTCTCCTTACAATCTAAATGATGTATAGTGATTGAATGTATAAATAATCATCATCATCATCATCATCATCATCATCAAGGAAAAAAACATACTCTTATCTAAAAAGATTCCTTCATAATGCTTCTGGATTATTGACAGGGTACCAGAAGTCACATTCAGATGTTTTTGTCGCATGCCATTAGGCTAGCCCCACCCGTGTTCGAATGGAAAGGAAATACATCTTTAACTTTGAAGAAATGCAAGGTTTTGTCCAGTCACAGGTGCACAGGCAGCAGGACACTGCACAGTGCTAGAACTGTTGCCCATGAGAGCTCTGGGTTCAGATCCTGGGTCAACTTGAACCTGCCATGCATGCTTATGTGTGCCTGTGATTGTGGCTGGTGGGAGGCTGGGAGAAGATTGTAGTGCAGTGAGACCCCATCAAGGGTACCTGTCTCTCTCTCTCTCTCTCCCCTTTGTCCCTCTTTCTTCCTTTCTCTTAGAAAGAAAAGAAAGAAAAATGTAAAATTTGATGGTTTTTATGATCCTGATATTTTACAGAAGATATTTGTTTTTATATAAATTTAGATTTGAAAGAATCTATAGAAATACATTAGTCAAAACTTGCCATGTTGCAGATGAAGAAATGAGTACATGAACCTTAGAGATGACACGACTTGTTTCTGTAATTCAAAAACAAAAACAACAGTCACTGATCTGACTGATATTTCTTCTGGGTTTTTAATGTGATGATGAAGTTGAGTAAAATGAAATCATAGACTACGTTCTGAAGTTTATGAGTAAATAATGTTTGAGGCCAGAAAGTCATTCTGGAACTTTTTTCCAGTGAGACTACCAAATTTTTGAACTTTCCCCTCTGAAGTAAGAGGAGATAGAATTATATGTGGAAAGGAAGCTGGAGAAAATGAGCCTAGAAACAGTCAATAAAAGGGATTATTGGCTCCTGATATTTGTTAAAAAAAAAAAACACACAATAGACTTAAGAATATTTCTTTCTGAAAATGCAGAGAGTATCCATGAAGTTTTTACAGTCTTAAACTTACCTGTGGATTTTCACAATACCTCAAGGCATATATTAATCCTCCTTTCTAAATGAAGAAATTTGGGCATGAAGTCAAATCTGAGGATACTAGAGTTTCACTTAGCTAAAGAACACAGAATTAACCAGAGCATTGAACACTGCTAAATCTTTTCTGTGATTTAGCATTTTCTCTGTAATGTTCGATATAACATTCTGGCCATTTTCCTGAAGAAAATGAAGCTTGAATCCCTTTATTGGTATCTGAACTGATTTTAATCAACAGCGGACGGTTTGAATACTTCTGCATTTTCCAGGTGGAATGAAAGTACGTGATCTTCAAAAGGAAGTAAGTGCTCTTGTTACCATCTTCAACTCCAAGCAAGTTTAATTTAAGGGGTTAATATCACACAGGATTGACAAGTCATGCATTGAAGTGGTAACGGTCCTTTGAGACGTGAGCAAGAACATTGGTCTCCTCGAGGAGCTGAAGTGATGATGAGAGGCTTAAGTGTCCTTACATGTCATTAATGTGAAAAGCAAAGTGTATTCAAGTTGAATTTTCAGTGTCCTTACCATGACACGTTTATAGCCTCTTAGAAATGAATAGCACGACACGTTGAAGCTTCCCAAATGAAACAGATGTTTTTATTTAAATCTGTGAGAGTATTTTTTGCTCTCCTTCCCTTTGTAGGAAGTTTTCAGTGAATCGAGCAATTAAACCACTTTTGTTTTGCTGAGAGATGGCAGGCTGTAATGTACTTTTTTCCTTTCCTCTTGCTAATAAACATCCCAAATTAATAAAACAAAAGGTACTTATGGACCAGCCAGTGGCATGATGGTTAAGGCAGTTGGCTCCCATACTCAGCTATAAGGTTTGAGTCTCATACTGGCAACTTAGAAAACATGCTGGGTATGTGTGTACATGCTCAAAATTCCAACAGAAAGGAGAAACGGAGGAGAAGGGATTGCTATATGACTGTGGCCCATGGGGCAGACTTCCTCACTTTGTCTCTCTCTGGTGAGCACACACACCTTCTGGAAAAAATATTTTTAAAGAAAGTATTTATACATATTGAAAATGGTTAGTTGGAAAGGTCCAGGCACTAAGCCACTTTGGAATGTAGATTGCTTAACTCGCCCACTTCCAAATCAATTTGCAGAATTTGCAGTGTGTAGTTCAGCTTCAACTACATGATTCAGTTTATTTACAGAATAATACTGGCCAATTAACAGGCCAATGTTTAAAAAATAAACTTGCCACCTGTAGATACATGAACATGTATTTTCCTGGCTCATGCGTGCCACAGTACATAATAATGGTAATAGGTAAATGTTACTAACTCATTTTATTTTACTTTTAAAATAGAATTGCATACTTAATTTTATTAGGACCAGCAGATAGCCAAATAGTTACATAGCTGGACTCCTATATGACCAACCACAGGTTGAGTCCAGGACCTGGCGGCTTCAAACTCACACTGGACACATATGCACGCGTGTCCAAAATCCCAAAAGGAGAATGCAGGAGAAGGGATTACAGCATGGTCATTTACCCTGGAGGGTGACTTTTCTCTTTCTGTCTCTCTGTTTCTCTCCGGCAAGCATATGTACCTTGTAGCAAAAATCTCTCTAATATATGTATGTATGTGTGTGTGTGTACAATTTAATTTTATTTATTATTGTTATTATTATTTTTTAAAAATTTTCTATAGGGCAAGTATGCTTTCCAGAAGGAGAGAGAGAGAGAAAGTGAGAAAACAAGACACCAGGTCCTGGACTCGAACCATAGTCAGTTCTGTGGGAATCCAGTGCCTTAACCACCACACCACATGCTGGCCCCAAGTTACTAACATTTTAAATTCCCATGAAAAGATTCTTGCCCATGAATCTAACTTAAGGATGGCTTAGATCTTGCCTGATTGCTTTTAGGCCAATTTTTAGCACCTAATGCATGGAGTGGGACTAATTAATAGGTTATAATTCTAGCTCTGTCACTTGGTGAGAGGCCCAGGGAAAGTAATTTATGTTCTCTGTCTTTCAAATGTTTTCTATACTCAAAAAGAGAAGATGCCAAGTGTTCTGTACCGACTCATGAGTTTTTAGAAATACAACGTCCAAAATGAAAATAAAACTTTCCCAAATTAATGTATACATTTTAAATTATATTAGCAATGATTAAAATGACTAGAAATGACACAGTAGTCTTGCTTTCAACCATCTATTCTCTCTATTTTGCAAGAAATTCCAGATAAATAGACAGTGTACATCTCTCTGGATTAAGCATTTACACGGTAAGTGACTTGGCAAGGCTGTTTTCAATCAGGCTATTTCTGAATAGCCTGTGGCCTAGGCACTTGTGGTTAGGTTTAATTTTCTGCAAAGATATTTTGCATCTTACATTGGAATGGTTCTTTAGGGAAATGTATGGTTTATTTTGAGGGTAGTTTCAGGGCAGTCATGAACGGGCTAGGTAAGTTGCTGCCAGATGTTTTAGTTCATGCTCCATATATTTACTTAATAAACAAGCTAGCAAATGAGGTCTGAATAGTTTACTGAAGGGGAAGGAATGCCTGTAGGGAAGGAAGAGTTGAGGATGAGAGTAGACCCTGCAGGTGACAGGGTAAGATCTCTACTCACGAGACTACGGGAGGGGTTGTGAGAATTTGCAAGAGGAGGGTTGGACAAGACCAGGCTTGCCAGACAGAAAGTATTTTTAGAGATACAAAAGAGAGCTGCCCAGCTCCCATAATACCATCTACTCAGAGAAAGATCCTGTAACGATGGCTACATGACTTTGAGTACTTCCTTTTACTAAGCTGAGGAGACCACCAAAGTCCTTTTGAAATAAGTGTTGTTTTATTTTTAGAAACTAATTTACTGAACACTTGAAGCTTGATGGACTGCCAAAATAAGCTAATATTTTTCTAATCACTGCTTTTGACTACTGATTCTTTTTTTTTTTTTTTTTTTGGCTCATTACCTATGTTCTAATTCAGTCTAGCCTGTCCACTGTCTCTCAGACTTCATCATGCTTCAACTTCAGGAATCAGTAGTAGAGAAGGAACAAGATCTACTCCTTTATATCAATCTTCTTCGCTGTTACATTTCTGCTTCTTCAGAAGTGAGACAGAAGAGGTAAAGAAAGGAAGCAATTTTGTTTATGTCATAGGTGCTCTTGTAGTGCACCCTTGATTTTTCATTTTGCCTGTGTGTTAAGTTCCCAAATGTGGGCCTTGTCATCGAGCTCTAATGCATGTTCTTTGGGAGACCACTCACTGGATTACTGCTGCCACATCAGATATCCACTGACTTGATGCCCCAAGTGTGGTCCAGCAGTGTTCACTCAAAAGTCATTTTCTGTTTGGGTCATTGAGTCTGGTAGGTGGTTTTCTTGGGTCCTGCAAGATGGCACAAGCTCAGCTGCCCTGACAGGGGTTTGCTTGTCCTGTGGAATGTAGTGTGTCTCTCCTAATGGTGGAGATACTTCTCAGTTGATTCACTGCTCACTCCTCTCTACAGTTTTGTTTTACTCTGATCAAATACTCCAGAGCCAGAGGTGGTAAGGAGGTTAAAGTGGTGAATCCCATATGGCTGACTGTGCAGCAGGAGTTCTAGACCAGCAGCTTGAAAATCATGATGGGCACGCATGCAAGTGTACCCAAAATCCTGAGAGGAGAATAGAGGAGAAGAGATTGTGGTGTGGTTATTCCCACTAGAGGGTGATTTCTCTCTCTCTCTCTCTCTCTTGCACACACATCTTATAGCATAAAAACAGAAATAACAAAAACAAACAAACCAAAACAAATGCTCTACATACAGTCCTCTGTGTAGTTATCCAATAGAATAACATTCTGGTTCCCTAATATCTGTAATTCCTCTCTCTTGGAGCTAACTTACTTGGATTGAGAGATTATAACCAATCCTTAGCATACTTACTCATCATTAATTGCTCCCAGAAAAACCCTCAAATCCACCCTCTTCTGCTTATGTACTCTTGGGGCTTCAGGAAAGAAGGTTTACAGCCAGTCTCTTAATGAGTCTTGTGGTTTATTAGGTGAGCTTTCAGAATGTGGAGGCAGTTGGCATGCATTTTCACCTTTAGGGATCTAGCCTCATTCCAGGATAAAAGGACAATCTTTTTCAACATGTTGTTGTGTTTGGTAAAAAAGAACTAAAGAGACTCACTAGTTATGTCACTTTTCTTTCTTCCCCAAAGACAAAATTATTTCTTGGGCCTGAACTATATTTTAAACAAAACAGAACCTTCTCTTCTATTAATAAAATAATATGGTCTGAATCTTTGGTTCAGCTGGTGGTCAATGAGGAAGAAAGTCGTTCTCTAGGCACTCAACTAGCCTTGGTGGCCCTACCAACTTGCCATCTCTACTCCCTACATCCAGTGCGTTGGGCTTTGAGTAGCAAGCATGGGAAGAGTGCATGATGGTGGTAAAGGTTCAGTCAGAAATCCAGCCTCGCAAATGGATGCTAGTATGTGTAACTCATTACCCTTCCAGATTTCAAATATCCTCAGTTTAACCAGAACAGTATGTCCTACTGTTGTCTGAAGACTGCCAGAGCAACCCTTTGGTATGTGAAGCAATAGGACAAACGAGACATACTTTTTCCTGCTGTGTACTCTGTGAATTCTGAGAAGTGGAATGCAGCAATAGCTTCAGTTCCTGGGCAGGGTACCTAGTAAAGAAAGCTCTCATTTCTTGAGCTTCATTCAAGTATCAAACACTGCTCTAAATTCTTTATCTGTACTCATTCATTGAAGTCCTCTATAAATCTTGACAGTAAATGTGGCTGCTATTCCCATTTTACAGAAGTAGCAACTAAAGAGGTTGGAATGCTTTGCTAAGCTGGGGAGTGGTCGCAGTGAGAATGAATAGATGGCTCCAGAGCTTGAATTCTTAACCACCATTGTATTGTCATGGGAATTTTGTCCTCTTGAATAGTAGTGTTTCCTGTGACTTTATTTTTTTAAATTAGTTTTATTTTAATTTTGTTTATTATTATTATTTTTCAAGTTGCAACAGTACACACACACTTATCAGAGGGAGAGAGAGAGAGAACATGAGAAAGTAGGTAACCAATCTGGGACACAAACCATGGTTGGCCATGTAGGTGTCCAGTGTCTCAACCACCACACCACCTGCTGGCCCTTCCTATGACTTCTTTCAGATATTTTCTTATCCTTGCAAGTTACTAAAAAATAGATTTGGGGAGCTGGCAGGTGGCATGGTGATTAAGAATGCTAGACTCCCACATGGCCAACCATAGTTAGAGTCCAAGACCAGGAGGCTTGCTTTCTCACTTTCCCTCTCTCTCTCACTCTGTACCTCTTTGATCAAATTAAAATAAATAAACAAATAAAGTTAAATAAAAAATAATTGTAATAAAAAAGAGATTTGGACTTTCAAAACAAATTGTCCTATGTCCTACTTTTTGTCATTTTGACTTTTTAGGTAGTTATTTAAAAATTTTTGTCCCTTATCCAATGAATGAAAACTATGGGATCTAGATAATCATAGTAGTTAGTTGTTTTATACATTTCCTAGTCCATGAGTTAAGAAAGGAGGATCAAAGGAAAGAGATGACTTTCTATACAGGTGTCTAGTGGCAGAGCTGGGACTAGACTTCAGAACTATTTACACTATTGGCTACTCAAGAGTGTAATTGTTCATTTACTTGAAACATTTTATTGTGTGCTATGTGCTGAACTCTATATTAAAAAGCTGGGACATTAACACAGATTAGACATGCTTCCTCTACTAAAGTAGTTCAGTCTGGCTTAGGTCATATATAAAGTCATTACAAAACACACAGTGTTATAATATTGTGCTGTATGAGACACTCAGCTTGTAGGTAAGATAGAAAATGCTTCATGGGCTAGTAGATGACATGAAGGTTCAGGTGGCTGGATCCACATGGACAATTGCACAGTTCGAGTCTCCATCCAGCAGCTTGAAAAACACACCAGTCACGTGTGCGTGGGTGCCTAAAATCCCAAAGGAAAAGTGGAGAAGGGATTGTAATGTGACCATTCCCACCCGGGGCGGGGGGGTGCTTTCTTGGTCCCTCTACTCAGCACTCTGGTCTCCATTTTGGGAGAGTGCACACACCCTTTAGAAAAATAAGAAAAAGCTTCACAGAGGCAATACCTGAACTGGATTTTAAAGAATAGGTAAGACTTGCTGGGCTTGAACAAGGAAAAGAATATTCAAAAAATTTAGCCATTTACAAAGACATGGACACATATGGGCAAGTGCCACTTCAGTAGAAGTGAAGCATGGCTATGCTGGGAGAGAAGTGCAGAGTTATTGCACATGGAATCTTTCCTGTAGAGAGCCATAAGTGTCGGGAACCAGCAGTTAGCGTAATGGCTATGTCGCTGGACTCCCACGTAGCCAACTGCGGTTCGCATCCCAGACCCGGTGGCTTAGAACTCACGCCGGGCGTGTGTGCGTGCGTGCCCAAGATCCCGAGAGGAGAATGGAGGAGAAGGGATTGCGGCGTGACCATTCCCCCTGGGGGGTGATTTCTCGCTTTCTGTCTCTATGTTTCTGTCTGTCGGGTGAGTGCATGCGCCCTATAGCGAAAAACCCCCTCCAAAAAAAAAAAAAAAAGAGAACCACAAGTGTTTCAGAGTAACACTAGCTTTGAATTTCAGAAACATCACTCATCCTTCAGTGGAGCTATGGAGGCAAATGAGAGGCTATTCTTGCTTTCCCCCTCTCTCTCTCTGGTGAGCACATGTGTCCTATAGCAAATCGAAAAAAAAATAATACATACAATTAAATAAATATTAAAAATAAATAAATAAAATTCTAGGGGAGTCATAATTCAGAGCCAAAAGAGGGTAGCAGCAGTAGGGCTTGAAAAAAGTAAAAACAGATAGTTGAGAGTAATTTCCAATTTCTTTTGAAACCCCATAAAAAGGACATGAAGGAATTGCATGGAAATGAAACACATTTTCAGCCTATTGCCTGTTTTATCGTTTGATATGGCGGTTTCTGAGAGGCATACCTTAATTCCTCTAGGTTGAAAATGATTGCTCAGCTGATATATACATATCTGCGAATGTATGTTTGACTTTAGGCATGAAACTCTGAGTAGTATGAATATACTACAAAGTAGCACCTAGCTGATGCTATATAGCTTAGATGAAGATATTTTGTGAATCAACAAATTGTGGGGAGGATAAAGAAAAAGGATGGAAAGCAACTGTAGATACCAGAGATAGTGCAGAAAGAGGGTTGGAAATGGCAGAGGGTGAGAAATGGGGGGGGGGGAGGAGATGTATATACATATGTATATATGAAACAAGAAATGGAAAATTATGTCAATGATAACATATATGATTAAGCCATGATACAATGTATTATGGGTAAGAAATCACATTTTGCATGCTGTGATGATGCTCAGTGAATGCATATAAAATGAATTTAAAAAAAAATCACCACTCATTTTCAGGGTTACTATCCTCTCTGGTCTCTGTTGATTTTGAGTGTGGCTCCTGACCTTCGGTCACCAATAGCCGTCTCCCAGGTTTCTTCTGTGTTCCTCAGGTCCCACTACTGTTTGCCATGACCAAAATAACAATGTTGTATAATGTGTGCTGTTTTTAACTGAAGAACATGACCTCTGGATTTCTTGATACTACAAAAAACCTTTCTCCTCCTTTAGGCTGACAAAATGCTACACAACCTATGACTCCTCTAATTGTCCTTGAGAAACTCATCACTCCCATCTCCCCTTCAGCAATCCTAGAAGAGGAAAGGTAGTTTAAAGGGGTAAATGTTTCAATGCTATTGGGATGTTGGAACAGTCATGACATTATTTTTGTTTTTCTATGCAAAAATGCATCATGACTTTTCTGATGACCCAAGTCCTTTGCATATGGTAAGAGTCCAATGGTTAGTTCTTAAGCAGCTTCCTTAAATGTGTAACTCCAGTATAATATGGTAACTGACATACATTATTGATTTGGAATGATTTGCCTATGTAGTATCATGGAATAGACTTTGAAGAAATAATTTACTCTGAATGAGAGTTTGCACATAACAATTAATTTCAGAACATTATGCTATGGTTCTTGAAGAAAAAGCATTATTAACATTAAAAAAAAAAGAAACTTCATTATTCTTTCTCCACTAGAAAAAGATTTTTTTTTTCCCATAAGCTAGATTGGAACATGTAATTAGAAAAATCAAGAATTTAAAGAACAAATGCTACTACTGATCAATAATTATTAATATAGTACATGATTCTGAAGGCCCTCAGCCTTCTAAGATACGATATTTCTTACTTGGAACTTTATATAACTTTGATTTTCAGTCCTATGAAATGGAAATTTGTTGATCAGACTATGTTAAAATGATATGGTTTGGAGATTTAATAACTAATTCATCTACCATAGGCACCCTTTACCACTTTGTCCAATAAGCTCTAAAATCAAAAGTCTTCCAAATCATGAAGAAATATTCTAACATGAAATGGTTTTGAAAGAAATGTTTGCGTTCATTTGAAAAATAAAGTACCAACTCTGCTTTTGTTAACATTCATTTTATAAAATACCTTAAAAGACAGATAAAGTACTTGAGGTTACATAACCAGAATTGAAAAAAAAAAGAATAAAATATAAATTAATTGAATACATAACTATTTTGCCACATTAGACAAGTTTTTTAAAGGCATTTCATAAACCAATAAGATAGCAACTGAGAAGAAAACCCTTCACTCTATTGCTGTCTTTTTTTCTGGAAACATTTTCTAGAATTCCAGGTCAACAGGTAGTATATGCATTATTTAAAATCTACTGTAATGTGCTTCCAAATATGTCAGCATAAGAGAGAAATTAAATTTTTTAACCTTGCAAGATAACTCAGTGCAAATTAAAGCTTCAAGTTGAAAATCTGAGAGAAAAAAATAATGTCCAAACTGTAGGAAATGCTTCTGGAACTGAAGAAAAAAAATTTCACATTATTAATCTTTGCAAATGTTCTTGGTGTGTGAAATAGGTAACAAATGAGCCCTTTAAGTGTTATTAGGGCTCTTTTATTAAGACTATTTGCAATGTGGGTAAGGAAAAATGGATAGGGATGAGTTAAAAGACATATTTATGGAAGGAAACTGAAGTTAAGCAGAAACTGCTTTGATTCATTTCTAGAAAAGATTTTCTAGGATGTATCAGACATCAAGAGGAAAGGATACATTATGGAGATAAACATACTGAAATATCATTAAGGATGACTCCTCTACCTGCAGGTCATGTTAGGGGGCATTAATATTGACTTTAATTTGTCTTAATTTTATGGATTATATTAAATACTGGCTTGAAAATTATCATATTACCAAGTCTTGAGCAATGGGAGAGCTGCTTACATTTTAGATCTCAGTGAAAAAAAGTCTGAATCATTTCCAAATCATTAACAAGTACTAATTTTTATAATGAAAAATTATTTTGGCTTATTTCTTCAAATATCTTTTTTTGGGAGTTTGATGTCATAGGTAATAGGTAGCAAGGGGTTTCTCATTATAGTGTTTGATATAAAGTTTCCCTTTTACATTCTATTCTGTACAAGTTTTTGATTCATTCTTTAAAATGACAAAACTAATGATTGTTACTGAATATAAGATGTAGAGAGAGTCCAGTGGAGGCTAGTAAATTTTGTTTGCAAAAAAAATATATATATATATATTTTTTTTTTCAAATTTCATGTCTAAATTTACTATACCATCATGGTGTTTTCTTTTTAAATTCTCACTAAAAATTTTCACATGTTATTAGAAAGCTGTATGAGAATGTTTCCGGACATTCCTAGTTGATATCATCCCCTACTCTCTTAAGAATGCTATAACAATATTATCATGATGAAGTGGTAACTTTTGGCTTTTAAACTACACCTACGATCAGCAAGTCATGAGGCGGCCAAAATACATAGTGCCGTTCTAACGTGACACCAGAAATGGATAAAACAAGTAAAAAATCATAATGATATCAAATGTAGTTCATAAAGCAATAGAGAATTATTCGATGCAATTGTAAAAAGTGAAAAAAAAAAAAAACCACACTCATACCCTTACTCACAGGAACAACATCTAAGGCAAATGATAAATTCCCCTCTAGGGACATAACAAGCTCAGAACACCTGAATAAATTCATGTAAGAGCACAAACTATCAAAGGCCCAGACTCCTCAAGTATCATCTCATACTGTGAAAGCCAGACTGTTAAGAAAGGGCACTTATCTCCTTGAGAAGGAATGTGTATGTTCCTCTTCCTGGGTTAACTTGGCAGTCTACACAAATCTTGAACATTTACTTCTATCAGATATACTAGATGTCTGGTCATATTCTTTTAGCTCCTGGAGGAGGCGCACTGTCCAGTGCAGCTGTTTACATCTGACTAGGAGTGAGGTTATGAAAGGAGCAGTGGAAACATGCCCAAATGTTTGGCTAGTTCATATTTTGAAAACTATCTGCTGTTGCAAGCATTTTACACAGAAATGGTTTTATTTCATTTCTCCACTAACCATGTAGTTAGAAAACAAAACAAAACCAAAAACGCGAAGTCAGAAAACTGATAGAAACCACCTTCCAGGCTTTGCCCATCAATGGGAATTTTGCTCCAAAAATGCAGATAAAGAAACATGAAATATTATGTGAGAATCAGCTTGTGAGACTTTGTGCATTAAAAATGCAGAGCCTAATGGTGCCAAGTACATCATAGATGCTCAATAAATATTTGCAGGTGTATTAAAAGTAATAATCCTGAAGAATCAACTGCCATTTTGCAAGAAAAGGCAAAAGTATAGTAATTTCTCCTGATTGGATGGAGCAAAGTGGAGCAATAATTAAGAGAATCTACAAATTAAATATGAACTCTAATTTGATTGGCAAGAGTAAATTACTAAGAACTTTGCAAAGAAAACATGGCCACAGTAGCATTAGCACTTAACGGAGCATCCAAGGTTTACACTGAACAAGGATGGTTCCTACCACTGTTAGGAACTAGAGAGTTATCACTCGCATTGGAGCTGAGCTCTATTCCATGCTGAGAAAGATATGTTCATAATTTTGTCTTAAAATTATTAATACGTTTCAGGAAGATGGCCCTCTTATCCAGCGTGCCTCACAGTAATACAGGCAAAAATATCCAGGGACCTTATTATATAAAGTCACCATGGCATTGTCTTGTGCAAGTATTTTCTCCCACATTTGCAGTAGTTGCTTTCAAATAATTTAGATGTGTATGGAGTTGATACCCCTGGGATGGCAGAGATGAGAATACAGAAGATTAAAGGTCACAAAACTTACACTAAAAAGTGAAGCTCCTCTACATTTTATAAAAACCTCTTATAAAATGCAGTTTATTGACAAATAATATGCTTTATACATTCAGGTTTTTCCCCATCTCTCGAAAGTGACGGTTTCCAAAGAATAGACTCAGTAGTGAAGACCACACACAATTTTTTTTTTTTTGCATTAGTTTGATATGTTGAAAATCAGAACCTTTAAAGCATCTTGTCATTGGGAGAAATGAAATTGGACCTGGGTGGTGGGGTAGATGATAGAGATCGAAACAAATACATGATTTAGCTGTTGATGTGGCCAGCAGGGGGGGAAATGTTACAGCAGACCTGACCAGGCTACAGAGGGTCCATCACAACACAGTACGGGTATCAAGACAAAACGAAAACTAAAAACAAAGAAACAAACTGCAACTTTGCCAACTTGTAAACAAGGAAGAGCATTTCACAGATTCAAAGTTTAAGGGAAGTAAACGTCTTTAAATTATTTTTGTCAGTTCAACCCTGATTTAAAAGTATGGCTAGCAAAATAAGGAAGCCGCAGTCGTCGGTGTCCTGAGCAATCAGCGGTCCTCTTCTGAGAAGCCGCTCCCCCAGGCCTCGCTTCTCAAGATGCTACATGAAGAGGAAACACCTCTCGTCAATTCCATTGTAGTTCTCTGTTTCCCACACTCCTGGAATATTTGTCAATTGCTGTACATTTTGATGTTTACAGTTCTGGCTGCTATAGATTTAGACGTGGAGAGACTGGAGGAGGGAAGGCAAATTCTCGGAGGATGCTACGGGCCACTTCGACATTATTCTGGGCTATCTCTAAGGCTCTCTTCACCTCTTCAAAGGCATATCCCTCTCCCATGAGTTTTGCGATTTTGGCATCTACATTTTCCAATGCTGCCTCGGGCCCGTGGGGTTTTCTGTGGTGAATTTCCGGTGCAGTCCTGCGGGGTCGTGGTTTGGGAGGTCTGGCTGGTGCTTGTGAACCATCTGTGGGGATTTTTTAAAGAGAAATGCCATTTATACAATGAAATAAGTAAAGACACTGTAACTATAGTGTTATCTCATTTATTTTATGTTAAAATACTACTTTTTGTTATCTTCATGATTTCTTTTCCATTTGTATATAATACTGTGGGATGGGTTAATCTTATTCCCATTTTGAACTTTAGAAAATTCAAGTAGAGTGTGTTGGTAGTTTGAATGAGAAATTAACACATTTTTATTCTCAATAAAACAATTCTATGTTTTATTCTTCAAGTCACCTGAAGTAAAAGAGATACAGAAGAACAAATATCAAAGCAACTATCCAAAAAAGAAAGACTTTTGCTCCATTTAGCAATACATTCAACCTCAACTGTGGTAAGGGGACTTCCAGAACTAAACATAAGGGGATGTACTTGGAATTTAAGTATGCATGTGCAACCTGTAGTGGCCTTGTAGCTCTGTCTCCATAGCAACTCGGCAACTCTGTAATTTCACGTACACCTGCATATCTGACAGTCAAGTAACCCAGTGCATAATTCTGCAGCAACCTTATTGTATAAGTTATGCAATCAGAAGTATGTACAAGTGTGTTTAACCATATAAGGGGGGCAGAGACTAAAGTGAACTAAAGGAAGGCCTCCCAGAAATCCAGGGCTCAGCCTTTGCATGTGAATCCACTGAGCCAGTGTCAGTGCTAATAAATAGCTGGTCTTCTGCAAAAGTCTTGGTGTCTTGTCTCTTTCTTGCTGAATATCCCACTGAACTACTATGGCACTGATTCTGATGTTCATTCCACAGAGGTCTGGAGGTTTCCTCAGTAGGAAACTATCTTTATGACCTCATAGATTTTATTGGCACAAGATTTCCAACAGGTCCTCTGTCTGACCCATGTCAGAGCAGAACTGACTGCTCTAAGATAGGCATTTCCAGTCCCTTTCTATCTGACTTTCAAATTAATAATGTGTATTACTGATGGTAGTAGAAAACTTGTAAAAGAAAATAGGAATGGCTTTGACTCTACTCTTAGTCAACAGTTGAACAGAAGTGAACTTGGGGCTTTGCTCCAACACTTTATCCAGATTCTAATGTACGAAGTTTTACTTGAGAAAAACCAAGACTAGCAGAGACATTAGGAATGAAAAATTGGGTGCTCCATGTGTCCCCTGACAATATTCAAGGCTAAATCAGTAACATCATGTCATCAGCAACCATGAATTGACAGTAATCTTAAGAGAAAAGAAATTTAATTACAGGCCACATTCCGTGTAGCTTCCTGGGGCTTGGACTTGCTCACTCAATAGGATTCTTACAGCAAGATTTCTACCTAGCTATGTAAACCACTTTCATTCAAAATCCTAGATTGGGGGAACCAGCAGTTAGTGTAATGGCTGTCGCTGGACTCCCACATAGTCGACCGTGGTTCGCGTCCCAGACCCAGCGGCTTAAAACTCACGCCGGGCGCATGTGCCTGCATGCCCAAGATCCCGAGAGAAGGGAGGAGAAGGGATTGTGGCATGACCATCCCCCCGGGGGGTGATTTCTCGCTTTCTGTCTCTATGTCTCTCTCTGTCTGTCTGGTGAGCGCATGCGCCCTATAGCGAAAACCTCTCAAAAAAAAAAAAATCCTAGATTGGGGAAAAAAAAGCCTAAAAATAAAAAAAATATAGAATTTATACCATGAAACTCATTTGTGGATTTAAGACTATGCAGGCAGCAATATTTACTTAATCCCTCTCTTCTAGACCACTGACAAACTCAAATATAAACCCAAGAGCAGAGCCGAGGGAATGGGAAGGTGGGCCATTCCAAAGGCCTCTCGCCTGGAGCCCCATGCTGGCTCTGCTCTCTGTGGCCTCACCAACTTCCCCCATGGCTTCAGGAGACACTGTAATTTGATATTTTTAGCAACAATAAAACTTAAATCATAAAAATGTTATTTTCAACGTTTCATATTTTTCCTTTTTCAATCAAGAGAAGTATAATTTTCCATGAGAAGGTATTGTGTAAAAAACATCCCACTCACAATTTTAGCAATATCAATGTAATGTACATAAAATAAAAGCCTCTAGGATAAAAATACTTATTTTCAAATCAAACTTGATAATAGGCTTATTTTTACTTTCTTCTGTTCTTAGAGGATAATACCATTGTACAAAATACTACAGTTCTAGACATGCATATTAAATTTAGTATGCTCACATACATGAACATTCTATTTTTGGTTCTTGTGAAAATCTGTACTGTTTCTTAGGTCTGTAAACGTCTCAAATTATTGCAGCTTGATAAATTGTATTTCCTAGTATGTTTTGAGGTCCAATTTATTATTCTATTAAGTACTTTCATTAAGTCATGCAGAGATGAGTGATAACTTATACTTTGCTTCTAATCATTATTATAAAAATATTAAAAACTCTTGTGTTTCTTTGATCATTAAATCACAAGATCCATACATTTAAATGATCTCCATTGTCAGATAGTTTTGGGTGAGGAAAGTATGTAGACATAACTACAAGTCTAAGAACCTTATATTATTTATTTACTTTTAGAGAGTTTTTGCTATAGGGTTCGTGTGCTTACCAGAGACAGAGAAACAGAAAGCGAAAAATCACCCCCCACGGGGATGGCCACACTGCAAATCCCTTTTTCTCTATTCTCCTCTCAGGATTTTGGCACACGCACACATGGCCAGCATGAGTTTCAAGAGGCTGGGTCCGGGACTTGAACCATGCTTGGTCAAATGGGAGTCCAGTGATATTACATTATACCATTTTCTGCCCCTAAATTTCTTTATTTAAAAAAATTTGCCAGAGGGCACATGCATTTTCTGTAGAAGACAGACAGGAGCGAAAAGGGAAAGTAAAAAAGCACCCCCCTATAGCTACTTATTTTACTACACACAAAAAGTGAAATATAACTAGAGAAAGGATTTCAAACAATCTCTAAAAGAAATGACAGATTTTGAAGACATTATCATTAAAGGAAGACAAAAGAATGCTCTTGAAATAAAGATCTATTTTCCTAACTGAGATATTTTCTCATTTATTAACCTATTTTTATTGACAGGGTACATGCACTTGTCTGAGAGAGAGAGAGAGGAGAGAGAACCCCCTCAGTGGGTTTAGGTCAGGATTATGCTACAACCCTTTTACTCTATTTTTCTACCCCCTCAGGGTTTTGAGCATGCATGCACATGTACCTGGTATATTTTCAAGCCACTAGTGCCAAGCTATGCTTAGCCATGTGGAATCCAACTCCTCCTGCACAGCAGTTACCACTGCACTGGGGGACTAGTCCAAACAGATTTTCCTTGCAGGGTCACATTGCAGTCTTTTTTCCTCCACTGTCTACACCATTTGGATTATGAGCATGTACACACATGTATTTGGTGTGTTTTAAAGCCACTGGGTCCAGGATGTGGTCAGCTCGGTGGGCTACAGCTTCCCACACACAGCAATTTCCCCGCAGCACTATGGGACCAGTCCAAACACCTTTCCCTTTTTAAATGCAAACTTGACAAATCTCATTTCATTTCATCCTACTCCTCATTGCCCTTACCCCAAATCTCGTCTCCAACAGTCCTGACATCCCTCCAGAATCTCACAAATGCTCAGAAGTTGAACTACATCTTATATTAGTGCTTATGTTTGGAAAGAGATGGGATCTGTGTTGCAATTTTTCACCACCTGCTCTAAGTTTCTACTTATTGCTGAATATCTATTCAATGTGAATATCTTAATTTTATATTTGACTGTTTCAATTGGATATTGTGCGTAAGTAATGGACAGAAGCAACAGAGACTTTTCTAGATGTAGATGAGGAAAAGCACACGAAAACTTGAGATTGGTCAGATGCAGCACCACTTGGCCATTAAGATTTTAATGACTTTGGAGTACAGATGTAGATGAGGAAAAGCACACGGAAACTGGAGATTGGTCAGATGCAGCACCATTTGGCCATTAAGATTTTAATGACTTTGGAGTAAGCAATTTACTGTACATTTTTTTCTCCAAATCTACTTTTGTACCTCCATTTTCATAAAGACTATTTATCCCTCCTCAGGCAAGCAGTAGGAGACTTAGTTAATGTAATGCACAGTATATGTACTGAGAAGACCATTACAGAGAAAGAACGGTGAATGTACATCTCTAATAATGGCTATACTCAAATGCTATAGAACCACAGTTACTGCAAATTAACAGGAATATCAGAGAGGTGTGAAAGAGGAAAAAACACGGAATTTGTTGTGAGTGCCCGATTCTGTAGAAAATGACTTAGCCAAACATGATTAAGAAAGATCTATTTGGACTGGAATTAATAACGGAAGTTGTTAAACGAAGGTGAGGGCTGATCATTTTCATGCTGACCATTAAAACAAATTGCTTAAAACCAATCCCTCTTTCTATCAATCCCTTGCCAAAGCTCAGAAGCAGCTTTCATTTTACTGACTTGATCTTTTTCACAGTATTAAAAGTAAGAGATATCAGGTCCTCATTAACTTCAGGGATTGAGAACATGTAGGATAGTGGAAGGAAGCAATGAAACAGATTAAATGATCTAATAATTCCCCTACAACTTAATATATTGTAGTTTTGGAGTACAATGAAATGGCTATGAATTTTATCAACTCTTTGGGAATTTCTGTACCTGAATAAAGGTCATCCTTAAAATCAGCTGCTCTGGAAAGACAGGTACTTATACTAGTGCTGCTATCCACGCTCATGGTTATTTCTGAACACCTCTGAACAACACCCAGAGCATCAAAATAAGTTCAAGAACATGGGGAGCCATAGTATATAAACATACATCTTCCTGAAGGACTAATTTGGCCCCAGGATGTAAAGCCATTAGGATTTTTAGATATTGAGATAAATACTAATATTTCAAGGAGTGAAATTTGTGAGTTTTTCAGATAAAACAAACTTTGAAGCAATTTCCTGCATGTGGTTGTCTATCTTTAGCTAACGTCTCTGTCCTTGTATTGTTCAGAGTTAACGTTTCTTTGGGAAGATTTAAGAAGCACTGATTTAGGAGTAAATATTGATTCATTTTTCATTTCCTGAGTATATAAAAGAACAAAGAAACATACACAAAAGTTCTGAATGGTGTGAAAATTAGCCTGATAAAAACTTACTTGGAAAAATATCTACAGTGGTTATTCTAGGTAAGGCATTCTAGAGGGGACCATATCATCCCCAAGAGGGCAGTAAGTGATTCTTATAAAATGAAAAAAAAAAAAAAAGTCGTAGATGCTAAAATGTGAAGATCCTCCAAAGGATTACAGTACACAGAGATATAAGTATAATCAAGATATTAAACTTTTATTATTTTTGGGGTGTGGGAGTGATTATTTAAAAAGTCTTGAAAAGGCCCCTTAGTTCTTGATTTTTTTTGGGGGGGGGCGGGGAGAGTTTTTTGCTACAGGGCGCATGTGCTCGCCAGAGAGACAAGAGAGACAGAAAACGAGAAATCATCCCCCAGGGGAGAGGGCCACACCACAATCCCTTCTCCTCCATTCTCTTCTCAGGATCTTGGGCACACATGCACACACGCCCGGCGTGAGTTTAAGCCACCAGGTCTAGGAATCAAACCACAGTCGACTACATGGGAGTCCAGCGACATAGCCATTACGCTAACTGCTGGTCCCAGGTCTTGATTTTTTTAAATAGACATTAGATACACTAAAGTGCATCTATATATTCTGCAAATATAAGAGTAGGAGATACTTTGGATGGAATGCCTGTCAATTATTTTACTCTGAGAAGCTTTATTACTTCCCTCATCATCTGAAGAGTTTTTTCTTTTCTTTACTTTTTGGTCTGTATTTTGAAGGATGTGTCTAATAATCAAATGCTATTGTATTGATGATTATATTTCCCCTTTTTCTTTTTTTCCACTGGCCAGAGAGAAAGAAAGACCCAGAGAGAAACGGAGAAAGACAGAGGGAGAGACAGAGATGGAAAGTGAGAAACCACCCCCCACATGGATGAACACACCCAATCCCTACTCCTTCATTCTCTCTTGTAATTCTAGGCAAGCACATACACATACCCTCCATGTTTTTCAAGCCATTAGGTTTGGGACTCAAACTGCAGAGTCAGCCATTTGGGATGCAGCACCTTAACCACCACATCACCTGCTGACCTCTCATTTTTCTCTGTGTCTATTAAGTTGTGCTCAACAATAACTATCACACTGCAAGGCTTCCATGTTTCTGCACAAAGGCAAAGAGTTTTAATGTGTTAGTTTTCTTGCATATAAAATTAAGGTTTCTATTAGATTTTAAAAATATAAAACGGTGTTTGACAGCACATAAAAATGATGGACTGTGGCACACTAATTTAAAATGGCATTTACAAAAGAATTAATGATGTGTTAAGATACTTAGACTACTATGTTAAATGAAATTGAAATACAATTGACACACTGAGTATGCTCTGAAAATGTGAAAATGTGCATGGAAAATGTGCAGGGAAAAAAATTAGAAGGAAGTATTTCCAAAATAGCAATAATGTTCCTTATTTATGACAGGGTTGAGTGACTTCTTTTTCTTACAAACTTTTTTTTCCTGTAATCCCATTTTATTCTCCAATGTCCGTGTGTTACTTTCACAGCTAGAAAGAAGAAAACAGCAGCAACCAAATTGCTTCGGATCCCCTCTGAAAGGATCACAGGGTTGAGCTGCTCATGGGTCTACGACTGAGAACTAGAGACCAGATTTTGTTAACATGAAAAGTACGGAAAACACATACTGAGCGGCTTGCCTCAGATCATGTGGGAAATAAGCAGGATGCAGATTGTGGGCTCTCTAGTGCAATTCTACTATCTTCCATTCCTTTGCCATCACTACTGTTCTTTGCTATTACCTTTATTTGCTTTTATCATGCAATGTATTCAAACTCAGGTTAGTAATCATTATGATATGTTCAAGTGATTTCTTTAAAAACTTATTTTTAGCTTGGCTACTAATGAGATAACATAAACCTTATTACCCAAAATTTAAAAAATGAACATGTGTCTACTTTACTGATAAAAGTTCGATTTAAATCCTATCATACTGATATTTACTGGTTGAGAAACCATAGGTAAATCACTAAACTTTGCTGCGTCTTACTTTCTTCTACAAAATAAAATTAATAACATTTTAGAGCAGTTGTCAGGAATAAAATTATATCTATATTATATAGTAAAAATAGATTTATTTATATCCTCATATGTGATATATAAGAGAGGGATTGAAGAAGTTGTAAAAAATACAATTAAAGAACAAGTTAATTTTGAGAACAAAAAATTGAAATCCATACAGAATTTTTCATGTATTTTCCATGAATTTTTGAAGCCCTCTCATATAACTTTATTCATAAAAAAATTATTATGTATATAGATGTATAATTATATAACATCAAATATGGATAAATAGAATATATATTTATAGTTCATATGTATATATATTAATGTAATTATACAGAGTATATGAAGTATATAAAATTATCTACATATAAATTATATGATATACATCTAAAATAATTAGCACAGATTCTGGACTATAGGAAGTGCTTAACTAATCATAAAATTATTATGTAAAATAATATTGTACATATCAACTGAGATACACCTCTAAAGTTACTAAGTGCATCAGTGATAATTTTGGGGATCGATATATCTAGAGTACTGATTTTCTCAACTATAACTGAGAATTGAAAGAAAAAGAAATTGTAAGAATTTAACTGATCAAGGTATAAAGGAAACTGGGGGTAGCTGGTAGCACTGCACAAACAATAAGACCCCTGGGAAATGTGCAGAATTCCTGGGGTCACTCAAGGATATGGGTATGGGTGTGCCTCAGATCCAGTCAGCTCAGACTGGGGATTGATCTTGGCATGGGGATGCCTCTTGACAGTACCTATCTCTCTATCTCTGTCTCTCTCTCTAGGAAGAAATAAATAAACCTTAAAAAACAATAAAGAGACCAGCAAGCATCATGAAGGTTAAGGTGGCTGGATCCCACATGGCCAACTACATGACTTGAGTCCCGGACCTGTTGGCTTGAGAATTATGCTGACCATGTGTACATACAGGCCCAAAAGCCCAAGAGGAAAACGAAGGAAAAAGGACTGCAGCATGGTCAGTAACTCTGGGGGGAGGGTGATTTCTCACTTTCCGCTCCTCTCTATCTTTCTCCAGTGAGCATACAAGCCCTAAAGCAAAACAAAAAAAAACAAAAAAACACAAACAAACAAAAAGAAAACCCACCCTTGAAAAAGCCTAAAGGAAATTTTTTTTTTTGGAGAGATTTTCGCTATAGGGAGCGTGTGCTCGCCAGACAGACAGAGAGAGACATTAGAGACAGAAAGTGAGAAATCACCCCACAGGGGGGATGGTCACACCGCAATCCCTTCTCCTCCATTCTCCTCTCGGGATCTTGGGCATGCACGCACACGCGCCCGGCGTGAGTTTTAAGCCACCGAGTCCGGGACGCGAACCGCAGTCAACTACATAGGAGTCCAGCAACATAGCCATTATGCTAACTGCTGGTTCCCTAAAGGAAATCTTGACCACATTATAACATTGTTATTCTATTACAAGTTAGATAGATTAATGCTGAAATACACTTATTTCATAGTGTTGAACCGGCACCATTATAGATACACTGCCTAATTATAAGGGAGTATGATTAATTAGAGTTTTCACTAAATTGCATAAATATATTAAAAATAGTCACTTACACAGTTTCAAATACATGTAGAAAAAAGTTACAAGAGAACTATGTTACTATTAGATTCCTAAGGACAAAGATTCCTGTTCTTTGATTTTAGAACTAAAGCTGGTAGAAGCATTTCAGAAAGCTGAACTATGGTGAAACTCTATAACCTTGCAATTTCCTTTGTTGAAACACAAAATAAAACAAAATCTTAAAAATACATAATTTACTTCTAGACATCTTATCACTAACAACAATACACAACTTCAAACCTTGCGTAAAGTGACATCATGATTTCCAATTGAGATCTTAATCGGAGTAACAATGGACATTTGATCATAATACAAAATTCACGAGACATTCCATCAACTTTCCTTTAAGCTAGCAAAAGAAAAGCAGTATGGAATGAATTCCTTTCATAATGAGATATCTTTCATTTTGCCAGTATATTGGGCAGTAAGAACTTTTACCAGTAACGAATGCATTTAATATTAGAATAGTGTGCTAAAATTCTTGTATTAGTTTCAAGCTGCCTTGCACTGCCTTCTACCTACTAAGAAAATGAAAAATCTTCTCAAGAGCTAATTCTATACTTCATTAGTACAAACATTATGGAGGCTTGAAAAAATGGCATTTAAATGGTAGCACAATATATCTTACAAGATAAAAGCAAATTGGGAAATGTATAAGACTTCCACACAGCTAAGTATAGACACGGGCCCCATGAAAATAGTATACTTGTGTAAAGAAGTAAGTAGTTAATTGGCAAAAGCATTTGCCCCATTACAGGTATATGCGAATTTAAAACAAGCTGGTAAAATCCTATTATTTTTGATGAAGTATCTTTATGAGACATTCATATGATTAAATATCCATTTCATGTATAAAAATACTTTAAAAATGATAAAGGATTTTCTTTGGGAGGGATAAAACATTTGAAAAGCTCTTTGTATGTGCAGACATACATGTACCTATGCTTTGAAGATAAAAGAACAAGGAAGATATTTTGGAATCAATGAAACCATATTTTTGAATTATTTAGAAATTGTCTTTACAAAGAGAGCTTACATAAACATAAGTTACTTTCAATTAGTTAGACAGCCATCAAGGATAACAGAAGTTGAATTTTTAAGGTAAAACATACCAGAATGCTCATTCAGTCATCTTTAAAGGGCCTTAATAAAAATAGAATACTTGCAACCAGCAGTTAGTGTAATGGCTATGTCGCTGGACTCCCATGTAGTCAACCGCTATGTTGCTGGACTCCCATGTAGTCAACTGCGGTTCATGTCCCAGACCCGGTGGCTTAAAACTCAAGCCAGGCACGTGTGTGTGCATGCCCAAGATCCCGAGAGGAGAATGGAGGAGAAGGGATTGCGGCGTGGCCAGAAGCTCTGGAGTGTGATTTCTCACTTTCTATCCCTATGTCTCTCTGTCTGTCTGGTGAACACATGCACCCTATAGCAAAAACCTCTCAAAAAAAAAAAAAAAAAAAGAATAGTTATTACAAAATAAGGTCTATTAAAATCACAAAGGCACATGAGCTTCCAGTCTCAAGTTTTGAATGGAAAGATCTAATCCAGGGAACCAGCAGCTAGCGTAATGGCTATGTCACTGGACTCCCACATAGTCGACCGCGGTTCGCGTCCCGGATCCGGTGGCTTAAAACTCACGCCGGGTGCGTGTGCATATGTGCCCAAGATCCCGAAAGGAGAATGGAGGAGAAGGGATTGTGGCATGGCCATTTCCCCTGGGGGGTGATTTCTCGCTTTCTGTTTCTCTGTCTCTCTCTGTCTGTCTGGCAAGCACATGCACCCTATAGTGAAAAATGTCTCAAAAAAAAAAAAAAAAGATCTAATCCAAAAGGCAAGCCCAGCCTCTCGGCTGATATCCCTGGACTGCTTGTGAGCAAATATCCTGTTAGAAAAAATGATCGTATTTTCTGTAGTTTGTGTTTGTGAATTAAGTTTAGGGAGGTTGAAATATGTGAAGTCACAGTTAGTCGAGGCCCTCAGAGTAATAATTAGGACGATTTTATGACCTAGGCAAAAGCTACTTCAAGCTTCTGGTAAATGGCTAATTGGGGGATATTTCAATTAGTTTTATGACTGAGAGTTCTTTCTGAAATAGCTAAGATAGTAATGCTAAGCAGAATTCATGCCACTTGAAATCACGCATGGGAACGATGTTCCTCTGGAACAAATTCCCATGTGGAAGCGACATCTCCAGTGTGATGGCATTTGAAGGTCTTGAGGCCTCTGAGAGGGAATTAGATCACTGGAGGCAGAGTGTCACGGGAGAAACTGGTGCTCTCGTGAACCTGGAGGCCAGAGAATCCTTCCGCCCTTGTGAGGACACTGTGAGAAGACGGTCAACTCGGAACCAGGAAGTGGGCCCTCACTAGACACCAAACCTGCCAGGACTTGGATCTTGGACTTCCCCGCCTCCAGAATTGTGAGAACAAAAGCGTTTATTTTTTAACTACTCAGTCTATGTTAGTATGTGATAGCAGCTCAAACTAAGACACATGGTGGACCGAATAATGCAACCGTTATGCCTTCAAAGTGTTAAAACTCTAGCAGAGGAGACAGACAAATAACAGTCACGCAAACATATGAATTGGAGTGAAATTTCACCTAGGGACCGGTGCTGTGAAGGGGGGAATAAGCATAAGAGAACAGAAAACGACTGTAGAAGGTTCAGGTAGCTATTTAGACACGGTGATCAGGTCAGGTCCCGCCACCCCGCCCCCCAAAAAATCATTAAGGAAGTAGCATGTCTTTTCTGGGAAGAGAGAGGTTTTCGCTATAGGGCACGTGCGCTTGCCAGAAAGACAGAGAGAGACAGAAACAGATAGTGAGAAATCACCCCCCCAGGGGGGATGGCCACATCGCAATCCCTTTTCCTCCATTCTCCTCTTGGGATCTTGGGCACACACACGCACACGCGCCTCATGTGAGTTTAAGCTACTAGGGGAAATGCCAATCCTATATACAAGATTCCACACCGCCCCTTCCCCCCCACACACATACACATACTATCCAAGTCTGATGAGGCAAACAAAAGTGAGAGAAGGAATAAATTTTGAGTCAAAGAATGCATCTTACTGACTGATCAAAGATAACATTAAGTCTGATATATTCTTCTCCAGGACGCAGCTCTGTAGGCATGCCTCTCATAATAGAGGCTCTCTAAGCAGAATGCAAAGGTGATAAAAATACCTTCTAGGCAGGAAGTGCTTTTGACATGATATAATGAATAAAGCGGTGTTTTGAAAGACAAAAAGCATTGCACAAATATAAGGTATTATTACTGCTATTATTAGCCAACTCACCTGAAGATGAAGGAAGCTGGTCGTAGTCTTGTGATATTCTGTTGGATTTGACAGTTTCACCAGGTAACCTCCTAGCAGGAGGCAAGGGCACTTGACCACTTGATGGATCAAAAAAGGGGTCTGAAAAAGAAAAGAGACAGAACTTCTAAATGACAAGAATGACCTGGGTCAATAGGCTGAAGAAAAAATTCCAGCATTTTTCCATGAAGTTTTCAAGACCATTTTCTAATCTGCCTGTATGTTTTCTGATTTATTTATCACTTGTTCAGGTATGCTTTTTCCATAAATTTTTAGATAATAAACAATATTAATGTTGTTTTTTACATTTTTCAGATCTAGTATTTAATGACAAGAGTGTTGGCGGTAAATATAGCTACTAAATTTTATTTTTTGTCCCAATACATCTTGTACAATGAATGGAAGCTATTTTAAAGCAAAGGTGGAAAAGCTGAATTTGCCTATATGCATATGATCAAATCACTTAATCTCTCTAAGAATCAGTCAGATTACAACTCTAAAACAGACCTGAAATTTGGGATTTGTGAGGATTAAATGAATTTATGTGTGTAAAAGCTTCTGTGCATTTAAAGTGCCAATATTAATAGTACTATATAAAACTATGAGAAAAACCATTATTGTTGGCTCTCTAAATAGTAAATTCAGTTGTTAAAACTGTGCTACATTATATACAGTAAATGTGATTTTGTTATTTTTTTCTACTTTGGAACTCAGAGAGGGATCATCTGAAATAATAAAAAAAAAGGAATTGTAGATGAATTAAAAATTATTTTTCCAATTCTAATGATATTTAAAATCTGGAACTAAAGGGAAAAAAGATTTTGTCAATATGTGGCATCTTCACAAAGTTCATGGAAAATGCATATTATGAAAAAATTATATAAGAACTATGCATGGATTTAAATTTTTTTCACAAAAACAAATTCATACTCTATTTTGATTTTTCACAAACTCTTTGACATCTTCTTATATTAAATAATCAGGACCAGTAAGCCAACTGGTTTAAAATTAGTAGTATATGGGTTTAAATCATTAGAATTTATTTCTTTTCGAGTAGATGAACACTGTCTCTGAAATTTTTGGTTCAGTAATGATTTTTCTAGCTGTCCTTTCCATCTCAAATTCTTCTATTTTCCTCTCTCATTATTTCTTTCTCTCAGGTTGCAGCATCTCTAAATTAAATTCTGATGGCAGAGATCTTGTCTTAATTGTCATATTTAAATGATATCTCCTAGCTCAAATATAGCACCTAGCACACTGCTTAATAAATGTTGACTTCTTTTCTGTCTTAATTGTCAAATTTAAATTATATCTCCTAGCTCAAATATAGCACCGAGCACACTGCTTAATAAATGTTGACTTCTTTTGAATCACCACAGGGTATGAGTGCTCGCCAGAGTGTGAAAGAGAGGAAGAACCACCCCCCTCCCCCATCGGGCATGGTCATGCCCCAATCCTTTTCTTCGTCCATTTTCCTTCCTCTGAGAATTTGGGTCATGAGTGAGCATGGACACACTCCTGGCCTGTTTTTTAAGACTCTGGGGCTAGGGTTCAAGCTGTGGGCAGCCATAGGGCATATAGCTCATTACACATTTAACCACGGCACTGCAGGGCTGGCCCAGTAAATGTTGACTTCTAATGATTAAAAATAAATTTACAGGGACCAGCAGTTGGCGTAATGACTGTCGCTGGACTCCCATGTAATCGACTGTAGTTTAAGTCCCAGACCTGGCTTAAACTCATGCCGGGCTCCTGTACATGCGTGTCCAAGATCCCGAGAGGAGAATGGAGGAGAAGGGATTGTGGTGTGGCCATCCCCCCTGAGGGGTGATTTTTCACTTTCTGTCTCTCTGTCTCTCTCTCTGTTTTTCTGGCGAGTGCACGCACACTATAGCAAAAACCTCTCCAAAAAAAAAAATTTTACACAGATTCATATTCTTCATAAATTCAAAATTAGTAAAACTTGAACTGCTAACATAAGGCATAGTGACAAATATTAAAGAAGACTAAAGAAGACCTGATTTTATTTCATTGTTTTAACTTCCATTTAAATTTGACTTAAGTCTATGTAAGAATTTGACTATTAAAGAAGAAAAAGAAACTTAAAGTCACATATTTTAATATAAATTTTGAACAGATGATGTAAAATAGAATTCGAAGTCATTAAAAATGTATTTTTTCCTTTTTTTGGGTTATAATAATTATCATCAGCTTTGCTGGGGACATTCTTAGGCAAGGCTGCTTCACTTGCTTTCATTCATTTCAAGATTGAAATAACTCAGACTTTGGGTTTCCAGAAAATTAAAGAATCAATGATCCAGTCTGATTAATTTTACTAAAACATTTTAAAAAGCAGTGAGAAGAGGGGCCAGTAGATGGCGGAGCGGTTACATCCCTGGACTCCTGCATGGTGGACTGCAGTTAAAGTCCTGGACCTGGTGTCTTGAAACTCAGGCTGGGTACATGTGTATGTGTGCCCAAGATCCCAGGAGGAGCGTGAAGCAGAAGGGACTGCAGCATGGCCATCCCCCTGGGGGGTTGGGGGGATGATTTCTCACTTTCCCTTTCACTGTCTCTGTCTCTCTGGCAAGTACACATGCCTTAAGGCAAAAAAATAACCTGTGGAGGTGGGGGGGGAGAAGCAGTGAGAAGATAAATCAAATTCCACAAAACAAATGTTGACTTGAGGTGTTAGAGAAACCAAAAGAACCAAATATGGTAATTTCCATATAAATTTTGAAATTTTCCAAGATTTATATTTAAATATTCTATAAAATCTACGTTAGGTTCTTGTGTATTCTAAATAGCCCTAATATAACATTAAGTAAGAAGAGAGACTGTCTTTTCCAACACATAGAGTTAATTATTTCCTGGAGGGAATTTATAGGATTACCAGATAAACTCTTATTTCTAACAACCTATTGTGTATTTAAATCAAAAAAGTAAATATTATGGATCCTTTTTACAGTCATAAATGCATAGACCATAAGATATATAGTTGTATAATATGATACACAGATTAAGCAATTTTACTTAAAAAGGAACTAGATACACTAAAAAGTTACCATAAATAGCAAAAGTAATTATAGTTTTTGGTTCTGAATCACTAACACATTTTCACATCATGCTAAGTTTGCTACTGGACATGTACAGGGAACACTGAGTTATGTGGTAGCTATAATATTGAAAACATCCATGCTTCAAAGGGAAAGGCTGTTTTACACACAGCACAGTTACTACACAGAGTACAATCATTTTTTTTTTTTTTGAGAGGTTTTTTCGCTATAGGGCGCGTGCGCTCGCCAGACAGACAGAGACAGAGAGACAGAAAGCGAGAAATCACCCCCCAGGGGGGATGGTCACACCACAATCCCTTCTCCTCCATTCTCCTCTCCCGATCTTGGGCATGCATGCACACGCGCCTGGCGTGAGTTTAAGCCATGGGGTCCCGGACGCGAACTACGGTCACCTATGTGGGAGTCCAGTGACATGGCCATTACGCTAACTGCTGGTTCCCATAGAGTACAATCATTACCAACTGTCTCTGATAAGGGAATTTTAAAAACTTTTCTAGAATAAGTTCTTAAAAACTAAAGTATAATTTTATATCCACAGTTAGGATTAAACATATGAATTGAAAATATTATTGCCAATGTATCCTTTATATGGCAATAAATGAGAAATGAATATACACAATGAGATTAATCTATTCACAAAAGCTAAATACTACTGCCTGTGATTTATAGTATGGTAATGCAAAACTAAAGATTTAGTATCTATCTTGGAGTTAATAAAGAACTAAATAAAGACTAGAGAAAAAGTTTACTAACAAAAAAGTAGGAAAATACAAAATTAAAATTAGGTTGTTCGAGGGCCCGACTGGTGGTGTGGTGGTTAAGGTGCTGGACTCCCAGATGGCCAACCGTGGCTCAAGTCCTAGACTTGGTGGCTGGCTTTCACACTTTTCTCCTTCTCTCTCTTTCTGTCTTTCCTGGTCAAACTAAAAGATATCAAATAAAATTAAATAATTCTTCTTTTAGAAAAACTATGTTGTATGAGAATATTTATTAGCATGAATAATGCTCACAACATCTTATGCAGACATGTTAAAAACAGCATAATCTATGTAAAATAAACTTATGCAAATATGAACTTACGTATCCATAGATAAAAAAAAGGAAGAAAATCTACTAATGGTTATTTTGAAAAGGAGAAAGTACAGAATTTTTTCTTATAATTCTTTTTCTTCCCCCACTATCTGAAAACATCCCAATTTTCTCTTAAATGTAGAAAAAAGGCAAATAAAATTCAATGATTAAAGCAATGGCACATTCTCTATGTGGCTAAGATGTTTCAGCTACCGTCCACATTTTAAAAGAATACAACAATGCAGAATCTAGTTATTAGAAGCGGTTTGAAGAACCATTTAAGTGAAATCCAGTTCTGCCTGCTTTGCTGCCCTCACTCTTGAACTCACACTCATAGAATCTACAGTGCTTAGAGGTCTAGCCACTGAAAAAAATTGTCCACTCCTTCCCTGAGGTACAACAGTTGTTAATAATGAAGGAAATTTCGTGTATGATGAATGAAGTCTTCTTTCTTAACACTTCTTCTCAGTGGTCTTAATTCTACCTTCTGAGATATGGGAGAAATATAAAACTTTCAAAAATACTGTAATTGAAGACAATTGTAACATATATCCAAGTTTCTCTCTTCTCTGGGCTAACCATCCTCACTTCCTTTCGTCCACCGTAGTTTCCTTGGGGTAGTATGACCTTCTGTTGCCAGTCTCACTGCCTGGTGTTTCTTAGACTTGAGCATGTATCAAAATCACCTTGGGGGCTTCTGAAAACAGATCATGATTTCACTCCCAAGGTGCTGATTTACTAAGTCCTAAATTTTCATTTTAAACCAAATCTCCAGGAGCTGCTTGTTGCTGCTGCTGATCAGGAGAGCACAATCTAGCTTACTCATCCGTCAGCACCTGAATGGTGCAGGTTCCTCTAGGGCAGAGCATGGTGAAGGACTTCACTCCTCTTTAACTTGAATTCTGTGAATGCAAACTCACAATGGTGGGAGTTCTTGATGACCACATCATGAGAGTGCTTCATAAAGACCGTCATCAACAAGATGTCCTAAATCTTTCTCAAAAGGATATAGAAACACAGTAAATGGCTGTAAATACCAGACATAGCATGTGTGAAAGGGTAGAGGCAAAGCAATAATGGGACAAAGAACTGTGGTATTATCTGTTGAAGATATTTTATAGTTTTATCAACTAAACTAGGGAGAAATGTTCACCTGTTGAAATATTCACTTTGTAAGATAAATAATGTGATTGAATGTATATAATAAAATGAAATAAAAAAATTAAAATTAAAAAAAGGAAAGAAAAACAATGGCTGATGGTCACATTTTCTTCACATTGTATTCATACAAGTGCATTTATGGCTCCAAATGGGAAAAAAAAATGTCTTTAATAGAGTGAATTCTGCTAACTTTTAGAGTTGATTTGTGACTTTATGAATGAATAATAACTTCAAAAGAGATTCTTGTTAGCTGGAGAAATAGCAAGAAGAAGGTAAAGTGAAAGGTGTCATACAAAGACATCCAGTCACAGTTACAAACAAGACTGAAATGCAGTCTTCACTTTGTTCCTTGAACACTGAACCTGGCAGAAGTGGAGGGTGGCATGCCTACTTCTGCCCACCAGCATAAAGGAAGTGCTGTTTTTGTAGCAAAAAAAAAAAAAAAAAAAGCACTTAATATGTGAGTAATAACCCTGAGTTTGAGGTCAGGGAACTCTGAAGTTTCTGTTGAGAATTTCAGATTTTATTTAAAAATAAGATTGGACTGTCTGGAACAGATGATTCATGTGTAGTAGTGGGCATGACTATTTTGCAAAAGAAATCTTACAGAAAAACCTAAAATTAAAACAAAATGTGAAGGAAAACCACAGTTTGTCCCTGCTTAGCTCTCTCCCACTTGATCCTATAGAAGTTGCGGGGATCCTTTGCCAAAACCTGAGTCCTACAGTTTGAAAATCAATGGGCCATAAGACTGGAAAGCTGGATCTGATGCAATTGTGCAGGGCACTGAACACTGGAATAGAGAGGTAGGTTTGATTAGGTGTTTAATATAACTTCATAAGAAAATCCAGCTTCTTTTTCTAACACATCTATCCTTGGTCTTTCGTTAAGACTAGCAAGTTCTTTGAGGAAACCAAATCTCAAAAATGTGTAGACTGATTATTATATTTAATTAAGATCACACGTTTAAACAAAAAAAAATAGTAAAATCTCAGAGTTTGTTCAAATTTTACAATCCTTTTGTTTGCCTTTTATGGTTCTAAAACTACTGGGTTGAAATTTAGTTAAGCATCTACTGAATATTCTTTTATGAAGTTCAGTTCTTAAAGTAAAGACAGTGGTCGTGAATCTTCTAGTACATTTTGATAGATAGCAAAATGTATTAATACTTTACAAAATGATGTGTTTTTACTTATAAACTTGAAGAAATGTTCATGTCCTATGATGTTATAATAGAATTTAAAAAGTCTTTTGAAAAGCAGGAAAGCTAATACATACAGCTTCAGATTGAATAAAAATAATTGTCATAGTGGAGCTCATAAAAGATCTGGCACCAGAATGGAAATTGATCATGTTAATGACATGAAAGACTGGAATAGAAAAAAAACCTGCCATATTTTTCTTAGAAGTGCTTATTATCCCTTATGCACAGTACTGATTTGGTGATATGGGGCTTTTTATGATACCAGACAAATTTTATAATTTTTTTTTCTAATTCTGTGAGGAATGTCTCATAATTCGATTGAGATTGCATTAAATTTAATTCATATACAATTGACATTTTGACTATATTAATTCTTCCAATCCAGGAACATGGAATTTTCTTCCACTTTATTTTTTTCTTTTTTTGGAGAGGTTTTTGCTATAGGTCGCGTGCGCTCGCCAGAAAGACAGAGAGAAACAGAGAGACAGAAAGCGAGAAATCATCCCCCACCCCCCCACGGGGAGAATGGCCATGCCACAATCCCTTCTCCTCCATTCTCCTCTTGGGATCGTGGGCACACACACACACACGCCCAGTGTGAATTTAAGCTGCTGGGTCCTGGACTCAAATCGTGGTCGACTACATGGGAGTCTAGCGACATAGCCATTACGCTAAGTGCTGGTCCCTTTGTCCACTTTTTTAAAATCATTTTCAATTTCTTTCTTTTTTCCCCCCTACTTTTCCTTGTAGAGGTCTTTGACTCTTTGGTTAGGAGAAATCCAACTCCCTCACCCCACAATATAGTATATAACTATGAGAGTCAAAACAGCATGGTATTGGCACAAAAACAGGCATGTAGACCAATGGAACAGAATAGAGAACCCAGAATATATCCCAAAACACACAGCCAACTGATTTTTGACAAAAGGCACAAGTTAATTCAATGGAAAAAAGAAAATATCTTCAGCGAATGGTGCTAGAAAAACTGTATATCCACTTGCAGAAAAATAAAAGTGGACCATCTCTCACCATTAACAAAAATTAACTAAAAATTGAGCAAAGATCTAAATCTAAGACTCAAAATGTAAAATTACTGGTGTATAACACAGGGGGAACTCTTAGAAATATCAGAGTAGGCAAAGACTTCCTAAATAAGACCCTGAAAGCACAGGCAATAATCCCCAAATAGACCAGTTGGATTTTATTAGGTTAAAAAAAAACTATTCATAACAAAGGAAACAATACTTGGAGTGAAGAGAGAATCCTCAGAATAGGAAAATGTATTTGCAAACTATGCCTCCGATAAGGGACTGATACCCAGAATATACAGAAACCTAAGTAGCGGTAATTACCCTCCACCCACCAAAAAAAATGATCAATTCAATTAAAGGATGGGCAATGACCTAAACAGATAACTCTCCAAGACATACCAATAGCCAAAAAGCGTATGAAAACATCCCTTATCATTAGGGAGGTGCAAGTCAAAACCAAAATGAGATACCAACTAACCCCAGTCTGAATGACTTAGATTAAAAAAATAAAGAACGCTAAGTGCTGACAAGGCTATAATAAAAAGGGAACTTTCTTGCACTGTTGGTGGGGATGTACATAGAACCACCACTGTGGAGATCACGATGGAGATTCCTCAAAAACCTACAAAACGAATTACCATACAATCCAGTAATTCCACTCCTGGGTATCTACCCAAAGAGAGGAATATACTCAGTCACTTAACACGCTACGTATCGCATGTCTCACTCTGACAGACACTGAAAGACTGGGAAGTATAAAGCAGGGAGAGCAACTACAGACAGTAGGAACAGCGTGGGAGGAGGGTGGACAGTGGGAGGCTAAGACAGAGGGAATCAACAGGGAAAAGGCAAAATATTTCATGAACGCAACAATGGAAAAGTATCTGTTGATAACGTATATGGTAGTATCTTTGATATACAGTGTATGGATGTTGGGAAAATGCATTTTGTATGCTGTAAAGATGTATAGTGATTGAATTAAAAATAAGAAAATAAAAAGGTTTTTAAAAGGTACCTATTTGTAAAAAAAAAAAAAAAAAGAAAAAAAAAAGAAAAGAAAAAGTTTATTATTGTCTGTCAACATTATTGCAAATGAATTTAGAATACTTCCATGTCCTGAAGAGGGTCAAAGGAAGGTCAGTAGGTTTGAATGATACTGCCCTGGCCCCTTGTGAATCCTACATTCTAGACTAGAGATGGCTGTTGCTGAGTATCAGAGGAGCCATGCAAAATCTAATCAAATCTAAAAATGGAAAAAAATACATACAACTCTCATTTTATCTAACAAAAGGGAATATCTCCAGTGCAAGAAAGTAATTTACTCTCTTAATAATCTTGAGAAGTTCTTTTTCAAATGAAGATTATTTTCATAAAGGGCAATGAATACTATAAATATGATAAAGCAAGTAACTTCTACATTTTATAACTGTGTTTTGTTAAATACAGGTATAAAGCATGTACTTGTGATGGGAACCCGTGGCATGGGGGTTAAGGTTGCTGGATCCCTAACGGTGCAGTTCAAGTGCTGGATTTGGCAGCTTAAGCAACATGCTAAGTACATGTATGTGTTTGCCAAAATTCCTGAAAGACAAAAGGGATGGAGGAGAAGGGATTGTGGTGTAACTATTCTCCATAGGAGGTGCCTTCTCTCTCTCTCCCTCTCTCTCTCTCTCTCCCTCTCTCTCTCTCTGTCTCTATCTCTCTCTCCAGTGAGTGCCAGGCCTCTGCCCCCCCCCCGAAAAAAATGATGCATTCACATAAAATATTATCTTCTAGCTCTTGGAAAGCT